>NW_027491561.1:0-600000 GCF_021521415.1 Bidens hawaiensis
CACGTTTTAAGCTTTAAAAATTTGTTTTTATGTCCTTTTTAGCACAAATAATTACCCGTTTAGTCTCGGGTCTTGAAATTTTGCACAAAACTTATTTCGACAGTAATAAATTTTATAAAAATTTTCCAGATTTATTTTCTTATATTTACATTTATTTATCTATTTTTAAACCTTATTAAAACACTAAATATGTCAAAAATACCAAAAGACTTTAGAAAAATCCCAAATTTTACTGGAATGATCCCTGCCATCCTCATAACTCCCTGGAATTTTTCCAGAACCCAAAACTCATTTTTCAAGCCATTTTCACAAAAACCGAGCTAGAAAGCTCTAGAACTCGTTTTACCGAAAAGCCCCCTTAGACTTCTCAAACTGAGCTCAAATTTTGTGTGTGACTTTTATATGTTATAAAAATCTTATCCTAAATTTTTCAGAATTTTTCATCAATTTTAGCTATTTTTCACCATTTTTGGCCAAAACTGAGCATTAAATTCACCAAATATTCATCTTTTATCCAAAAATTACCAAAAATTCACAGATCTCATATTTTCATGTGTAGATCATCTCTGTGAAATTTCATGACCCGACTCTAAGAACACTACAATCTGTCCAAACTCACTAAATCACACGAAAACCGAACTATCTTGTGTTTTCTAGCGTTAGATCGCAAAGATCTTGGTTTCTAGCCTTTGCTAGCCACTAGATACAACACTTACAAGCACAATAACACTATACCAAGCAAGTTACACCAACAATCAAACCATTTCTTTCATAGTGTCGGTTTTGATATAAAAACAAAGGTTTTAACCGTAAAAATCCGTTCTCGACTCTTTTTACTCATTTCTTGGACCAAGATCCCTTGTATAACTTGTATACATCTCTTGATCATGCAAGAGTCGGTTTCATCTCGGGTTTTCTCCCGTCTTTCACATAGAAATTCATTTTACAAGATTCTAACCGTAAAAATTCGTTATTGACACTTCTAACTCGTTTCTTGGATCAAGATCCCGTGTATAACTTGTATACATCACTTGATCTAGCAAGGATCGGTTCCATCTCGGGTTTTCACCCATATTTCACTTGGAACCTCTTGTTCTTGCAAAACAACTCAAAATTAAGAAATCAACACCAAAGATCTTGCATTATAACATGCTTATACCTTGTGTTCTTGGTTAAAAATGATGATCTTGATGAACACTTGAATGTATGGAAGGAATTGAGAGAGTTTTGATCTTGTAAAAAAAAGAAAAATGAATTGATAATAATGGATAGGGGGGCCGATCGGTCCACCTTATGGGGTGGGGTGGGTCCCACACATCCATTCTAGGCCACACATTCGGATTACGCAATCCGGATAATGTTGTGGATAATCTGGTTCAGTTCGTTTCTCGTTTAAACTCGTAATTCGGTTTAAAACGAGCCTAATATGGTTGTTTTTCGGGTTAAAATAAAATTTACATAAAACCGACTTAAAAACTTTAAAAACTTAAACCATGACATTAAAACATCATATTATTAATAATTACGCATCTTTTTCGGCTTGATCGATCGTCTCTTGCTTGGTTTGATGTTAAAGGTTTCGTTTATCGTACCGACGTACTAATAAATCGAAATCCTTTTTCTGTGCTATAATTCACTTATCCCGAAGCATTAATACTTCGTAAACATCACTAAACATTATATACTTCGTCTATAATTTAATTCCCGATTCGTTCGGGTTTCAATGATCGTTCATTGGTTAATTGTAATTCCAATACGATTCACTATATAATCGAGTATGATTCGTACTATGAATCATATATACTCGTATAAACGTACTATAACTCATATAATCAATATTAAATGACACGTAAATAGTATATACCGGCTAGGGTATACCTGGATTTGCCGGAATTGTTACATTCTCCCCCCGTTATAAAAATTTCGTCCTCGAAATTTTACACGTCAACTACTTCCTTTTGAGGAAATAGGTGGGGGTATTTCTTCCGAAATTCGTCCTTTCGTTCCCAAGTAAATTATGGGCCTCGTTGCGAATACCATCTGACTTTGACTAACGAGATCTTATTGTGTCTAAGTTGCTTGATTTTACCGTCCACTATTTCAATGGGCTTCTCTACGAAGTTGAGCTTATCATTTATTTGAACACCCTCTAAGGGTAACACCGATGTCTCATCCGCCAGACATCTTTTCAAATTTGACACATGAAACACGTTATGAACTGCACTTAGTTCCTCGGGCAGTTCTAATCGGTAAGCTACCGGACCGATTTTTGCGGTGATGCTGAATGGTCCAATGTATCTAGGGGCCAACTTCCCCGCCTTTCCAAATCTGACCACTCCCTTCCAGGGTGATACTTTCAAATATACCTTTTCCCCCTTCTCAAATGACAACGGTTTTTGACGGGTATCGGCATAACTCTTCTGCCGATCCCGCGCGGCTTTCAGGTTGTTCTTGATTTCAAGAATCTTGCTGGTCGTCTCCTGGATCAGATCCGATCTAATGACCTGCGAGTCACCCATTTCAGACCAGCAGAGTGGTGATCGGCACTTTCGTCCATATAATGCTTCATAAGGTGCTGCTTTTATACTGCTATGGTAACTGTTATTATAGGAAAATTCAACGAGTGGGAGATGTTGATCCCAGTTTCCCTTAAAGTCCAGTACGCAGGCACGAAGCAAATCCTCCAAAGTTTGAATGGTCCTCTCAGACTGACCATCGGTCTGACGGTGGTAAGCTGTGCTTAGGTTAATACGTGTTCCCAATGCTTCTTGGACAGCCTGCCAAAGTTTGGAGGTGAAATGGCTATCCCTATCGGAGATGATCGAGATGGGGATGCCATGACGAGACACTATTTCATTTATATAAATTTGCGCAAGTCTCTCAGTGTTATAATTATTCCTAATCGGAATAAAATGTGCCGATTTGGTTAATCGATCCACGATTACCCAAATTGCATCATGTCCCCCGGGATGTCTTAGGGAGATGTGTCACGAAATCCATCGTGATTTGCCCCCATTTCCATTCGGGAATTTCTGGTTGTTGTAACATTCCCGAGGGTTTCTGGTGCTCCGCCTTAACTCTCGCACACGTCGTACACTTGCCGACGTATGTGGCTATATCCTTTTTCATACCCGGCCACCAGTAAAATTCTTTCACATCCTTGTACATTTTATCTGATCCCGGATGTATGGAATATTTTGATTTATGTGCTTCGTCCATGATTAATTCACGAAGGTCATGGAGGGTCGGAATCCAATTCCGATTTTTGAAATAGAGAATTTCGTCCCCACGCTGTTCGAAATTCTTCTCGTTACAGAAAAGTCCTTCTTTTTCCAATTGGTCCCCTTTCAACGCCTCGCGTTGAGCGACTCGAATCAAATCTGAAAGGTTCGACTGGACTATCATTCCCAACGCTCGCACGCGTAGTGGCTTAACTCGATCTTTCCTACTCAAGGCGTCGGCTACAACGTTAGCCTTGCCGGGGTGATATCGGATGTCACAGTCATAGTCACTCAGTAACTCGACCCACCTTCGTTGTCTCATATTCAGTTCTTTCTGATCGAGTATGTGTTGCAAACTTTTATGATCAGTGAAGATGGTGCACTTTGTACCGTAGAGATAGTGCCTCCAGATTTTAAGTGCGAAGATGACCGCTCCCAGTTCCAGGTCATGAGTAGTGTAATTTTTCTCGTGAACTTTTAATTGTCGAGAAGCATAGGCTATAACCTTACTATTTTGCATCAATACGCATCCTAACCCTCTCCGAGATGCGTCACAATACACGACAAAACCATCGTCTCCGTCGGGGAGACTTAAGATTGGCGCTTGGCACAATCTTTGTTTTAGCGTTTGAAACGCCGTTTCCTGCTCCTCACCCCATTCATACTTCCGATCCTTTTGAGTCAGGAGGGTTAAAGGTTGGGCGATGCTGGAAAAGTTCTCTATAAATCGACGATAGTATCCAGCTAAACCTAAGAATTGGCGGATTTCCTTTGGAGATTTAGGCGCTTGCCACTTCTTAATTGCTTCAACCTTACTCGGATCAACGTGTATTCCTTGGTGGTTTATAACGTGACCGAGGAATTGCACCTCTTGTAACCAGAAGTTACACTTGGAGAATTTTGCAAATAACTTCTCCTGATCCAGGAGCTCTAAAACTAACCTTAAGTGTTGCTCATGCTCTTCTTTACTCTTCGAGTATATCAAAATATCGTCAATAAATACAATGACGAATTTGTCAAGATAGGGTTTACAGACTCGATTCATGAGATCCATGAATACTGCCGGCGCATTTGTTAGCCCAAAAGGCATAACTAAAAATTCGTAATGGCCGTAGCGAGTCCGGAATGCGGTTTTTGGGATATCCTCCTCCTGAATTCTAACCTGATGGTATCCCGATCTAAGATCTATTTTTGAAAAGTAGCTCGCACCTTGTAGTTGGTCGAACAGATCATCGATTCGGGGGAGAGGATACCTATTTTTGATTGTCAACTTGTTCAATTCCCTGTAATCAATGCACATTCTAAGGCTCCCGTCCTTCTTTTTCACGAATAAAACAGGTGCACCCCACGGGGAATAACTGGGACGTATAAATCCTTTATCCAACAATTCCTGCAACTGGTTGGATAATTCTTGCATCTCGGATGGTGCAAGTCGGTAGGGCCGCCTTAGCAACAGGGCCAGCCTGAGGTAACAGATCGATCCTGAATTCGACCTGTCGGGTTGGCGGTAATCCAGGAAGTTCCTCTGGAAAAACTTGTGGAAATTCGCGTGCCACGGGAATATCGTCCACCCGTTTTTCCTCAGAATTAGCGGCCGTCAGGTTCGCTAGATACGCCACACATCCCTGACGTATATATTTCAACACCTTGAGGTGGGATATAAATGGTATCATGGTGCCGGATTTTTCTCCATGTACTAATACCTCCTCGTCATCCGACACCCCGGATCTTGACGGTTTTCTTTCACAGTTTATTTCTACCCTGTTACGTGCCAACCAATCCATTCCCACTATCACGTCAAAACTACCCAATTCTACCGGTAATAAGTCAATCAGGAAGGATTGTTCGTTCAGAATAAAAGGGCAATTCCGAACTATCCGATTAACTATCATGGTTTTACCGTTAGCGACTTCTACGGTGTAAGGTTCTATGGTTTCGCCAATAGGAAGGTTTGCTATCGAAAGGAATCTAACGGAGACAAAACTTCTATCGGCGCCTGTATCAAATAATACAGAAGCGTAATGATCAGAGACGAGGAAGGTACCTGTCACTACGCTGGGGTCCTGGCGTGCCTCGTTCGCCCCCATCACGAATGCTCGGCCCTCGCGCCGGATTGGAAGACGATGCCTGACCCGTGAGTTGTCTCCCGTTTCCTCCCTGGTTCAGTTTCGGGCAGTTCCTTTTGAAGTGATCCGTGCTGCCCGCATTCGTAGCAAGCACGGCTAGTGGTCACCATCTGATTTCCTTGCGGGTTCTGCTGTCGGGCTGGTTGAGTTCTAAATGGTTGCGCACAAATAGGTTGCGGTTGCCGGTTCAGGTTGTTCAGATTTGTCTTACAATTTGGTGCGTAGTGTCCAATCCTGCCACACCGGTGGCACACCACCTCTTTGCACACGCCACCATGGTGGTAACCACATTTCCCGCACTTAGGAAACGTTCCCTTCTGCGGTTCTTGCCTTCCGCCCGAACTAGTCATGGCATAGCTCTGGGCAGCGGGCCTAGCTCGTTTGCTTTGCTGCTTTTCCTGGATTCTATGATCATGTGTACCCCGTTTTCCCCCAGCGGATTCTCCTGTCACCTTTAGTGATCCGCTCCGCAAGAAATCATACGTGACAATGCCAGCCTGTGTCACTGCACTTTCATACGTCTGGTGTCCCCCCGCGTTAACTATACTCCTCACTACTGGAGTAAGTCCCCAAATATAACGTTCCACCCTCTTCGTCTCTGGGGTGACCAACCACGGTACTAATCGTGACAGTTCATTAAACCGGTTGGTATAACCCAGGTGGTCCGCCCCCTTCATCTCCAGATTCCACAACTCATTTTCCAGTTTCTGCAATTCATTCTTTGGGCAGAAATGTTCCAACACAAGAGCCTTAAGCTCCGTCCAGGTCATGTGGTTTGTCGCCGCCTGACCTCGAGTCTGTACTATGGTGTTCCACCATGTCAAGGCATGGTCGGTGAATGTACAGGTGGCGTACTTAACGACACAATCCTCGGGACAGTTGTTGATATTCACCACTGATTCTATTTTCTCTATCCATTTGACTAACCCATTCGGTCCTTCAGACCCGCTAAACTCTAATGGCTTGCACAACATAAAATCCTTGATCGAACATCCCCTGGATGCACCAATTGGTTCAGTACGGTTTGTCTCTACCGTAGGTATAGGGCCATTGCTGTCAGTAACGACCACCCTAGGCGGTGCGTCATTACTCGGAATAGTGTTATCATTCCTTGGAAGGTTAGCATTTTGTTCCCCGTCATTATTTATGGGCGTTTGATTGCTCGGAGGGGTTGGATTGGTCGAGTTGTTAATACTGGCGGCGATGCGCGATACTATATCCGGTATCGCCGCCTCCAACTGTTGAGCAATCAAACGGCTCACATCTACTTCCGATATTTTCGTTGATCGTTTCGGTGCCATTCTACACAACATCAAGAAATACATATAATCAATACCATCTCAAATTATAAAACACAATACATATTTCATTCATTAGTAAACATTGATACATATTACACAAACATCAGTTTACATACTTTCCAGTCAACATTACACAACTAAGTTTTAATACAAGGGCCCTATGTCGGTATCATCTCGACATAACCCGTAAAAGGGTCAGTGCTTGAATGATACCCAAAAGTATCTATAAAGATATGCCCCAAAAGAGACCCACCCTAGGGGCCAGTGGTTGTATCATAACTAAACAAGATTCACTCCGTGTTAGTATCACCACTAACTACTTACACAGAGTATCAAAAAAATGGTCCCTGTCTATCCCCAAACCCAAAACAACTAAACATGGTGGTATGCCCACCACATCATCACTGCCACCAACGCCACCACTACTGCCATCACCCCCCCGGAGCCACGCCTCTAACCGCTGAATCATCAATCGGGAGTACGAGCACTCCCTTGTCAACCGGTCGATTGCATACTGGCAATCCAGTATGCGGTCACCAAGGTACACCCGTCTCTGTACCCCTACGGTCAGGGCGGCTGAGTGCTCATTTACTTGCTCTGTGAGCACTCGTAGCCAGGCCGCCGCATCCCGCTCTTGTCTAGGAAGGCCCCAGACAGGTGGAGCCATCGGCTCTGGCTGAGATGAGGACTCTCCCCGACGAGTAGCAGGTCGGGGTGGGGGAGAGGTCGGTGGGACGCGCGGAATGTTGATCCGCGCCGTAAGGCGGGGACCAAATCCCGGAGGGACAGAGGTGGCCTGCGGTGCGAGTGGAGTAGGGGATCTGACGATCCGGGCCGGGGAGGACTGGCTCGAGCTCCTGTGACTCGCCTCGCTAGGCTCGGAGTCGGATGACACGTGTAGGCTCCCGGAGTTTCCGGGGCTAACCTCCTCCGGGTCCTCCTCTACTGATAAGCTATGCGGGCTTGACATTTTTACCTGCACACAAGTTAACAAGCATATAGTTCTTTCCATAGTGTAATTCATAATCAAATTAATACATACTTATTTATACAACTTTACCACATAATAATATTATCATATATTTACACGTATGTTGCCAATTTTACCTATTTAAAGTTCCTCGTGACTTCCCCTGAATTCTCCCGTGCAGACAAGTCTGTTATTATGTTCCGGACCATAATAACTCACTTGTCCATCCAAGTTCATCCAGATCCCGTCACAATAAATTATTAGTTGATATTCAGATCCTATAATACTTGAGCTACTGGTTATATTTTAGGTATCTCTTTCAGACATCCTAATTCTTTATAACCAATGGCTCTGATACCAAGTTCTGTAACACCCCGTAACCGCAGCGGAAACGTACACGGGATGCAACAGACACATCTGATATCAACAGCATTACTTATAGAGAAAATAACACTACATTAATTTATGTCATATTACATTGTTGCTAATTCGTTACTGTCTAGGTGTTACACACGAGTTTTACCGATAAGACATTAATATATTCATTACAAAATATAGATCAGCAAGCTTCCAACAAGTAGCACAGATCATTAAGCACATATCAATCATTCCAACTTGGGCATACCTAGAAAACATGTAAAGAAAACGGGTCAACTACGAATAGTTGGTGAGTTTCACTAATTTAAATAAACACTGACAGATCATTTTAATAATCATTTATTAGCAATGTAATTATGCGGAAAACTATGTTTCCCCAGAACATTTATAACTTCTAGGAACTAAGTTACCCCAGAACAATAATAACCTCCGGGAACTATGTTACCCCAGAACAATAATAACCTCTGGGAACTATGTTACCCCGGAACAATAATCACCTCTGGGAACTATGTTACCCCAGAACAATAATCACCTCTGGGAACTATGTTACCCCAGAACAATAATAACCTCTGGGAACTATGTTACCCCCAGAACAATAATAACCTCTGGGAACTATGTTACCCCAGAACAATAATAACCTCTGGGAACTATGTTACCCCAGAACAATAATAACCTCTGGGAACTATGTTACCCCAGAACAATCCCACACGATAAACAATTTATTTATTCTATGCATCAAACCATATATATATTTAAATATACAAGTGTTTCCATATGATCAGTATGTACTTAAATACTTTAATAAATACATGCTTTACGCCCCGGGAAAATATTTAAAACAGTTCAGTAAAAGGGGCTCGTGAAAACTCACCTTTCTGTGAGTCGGGACGTGATACAATGAACTGCTATAAGCCTGGATCTGTAATATAATATCTAGTCGTTACTATATAATTCCCATAAATTAAATACGTGTCAATCGGTACATCTGGGGACATTGTTAACCCATTACTGTACTCGATCCGGGGACTATGTTAACCCCGTGACACTTCTAAGGACCCAGATTGTGACATTACTTAGAGTCGGACGGTCAAAATTATCATTTTTATGTTTTCCTTGATTTGCGTGCCTAGCACGGTTATCCGTTTTTAGATTCAAAAATGAGTTTGTTTACAACCGACCCAAAAATGGTGTTTGGCTGTTATTTTAGTTAAAGTGATGAAATTAGAGCTCGGTTTGGACACCCCGTTTGGCCGCGAGGCCCGTTTCCGTCATTTAGGTGCCGGAAACAGTTAAATCGGGTGAAATTACCCAAATCATCCGAATTATTTTCGGATGATTTTCTTTTATTTAATTTACTTAGTATTATGAAAATGGTCTATTTTTAGGTTTTTATATACCAGTCAGCTCGCTTATGCGAGTTTTGCCGGTTTACACGTTTTAAGCTTTAAAAATTTGTTTTTATGTCCTTTTTAGCACAAATAATTACCCGTTTAGTCTCGGGTCTTGAAATTTTGCACAAAACTTATTTCGACAGTAATAAATTTTATAAAAATTTTCCAGATTTATTTTCTTATATTTACATTTATTTATCTATTTTTAAACCTAATTAAAACACTAAATATGTCAAAAATACCAAAAGACTTTAGAAAAATCCCAAATTTTACTGGGATGATCCCTGCCATCGTCATAACTCCCTGGAATTTTTCCAGAACCCAAAACTCATTTTTCAAGCCATTTTCACAAAAACCGAGCTAGAAAGCTCTAGAACTCGTTTTACCGAAAAGCCCCCTTAGACTTCTCAAACTGAGCTCAAATTTTGTGTGTGACTTTTATATGTTATAAAAAGCTTATCCTAAATTTTTCAGAATTTTTCATCAAGTTTAACTATTTTTCACCATTTTTGGCCAAAACCGAGCATTAAATTCACCAAATATTCATCTTTTATCCAAAAATTACCAAAAATTCACAGATCTCATATTTTCATGTGTAGATCATCTCTGTGAAATTTCATGACCCGACTCTAAGCACACTACAATCTGTCCAAACTCACTAAATCACACGAAAACCGAACTATCTTGTGTTTTCTAGCGTTAGATCGCAAAGATCTTGGTTTCTAGCCTTTGCTAGCCACTAGATACAACACTTACAAGCACAATAACACTATACCAAGCAAGTTACACCAACAATCAAACCATTTCTTTCATAGTGTCGGTTTTGATATAAAAACAAAGGTTTTAACCGTAAAAATCCGTTCTCGACTCTTTTTACTCATTTCTTAGACCAAGATCCCTTGTATAACTTGTATACATCTCTTGATCATGCAAGAGTCGGTTTCATCTCGGGTTTTCTCCCGTCTTTCACATAGAAATTCATTTTACAAGATTTTAACCGTAAAAATTCGTTATTGACACTTCTAACTCGTTTCTTGGATCAAGATCCCGTGTATAACTTGTATACATCACTTGATCTAGCAAGGATCGGTTCCATCTCGGGTTTTCACCCATATTTCACTTGGAACCTCTTGTTCTTGCAAAACAACTCAAAATTAAGAAATCAACACCAAAGATCTTGCATTATAACATGCTTATACCTTGTGTTCTTGGTTAAAAATGATGATCTTGATGAACACTTGAATGTATGGAAGGAATTGAGAGAGTTTTGATCTTGTAAAAAAAAGAAAAATGAATTGATAATAATGGATAGGGGGCCGATCGGTCCACCTTATGGGGTGGGGTGGGTCCCACACATCCATTCTAGGCCACACATTCGGATTACGCAATCCGGATAATGTTGTGGATAATCTGGTTCAGTTCGTTTCTCGTTTAAACTCGTAATTCGGTTTAAAACGAGCCTAATATGGTTGTTTTTCGGGTTAAAATAAAATTTACATAAAACCGACTTAAAAACTTTAAAAACTTAAACCATGACATTAAAACATCATATTATTAATAATTACGCATCTTTTTCGGCTTGATCGATCGTCTCTTGCTTGGTTTGATGTTAAAGGTTTCGTTTATCGTACCGACGTACTAATAAATCGAAATCCTTTTTCTGTGCTATAATTCACTTATCCCGAAGCATTAATACTTCGTAAACATCACTAAACATTATATACTTCGTCTATAATTTAATTCCCGATTCGTTCGGGTTTCAATGATCGTTCATTGGTTAATTGTAATTCCAATACGATTCACTATATAATCGAGTATGATTCGTACTATGAATCATATATACTCGTATAAACGTACATAACTCATATAATCAATATTAAATGACACGTAAATAGTATATACCGGCTAGGGTATACCTGGATTTGCCGGAATCGTTACATATTTGCCGAATAAAATTTTACCTTGGTCACCCCCTTGAATTTCTTCTTCTCGGATTCGCTCCTCATAGGCTCGGAGTCGGCCTACAACATCTTCAAATCCCGTTTTATTGAGATCCAACATTTGCTCAAGCGAAGCAACCATTTGAATATACTTCGATCTTGGGAGACTTTTGAGAAACTTCTTTACCAACCTTGCTTCATCTATAACTTCTCCGAGAGCCGCTGATTTCGAGGCAATTCTCGATAACTTACCCGTAAAGTTATCTATGGAATCTGACTCGTTCATCTTCATATTGTCAAATTCCATTGACAAGGTTTGGAGACGTGCTTCTCTAACCCGTTCGGCACCTAAGTGTCGGGTTTTAATTGAATCTCACATGGCTTTAGCAGTTTCTTGATCTCCAATTTGCATGATCAAGGTTTCGGGTATGGATTGAAACAACAAGGCCATAGCCATGTCATTTTTGTCTTCATCAGAGACACCCGAGTTGATGGTGTCCCAAACTTTGTGAACTCTTAGGATTACTTTCATCATCGTAGCCCACACGGTATAGTTCGTTGCAGTTAACATTGGACATTGAACGGAGGATGACCCGTTCTCTTTACCCTTTGGCGGCGGCGGTGGAGTCGTGTCACCCATGGCTACTCAAACCTAACTTGTTTGAATAAAGTAACAACTGAACGAACTATGCTATCGACAATGACAACAACTTGTTGGGGAGATTAAACCAACTTGTTCGATCAACCACGATAACAACTTCTTCAGGAAATCAAACCAACTTGTTTGATCGAGACACCTTCTTTGGTGGCCGTTAATTATCGCGTTCTTGAACCGAGCTCTGATACCAATTCAAGAATGATAAACGATAATTAACGCACAACTTATAAATAACCGACTTATATTATAACCAGAAAATATAACTCAAAAAACTGATTACAATAACTTTGGTAGTGATAGTGGTGATTGTTGTGTTTGTTGTTGATGTTGTTGTGTTGTATCTAACACTAACTTTGTACATCTATTTATACTAGTAACCCAACTTGGTCACCAAGCATAATATGTGGTCACCACTCAACTTGGCCACCAAGGTGAACTTGGGCAACAAGGTGAACTTGGCCACCAAGCATATGGAATGTTTCATAATACCCCTTAGACTTTAACCGACTTGTTAAAACCTCTTAGGCCCGGTTCACTGACTTGTGACCCGGAATAGAAATTAATCCAACAATAAAGTGACCCGCTTTACTCAATCTATCCACACTACCAAAATTACATCTTTACTCTTTGACCTCGGCAACTCTTATACAAAATCCATTGCAAATCCTCCCATACACTTCCATAGGAATTGGTAAGGGCTGTGATAACCCTGGATATGCAGCATTAATGTGTCTTTTCTCATTTTAGGCCAATAAAATAATCTAGTAGCTTTTTGAATAGTAGCTGTGACACCAGAGTGCCCCCAGTGAGAAGAGTTATTCATCCAAGATAAAATCTGATGTTTAAAATCTTTGTCCCACAACTAATCTTCCCTTTCTTCTATTTATGGACCAGGTGTAATGCTTGTGAGATACTGAATTCTGCTGTACTTCATTAATAATCAGCTTCAACTCAGGATTAGTAGACCATAATTGTTGAATAGAAAGCAGCAGCGATAGCTGAATATTAGAAACTGCTAATTGTAATAATTTCCCATGACTCTAGATAGAGCATCAGCCACTTTATTATCAGATCCTTTCTTGTATACAATGTCATAGCTAAAACCCATTAGCTTAGGGAGCCATTTTTGTTAAACAGTGGCAGCTATCTTATTCTCAAGCAAATGCTTTAAACTTTTTGCTGATCTGATTATAAAATGGCGATTCATGAGATAAGGTTGCCATTTTTGAATGGCATGTATGATGGCTAATAGTTCTCTTTCATAAGTAGATAATTGCAAATTTTTAGGAGAAAGAGCCTTACTCAAGAAAGCAATTGGATGGCCGATGGCCTCTTTGCATTAATACTGCTTCTATACCATAACCTGAAGCATCAGTTTCAATGACAAAGGTGGCATTAAAATCTGGTAGAGCCGTAGAGCCAATACTGGAGGTTGACTCATGGTTGGTTTAAGGGTTTCAAATGCTTGTATAGCTTCTTCAGTCCGTAAAAAGGCCTCATCTTTCTTTAACATTAGAGTCAAAGGTTTGGATATACTTCCATAGTTCTTAACAAATTTCCTATAGTATCCGGTGAGACCCAAAAACCCTCTAAGTTGCTTACAATTAACAGGTATAGGCCACTCTTGAATCACCTTAACCTTATTTGTTAGCCTTAATAATGCTAAAACAGTTTATAGATGTTGTAAATAAGTTGACCAACTAGGGCTATAGATCAGGATATCATCAAAAAACACCAAGACAAATTTCCTCAAATGGGGTCGAAAACATATGGTTCATTAGGCTTTGAAAAGTAGAAGGGGCATTAGTAACAAAGCCCAAAGGGGGTTACCAAAAACTGATATTACTCTGATTTGAGATCCAATTTAGAGAAATACCTTGTACGATAAAGCTCACCCTCCGTCCCTTTTTTTTTCTAGACTGATACCACCGGAGAAGCAAAGGAGCTATTGCTATGCCTGATCACCTCTCGATCTAAATGTTCTGTTGTCATTTTTTCTATGACAGTTTGATCTTAACTATGGGCAAGCTATTGAAGGATAACTGAAGTTGGTGTTGTCAGGCCTTGAACTGCACAGAGTTGCAACATAGAAAGTTCATTCGTTTGTTGCACCAGTTTCTTAATATTACCTACCCCTATTGATTTCTTCGTATTTCCTCCTCTTTACACCACTTTCTGCCCTTTATGTTTGAATTCAGTAGTCTTGTCTTGGTAGTTCATATTAATACTACCCAACTTGGAAAACCACTGAACTCCCAAAACTAAATCACAACCCTCTAAAGGCATTATATCATTTTCCACTTAAACCTACTAACCATTTTATCACATATTACTTGACCCCCGTCAGCTACTTTAACAATCATAGCAGGTTTGGTTATCATTTCACATCCTAATTTCCACGCTAATTTTTCATCCACAAATTTATGTGAACTTCCAGTATACATTAAAATTTGTATATCTGTTTTACCCATATGACCAGTCACCCTCATTGCCGATGCACTTCACTTCCTTCTAAGGCACTTACAGATATTTGAGCAAACTCTAAATCAACTCTTGTTCTTCTTCAATTTCATCATCAGACATCTCTATTTCAATATGCTACAACTGAGGTCTCTTCCCCTTACAAACATGACCACTGCTGTTATAGGTTTAACATATGGTAATAAACCTTTTCCTTGCATTACCATAACTACATGTATCTAAATTGCTTCTACTATATACTTTGGTTTTCTTGAGATTTTGAGAAGCTTCTTGTAACTGAAACTAAACTGTAAGCTCCTTGACCAGTCTTAGGGTTGCAAATTCTAGCATGTAATTGTATCTCTTCCTCTAATCCAGCAATGAAACAACTTACGGCATACTCAGGAGGTCATTGTAGTTTACTATCACTTATATCAAAGGCATCATGATATTCTTTAGCACTAGCAGTTTGTTTCAAATTCTTCAATTCTGACATTGGATCATAAAAAAGATTACCGAATAGCTTCTTTGAGTTCATTCCACAGTTCCATGTTGGTGCTCACATTTGTACAACCATGCCGTCAAATCATCCCCATTGAACTTTGGAAATTCAATTCAGGTTAATCGCGAAGAAAACTGGTAACCTGCGTTGTCCTTAGAAATTTGTTGTATGTTAAATAATTTGTATACGTTGTTTGTTGTGCGTGTATATATATGCATATATTATTTATAATTTACACACACACACACGTGTGTGTCTATATATAATATTAGGTACTTTTATCATAGTTTTATATATAGTAGTTATTGTATAAATATATTTCATATATTAAATTAGCATATATAAAAAAACGAGGCTTGTTTAGGCTCGTGAGACCGGTCGAGCTTGTTAAGTGAAATTTGGGCCCGAGCTTGTTTAGGATGTGAGTCAACTGACCCCTTGGTAGGAACTGCACCTTAGGTACCAGCTGTGAGTTCGTGCGACCACAAGATTTCCATCTGTAGCATAATTTAGATATCTTATTTATGTAGACTTTTGTAGATAGTGTGATCACTGCCTCACATATAAAGTTTCACAAATATGACCCATTTCCACCCTTAGTTTCTTATGATTTATTATTTATTATACTTTTGTGATAGGTCAACTGCTTGTCTTTTAATCCTTTTAACGAGTGGCTCGTGGCAACTGGGTCCGATGACACCACCGTGAAGTCCTATGATCTAAGGAGACTTGCCCGTCCTCTCCACAGTTTTGATTATCACCTGTAAGATTCCCATTTCCTTATTTCAAATATTATGTGAAACGTATTCCTTTTTAATCTTCGGGTTGCTTCTGTTATGTAATTGCAGTGGTTCAGTGCTTCAGGTTGACTGGAGCCCGCACACTGAGCACATTTTGTCTTCTAGCTGTGAAGGTCGGAAGGTCTTGATATGGGATACTAATAGGTAACTTCATGAAATTTGCTAATTCCAAGACTCGTTTACTTGTAAATGTATAATGGGTTGTGTTTATCTCAAACGGGTCAAAGTCTTGTTTGTGTGATATAATTGAAACTTTCAACACATGCTTGAAAATATGATTTGGCACGTGAAGATTGCATATTATTTATTGTTGAGTGGTGATAATTATATAGTTTAAAAACGCAGGATTGGGATGGAACAATCAGAAGAGGAAGAAGGATATGAGCCACCGGAGATGGTGTATACCCATGGTGGGCATCTTGATAGAGTTGTTGATTTCTCATGGAACCCGTCTGAAAATCGGATGATTGCTAGCGTGTCTGCCGATAATACCCTCCAAGTCTGGAAGATGGCGGGCCATGTTTACGATGATTACTTCTAATACAACAGATGCACAATTAAATGAACAATTGACAAAGTTGACTGTGAAGATGCATACATCTCTTGTTCTTGTTTTGTTGGAGTTGATATTTTATTAGAATGAAGTTTGCAGTGTGCAAGTGATTGATGCTTATCTAAGAACCCTGTTTGAAAAGTAAAAGTTTATGTAATTTTAGCTAATAATCTCAATAGGGGTGTTCAGGAAATTCAAAAAAAAAAGGAAATCCGAATAATTCAATCCAAATTCTTATTCAGATACTCGAATCGGAAGATTCCAATATCCGAATAAATAATTCGGATTCAGGTTGGATTCGGATAGGTATTTCAAAAAAAAAATCGGATAGTTTGGATTATTTGAACATTTGAATAATCCGAAAAATAACAAGTGCTTTAATTATTTGAAGTTTGGCATTATTCCTGTACTGCTTTAATAATTGAAGTTTGCTTTAATTATTTAAAATTATGATGGATCATGGATTTAATTAGACTTTTGTTTGAATTTTGACTTTTTTTGTGTTTTATTTTAATTATGCGTTTGTTTGAATGTTTGTTATATGTTTTATTTCGTGTTATTTGGATCGGATAGGAGCACCCCTAATTCGGATTTTGAATATGATCTAAAATTTTCAAATCCGAACCGAATAATCCATTATCCGATCTGATGAACACCCCTTAATAATCATATTTCTCTCTAAATTTTATTCTCTCTTTTAAAAAAACTCGTATTCCCCATGGCCCATTCGTTTCTTTCATTTTACAGCCGCAGCTATTAACTTTTATTCTTACTATCATTTATAAAAGTGAAACAACTATTTTATCGTCTGTAAGTGTACACTCTGAAAACTTGATTTCTAATACCTAAAAAAAGCCGTTCAGCAATCGAACAATTGTGTTTTCTTGTCCGAAGTATGTGCAAATGTGCAATATCCCTCTACGGACAGCATCCCAATCTTTACAACAAAATACAATCTCTGCAGATGTTTGCGACCTACGACACAAGCATGTATGTTTTCATAGGTGGAATCAACAATTTCTGGGAAAGGCAGATTTCCGCTCTCCAGCCGTAATCAACTCATGCACCAGTTAAAACAGTTGTGCCAAAATGTGTAGAAATTTAATCTACAAAACTGCACATATAAACGGGTCAGTATAGGTCATGTTTTGTTTCAAAGAGATACAAACAAAAAGCCAGGCTGAAGTCTATTTTTAATGCATTCAACCACCTAAATGGTTTATATACAGATCTTTATGTTGTTACTGTATTCGTTTCTATAATCCAACTCCTAGCAAACAAACAAGCCATTAAGCTACAAATATATAACCAATCATAATAATGTACCGATAACCATTTCATGGTTTGATGCCAGAAATTGTTTCAACGATCTAAAGATGCCACACCACTGGGATATCTAAACAAACACGTGGTGTGGAAACTAATGCAAAACATTAGAAACCTATAGATGATGATGATGATGATCATCATCATTATGATGGTTGTATACATGTTCATGATAACTAAACGTCACTTGCTCATCGAAACCTTCGTAAATTGGACTCAACAAACCAGTTCCAATACAATCACTCTCCTGCCATTTTGTAAAACCGCCCCTCAAGGTTGTTGATGGCGTCATCTCCCCTGTTCATAGATACCATTTTCACCTACAACGTGCCATACGGATTGTACCACATGTTTGTTGGGTTTCGTAGGCCTTTTCGGTGTAGGCCCGGTTTATTATTTGAAGTCCAAAGGGCAGGCCCAGCCCGGTTTGTATTTCTTGTTTAATAAGATACAAACCCTAAGTGTTTCTCTATATATATGATTGTTATGTAATTGTAATCGTGGTCACTCAATAAAGATATACCTAGTTGCCACCCGTGGACGTAGGTCAGTTTAGACCGAACCACGTTAAATCCTCGTGTTCGTTTATTGCTTTCGTGTCGTGTTCGGTTTCGTGTGTGCGTTTAATCCTAACAAGTGGTATCTAGAGCTTAGGTTCAGATCACGCGAAGAACACGTTGAACCAGCCGAGTCGCCGCCAAACCATCCAGCCGCCGCCACCCTACCGCGCTAGGGTTCCGCCGCCTCCTACGGTTTTCCGATCGCCGTTAGGGTTTCCGCCGTCGTTTCGCCGCTACTAAACCCAGCCCGCGCGATCTGCGTTTTTTTGTTGGTTCCGTTTGAAAGCTGTAAGCATCGTATTGTTCGATTCCAGGTTGTCTCTTTTGTTTCCGCTAATGGCGTTTGAACAGAGAAGAAAAGAAGGGTTTGTATTATTATTTTTCTCTTGAGATTCATGCCAGACTAGGAAAAGACAAGGAAAAACAATATTATTTTGTTGACAAGGGAGTTCAATGGCCACCAACTTTATCCAGATTGTTTAATTTTTTGAGAGGGCCTAGCACTTTAGACAATAAACAATTATTTGGGTAAAATTCATATATTTTCTTTGGGACGAGATCATATTTTGCAAAGTACGAGCCAGGAACGCGTTAATCAAGATCCTATTTTAGTTGAATAATCGTTGTCAAGTCAGAAGAAGCGTTAAAGAAACGGAGAACCAGTGCCAACCGCGTTTGTCAGGTTTATCGTTTCAGTTTAAAGTTTCGGTTTCTGATTTACAATTCGTATTTCCGCTGCGGTTTAAATAGGTTGATTTTTTAACAGAGTTCAGTAGAACAGTCGTTAAGTTCAGGCTCGTGTTGCTGTGTCTGTCTCTGTTTTTATCCAGTTTTTCGTTTTAGTCATTGTTATGGCAGAAGACGGAAAGGTTTCGATACAGAAGTTTGACGGACAGAAGTTCGGTTGGTGGAAGATGCAGATTGAGGCACTACTTTGTCAGAAAGACTTGGATGTAGTACTTGAGGATGAAAAACCAGAAAAGTTGTCAGAAGCAGATTGGAAGAAGTTAGACAAGAAAGCTAGGGCTTGTATTACATTGTCGTTGTCGGAAGATGTGGCGTTTAACGTCATGAAAGAAACCACAGCCCGTGGTATGATGGACGCACTATCCAACATGTATGAGAAGCCTTCGGCAGCGAATAAAGTCTATCTTATCCGAGAGCTAGTGACAACCAGAATGAAAGAGGGTGGGTCAGTTACAACTCATATCAATAATCTTAATTCGATCTTGTCCCGCTTAGTGTCAGTTGACATTAAGTTTGATGATGAAGTTCAAGGCCTCTTGTTATTATCCTCTTTGCCCGACAGTTGGTCGCAAACAGTGACTGCAGTTTGTAGTTCGTCTACAAATATTACTTTCGATGGGATTCGAGATCTGATTCTGGGAGAAGATTCAAGACGCAGAAGTTCAGGTGAATCATCAGGCAATATGCTAGTCACAGAAGGTAGAGGTAGGGGAAAACAGCGAGGCAGTGGGAGCAGGAAGAGGAGTCAGTCTAAGACTCGTAAGGATATTGAATGTTGGGGTTGTAAAGAGAAAGGACACTTCAGGAATCAGTGTCCGAATGGTAAGAAAGAGGTGAACGTTACAGAAGACGACACAGATGACGGGGTCAGTAGTGATGAGGCTTTGGTTTGTAGTGTTGAGAGTAGCGTTGATGCTTGGGTGATGGATTCTGGTGCATCGTTTCATGCCACTCACTGTAGTGAAACGATGAAGAATCTTAAATTTGGGGATTTTGGAAAGGTTCGACTAGCGAATGATGATATTTTAGAGGTTACGGGTATGGGAGACGTTGATTTGATAACTTCAGCCGGTACTTCTTGGACTTTGAAAGACGTGAGGGTTATTCCAAGTTTGAAGAAACGTTTGATATCAGTTGGGCAGTTGGATGACCAAGGGCACGATGTTAAGTTCGGGAATGGGCAGTGGAAAGTAGTCAAAGGGAATCTCGTGGTTGCTCGTGGCAAGAAAATGGGTTCGTTGTATATGATCGATATGTCACCGAAAGGAGTGGATCCAGTTTTGGTGAAAGACAAAGTCCGGTTCACAGAATCTCGTGGGCAGAAGAAGGTTCGTTTTGCAAGTAACAAACCCAGAGCCAAAGTGAAGATTCAGGATGAACGAGCTAGGAAGGTTAAATCAGTTAGAGGACATCGTGACAGTGGGAGCACAGGTCGTGTTTCAGTTACAGTTCCAGGTCGACAGTGGATTAAGAAAACCAGTATTCCAGCTGTAAAAGTATTTCCAGTGAATTACTTGCTGAATATGGAGAGTGTTTGTTCTCAGGGTATCTCAGGATCCGGTAGTTTGTTTCAGTGGGAGCCGGTAGGGACAGAGAACGGGTCAAGGGCAGTTTTAGCCGTGACTGACGTGTTGGAGCTCCGGGGAGCTTCAACAAGCCTTCAGGTTAATTGATGAGAAGGCGGTGGAAACTAGAAGATGGTTAATGTTCGGATTACAGAAGTACAATCAGGAGTGCAGACGAGAGTACTCAAGGCCTCCGAGTGGGAGTTTGTTGGGTTTCGTAGGCCTTTTTGGTGTAGGCCCGGTTTATTATTTGAAGTCCAAAGGGCAGGCCCAGCCCGGTTTGAATTTCTTGTTTAATAAGATACAAACCCTAAGTGTTTCTCTATATATATGATTGTTATGTAATTGTAATCGTGGTCACTCAATAAAGATATACCTAGTTGCCACCCGTGGACGTAGGTCAGTTTAGACCGAACCACGTTAAATCCTCGTGTTCGTTTATTGCTTTCGTGTCGTGTTCGGTTTCGTGTGTGCGTTTAATCCTAACAATGTTAAGATGTAAGAAAATGTTAGAAGATAAATAAAAATTAGAGAGATTTTTAGCTACATTATGGGATGAGAACACAATGTGATAAAATTTCACCTAGTAAAAAGGAAAAGAAAATTAAGTCATGCATCAATCACTTGTACAGTACACATTGGAATATTAGTCAGCTATAAATATGATATGCATCTTCACACCCTACTTAAAACTCAGAAACCTGTGCATTTGTTATATTAGTAATCACTGAAAATATAATCCGCCATCTTCCATACGTGGAGAGTAAAATCATCAGCAACACTGGCAATCATCCCCTCTTCAGCCGGGTTCCATGACAAATCAGAAACTCCATCAGTATGCCCACCGTAGGTATGCACCAACTCCGGTGGCACATCCTCATCTATTTGCACCCTCCCAATCCTGCGTTTTTAAATTAAAACACAATCACCACTCAATAATAACATTCACCAGTCATGCGCATTGAAACGGGTCGAAAGCTAAATTATCACACAAACAAGGTGGATGAGTTAAATACGACTTTTAACCTACTTTCACCCTGTTTGACTCGTTTGAGATAAAAACACAACCATTTTTACATTTATTATAAGTAAATGAGTCAAAATTAGCAACCTTTCAGTATCCCATATCATAACTTTCCGAGCTTCACAACAAGATGCCAAGATGCTCTCATTGTGTGGGCTCCAACCAATCTGAAGCACCGCACCACTGCAATAATAAAACCATTTAGATTAAAAAAGGCATACGTCTCTTGATCCCTCATTACACTAATCCGTCGTGTGTCAAATTATATTTGAAATAATGAGCAAGAAATCTTACATGTGATGATTAAAGGTATGGAGAGGACGGACAAGTCTCCTCATATCAAAGCACTTCACGGTGTTGTCTTCGGATCCCGTTGCCACAAGCCATTCGTTAAAAGGATTGAATGACAAGCAATTGATCTACCATAAAACCATATTAAATTAATAAATCATAAAGTGAAAAATGACTCATATTACATGAAATTTCTATGTGAGGCAATGACCACACTATATACAGGTCAAGTTGGGTCTACTAAAATATGTCAACGGGTCAAAACAGACAACTATTATAATAAAATTTACTTAAAAAGGGTCAAAATTAGTGGCCCAGGTAAGATTCAGTTAAAGAAGAACAGAAACAAAAGGATAAAAAAACCGCAGATGCTTGATCAAGAACTGTTGGGCAACACCAATTTTATTAATAATCTTCCTCCGAATGAATAAAGACATCGACCCATGAAATAGACCCAAAACTTGAAAGACAAGAAATCGTAAAAGCAATCAAAAGAGAACTAAATAAACTAACAGCCGAAAAACGCCTCCAAACATTCTTAACCCAAATCAGACCCCAGCCAAGATTCTGACCCGCTTCACATGTGAATCCAAACTATTAAGTTTAATAGCAAATTCAGTTAAAAAAAATGGAATATTACTAGTTATACCCCTACGATAGATTAATACAGAAATTAAAAAAAATGAAATTTTCTACATACCTCGGATGGGTGAGCTAGTAAACTGGTGAAGCATGGAGACCGTAAATCATATATGTACAAATATCCGTCATTGCCACCAGAAGCAAATATGTTCCAATGATTCAAATTCCATGCTACATCTCCCACGCTACATTCAGGAACCTATTAACCATAAAAAATTAATTATAAGATAGACAAAATCAGAAACGGGTCGGCTCATTTAAGATCTCAGGAACCAAAGGACAACCAATACCCATTTCAACATGTTAAGTGGTTAACCAATATCCAATATGCTAATGAAATGTACCTTAAACATTTCCAAAGCACCTATTGAAGCTTTATTCAGTGGGGCCCGATTAACGTCCCACAAACAGATTCTGCCATCATCAGATCCGCTTAATAAAAAACCTCGATTTATTGTACTCCATGATAATCCATATCCTTCACTTCTGTGGCCCGTTAGCCTCAGATCAGGTTTGCTTGTGCCACCGATAGGAGGTTCAGCTGGATGATGCCTGTAATCAAAGATATAGACTTCTGAACTTAATGTTTTGGTGGCAATAATAAAAGGATCTTGGGGCATATGGCGAGCTCGATACACCTCTCCATCATGAGGGATTCGCCTTACTACGTCTATCTGCAAAACAAACTCAATCAAATATAAAAAGGTTCTCGACTTATTATTTTTGCTTACCAAAATAAAGGTAAAAGGCTCATGAAAGACTTCAATAGGAACAGTTACAGATCAGATGGTTAAAGAGAGCACTACTAGTATCTTATCATGATAACAATTAACAAATCAGTTTTACTTTATTGAGAATCACTAACGAAAAAAATATTTTAACTAGCGCATAAGTTGAAATTGCAAAAGTTGATGGGAACACGACGACTACACAATATAGCATGCTCCAAAAAGGAGATCTACTTATAGTAAGAAATCTCAAACCTTTCCGCCAACACCAGACTCGTCCCAAGAAGGAATTTTTACTTCTGCAATAATTAGGTAATTAGGTGCACCATTTGCAGCATAGGTCCCGAGGATAACCTTTTGGAATGTATAGCGCCTGTCTGATGATTGTATCCGGTAAGGGAGCCACTCGACTGTCATTGAAGGAAAGTTGAGTGAATGCCTAATGAGCGAATCATACATAAATGGGATTGAACTCTCCCAATTTTTGTATTCATCATCGAGATCAACCTCTGAATTGACACTGTCACTATCACTATCCATAACTGGAGGGGGCAAAAAGGTGTCTCTTTAGGCAATAAATGTAAGGGGAAGGAGGGGATTTCGACAGAGAAACAAGCAAAAAATGTCTCCTTGGGAAAATCCTAGGGATTTTATACATGAAAGATTGTTAAGAAGATTGGGCTTCGGAAGTGATGATGGACCGGTGAAAGGAATCATTATGGATCAGTAGCTCAATGCCTTTTTGGGCCTATTCCCACATCAAATATATATATATATATACACCCACACCTTTTTGGAGCGGAGGAAAGTGTCTTCATGCCATTATACTAGGATAAATAAATGAACCTTTCGATGTACAAGATCATGTACGTATCTACCATCTCACACTTGTTAATCTCAAATGTAGATTCTTTCCTTACTCATCAAAGAGGGCATTTGGCAACTATGGTGAGTGCATTTATTGAATAACATGCATTCATATTTTATAATCAAAGACAGTGTTGTAGAACTCGCTAGGCGTTAGTCAAGCGGTGGGGTACTGACTACGGATCAATCGGATTGGAAATGCATATATAGTTTTCACATATATACATGCAATTTTCTTATTGGGGAACCACTGACCAAAGGAACCCCTCATGCTAATTTCATACCTTACTAAGTTAAAAATCTTTTATTCTCAACCAATAAGCAATAACTTCTCAATATTCCTTCTATGCAACATCCTTCAAAATTTCACTATGGACAAAACACAATCCTCATACATAAATATATTTATTTAGAATCACATGTATTCCTTGGCTTGAGGACAAAACCTTAAGCACGATCATCACGCAATACAACTTTTACGAACCGATAAAAGAGTAAAATGTTACATAGATAGATGACCACACAAAAATATTATGTTGTTGACTAGAAACAAGAATCTTGTTTGGTGTAAGATTCTGTTTTGAGTTGATTAATGAATGCTACATGAGAAACAAGTACAAGAGAAATAACCTGTTTGCAAAGTGCAATTAAAAGATTGCAAACATATGAATTCAATCCAATCCAATCCTATCGAAATTGATGAGCCATTGTGCACAAAGGTTGATATATTAGTCGTAGCAACATCTTGTTAGATTATATGTGTAATCCGCTAACAGTGTATCATTTCAGAACTGATAATGCTTAAGGTTTTGGGAAATATATGTGAACAAAAATAAAATAAAAAAATGAAAACATTTAGTGTATGAGGGGTGTGTGTAATTAATTATCTACCCTTTTGATTTATCTAATTGATACGTATTCGACTACCACAACATCTTTCTACGGGTGGTTGTTATTAAGACAAAATAGAGTGCAGTGGTTCTGAAGAAACTGCAGCAGCAGCTTATGAACATCAACTAACTAACTAACTAACTAACTAACTGTGATAGTTTTATGAGTAAGTAAGAAACCAAATTGCTAATTAATTATGATAACAGAAAGATATCTAATTCTATTATCATTTGAATTTAAACATATCAAATCAATTGGATATTCTTCTATGAAATCATATTGCAGTGTTATTGGCATGTGTACATAAAATATAAGTAAAGTAGAGAAATTAGGGTTACCGTTGGCTCAAGATGAAGGAATAACTGATTGATTGATGATGATGATGATGATGATGAAGACGATGTGAATCAACCATACATAACACAGACCCACCGGATTTATTATTATTATTATTATTATTATTATTAATAGGCCCCCGGTTCACGAGTTGTCAACTCCTCCTAGATATCTGGGTTCGGTCTCGGCTCGAGCTTTTTTACGACAGGCCTGTAAATTAACCAAACGAATATGAACAAATGCATGTCCATTTAATCAAACAAATATTTGTGTTTATGTTCTTTTGTTTGAAAAATAATAGTTTTGATGAGAGAAACGCTGTGTTCCCGAGTCTCATTTAAAGAGGGGAGGGGAAGGAAATGAGAAGAAAATGGGAATGAATCAAGTTCCAGAGAATTTTTAAGGAAGGGAGAAGAGGAGAGAGAAAATGCTAGAAAACTTAAGTCAATACTCATCATTCTAAATTGGAGAGATTATGAGAGAAAATGTTTATGTATAACATTAACTGCCTATTAACTCCTACATTTTCTTTCTTTTTCTTCTATTTTTCATTAAACTCAGGAACATGAAATGAAGTGATTATTTTTCTCCCCCTCTCTTTCTTTTCTCTTTCAATTCTCCTCCCTTTCTTTTCTCTCCTTAAATGAAACTCGGGAGTAAAGTTCTCTTTGCTTACGTAAGTGCTTACGTAATTTTTTCATAATTGAAGTTGGGTGGGGTCTTAATTACGTGTCCTCCATTATTTCACTGGAGGCTGTCGCTTAGCCTGCTTTATTCACATGCTTGCTTTTCTTTAATCGATGTACCCATGCGTACGGTCTAATTCACGTGTATCCTCTATCATTTCGTCTGAGAGGAAGTCATTTTCTCTACACCCTTCACATGTATGATCTTCTATAATGCGTGCCAGTTCTTGACACAATAATTTTTTGGTGGCAGGACCTTGCCCCCCCCCCCCCCCCAAAAAAGAAAAAAAAACTTAGACGACATGTGCCACCTCCGACCTATTTCGTCAGCTCCGACCAATTTCAAATCACTTCCTTCGGCACCCCCATTGGACCTCTACATTAATTTTTTAATATGATATAATTTGATTTAATATAATATAATATAATCGTTGTTAAGATTTTGGTTAAGCAAAACACACATACAATCAAACTCCATAAAATAAAATAATACAAGACACAAGGCATGCGGTTCGATCTAAGTTAACCTACGTTCATGAGTTGCAACCAATAATATATTATTGCTCAATACTCTCGTGATGAGGAATTACTAGTACAATGATATGAATATAGTGATTACTAGTCTAGAGTTTCTAGCTTAACAAAAACAAAAGTACATCCTAATAAAAATATATGAGGTCAACCCTAAGGCCTCTCATGTCTTCAAATCTTCATTGAACCCAAACATATTTTCAACTAACCGAAGCCCAAGCCTCCACAAACCCAACAATCGTTCTCTAATTATAACAACCTGTGATTTTTATGAAAGTCTAAAAAGTGGCAGCTGGCCAATTCCTAGCAAAAAATCAACCCATTACCCAACTCGCCCATCTTGCCAAATAGTTGAAGTAACTATGCTTTCAACATGAATAAAGATCCAGCATGAGGGTGACTTTGTAATCTTGATTTCAATCTACATGTTCAATCAACAATCTAAAGATTGACTATTAGACTGGCTTAAGGCTAACAACTAAAACAGTGATATGCGATGACGATGGTCTTACACATGCTGATATAGATAAACGTCACTTACCCATAAAATTTTTCGTTAACTGGAATCAACGAACCAGTTTCAATACAAGCACCACTCTGCCAGTTTGTAAAAGTAAAACCACCCCTAAAGGCTAAAGAGTTGATAAAACACTTGTTTGAAATGTTTTGCTAATTTAACTTTGAAGACTTCAAATACAAGTTTTATGCTAATTTAACTTGATTACAATGTTCTTTCAAAATCAAGGCAGGTGCTTTACTTTTTCAAGAAATGACCACAAAAGCAAGCTGTTAACATGACCTAAGACTTAACAGTTAAAAATGAATTTTGGTTTTAAAAGATAACTCAAAATTTAGAGGTAAATATGATATGCATTCACCAAACTTAAAATTCAATTGTTCATTTAATTGTAATAATCATTGTAAATATGGTCAGCCAGCTTCCAGAGTTGGAGGGTATAATAATCAGAAATACTAGCAATCATCCCATCTTCAACCGGGTTCCATGAAAAATCAGTCTCTCTATCAGAATGCCCACCATGGGTATGCAGCAACTCCGGTGGCACATCCTCTTTTAATTCTTCCCACCCAATCCTGCGTTTTTAAATTTTATTATAATCACCACTCTCAACAATAATGATATTCACCGTTCATGTGCATTGAAACGGGTCAAAAGCTAAGTTATCACACAATTCACAAACTCATCATTACGTAAATGAGTCGAAATTAGCAAATTTCAAGAAGTTACCTATGAGTAGCCCATATCATGACCTTCCCATCGTCACAACAAGAAGCTAAAATGTTCTCTTTGTGACAATCTGAAAAACCGGATCACTGCAACAACACAACCGATTAGATTAAAAAAGTATGCATGTCAAATAATATCTGAATAACGAGCAAGAAATCTTACACGTGATGTCAAAGGTATGGAGAGGATGGACGAGTCTTCTCATATCAAAGCACTTCACATAGTTGTCGTTGGATCCCGTTGTCACAAGCCACTTGTTAAAAAAAGATTTGAATGACAAGCACTGGATCTACCATAAAACCATAATAAAGTGGAAAATGAGTCATATTACATAAAATCTTTAAGTGACGCAATGACCACACTATTATAAAAAAGTTTACTTGAATAGGGTCAAAATTAATGAACCAGGTCAGATTTGATACACACAAATTTACTTGAATAGGGTCCAAAAAGACGACACCAATTTTATTAATAATCTTCTTCCGAAGGAACAAAGACAGCAAGCCATTAAACAGACCCAAAACTTGAAAGACAAGAAACCGTAAAACAAATCAGAGAGGAAACTAAATAAAGATCCAAAATCTTAATCCTATAATAAAACTCCAGAAACAAACAAACCCGAAATAAACTAACCACCAAAAACGACTCTAGAACATTCTTAACCCAAATCAGACCCCAGCCAAGATTCTGACCCGTTTCACATGTGAATCCAAACGATTAAGTTTAACAGCAAATTCAGTTAAAATTTTTTTAACATTTTCTGCATACCTCACTTTGGTGAGCTAGTAAAGTTTGGGCAGGCCTGGTGAAGCGTGAAGACCGTAAATCATATATGTACAAATATCGGTCACGGCCACCTGAAGCAAATATGTTCCAATTCTTCAAATGCCATGCTACATCTTCCACAAAAGATTCATGATCCTATTAACCATAGGATAGACATAATCAGAAACGGGCCGGCTCATTTAAGATCTCAGGAACCAAAGGACAGCCAACAAACCATAAGATGGACATAATCAGAAACGGGCCCAATTAGCGTCCCACAAACAGATTCTGCCCTTCGTTTAATAAAAAACCTTGATTTATTGTACTCCGTGATAATCCATATCCTTCACTTCTGTGGCCCGTTAGCCTCGGAACAAGTTTGCTTGTGCCACCGATAGGAGGTTCAGCTGGATGATTCCTGTAATCAAAGATATGGACTTCTGAACTTGATGTTTTGGTGGCAATAATAAAAGGATCTTGGGGCATGTGGCGAGCTGATACACCTCTCCATCATGAGGGATTCGCCTTAATACGTCTATCTGCAAAAAAAAAACTCACTCAAATATAAAAAGGTTCTCGACTTATTATGCTTGCTTACCAAAATAAAGGTAAAAGGCTCATGAAAGACTTCAAGAGGACAGTTAAAGAAGTGATGGTTAACGAGAGGACATTAGCAGTATCTTCTCATGATAAAAAGATCTACTTATCGTAAGAAATCTCGCCCTTTGCTTGAGGCCAAAACTACCAATAAACATTCATTCCAACCCTATCAATATAGATGAACCAGTGTGCACAAAGGTGGGTGTTTAAGCAAGAACAAAGGGATTAAGATTGGGTTGCTGCTACTTACTGCTAGCAACGGCTGAGATATTAACCTCGCCCGTGGCATTTTTGTGAGAGCATATGTGTACTCATCCAAGTGTGTAAAAATTCTTACAAGTATAAGTTGAGTATGATGATCATGCTTAAGGTTTTGGCCAATATATGTGATTCAAACAAAAACATCATGATATTGATTACTAGGTAGTTGCAACATTTAGTTAGTGTTTGTCTGTGTAATGTAACGATTTACCCTTTTGGTGTATTGTCTATTTTTCTTAAGAGTAAATAAAACCTGGTTTGTCTAGTTCGTATTCGATTACCAACATGTAGAACTGATCCCACCATTTGTGTTTCTCCTTTGTGGGTTAAAACATTTTTATTAATTAACACAAAAGAGACTGTAGTGGTTTTGAAGCAGCTTAGTAATTATGATAGATAGATTGGATAAGAAAGAAACTAAGTAACTAAAACAGTTTTATCATTGACAAAACAAATTGATTTTTGGTTCATATATTGGATGCAAATATCATCACCATCAGCATCGCATATTGGCATAGTTAAAGAAACAGATAGCTAGCTAAGTATAACACTGAAACTGAAACATATCTAACAATGGATGGTTATAATGTACTCCGTCTGAGGTATTAATGTAAATCTGGGCTATGAAAAAGCATGTCACTTAAATATACAGCCGGCCGTTAGTAAGTTAAAAGATTTCCATGGCAAGCTACTAAATAGGAAAATCAAGAAATATGATATATAAAGAATGAACGGTTACATACCCAAATAATCGTTATCTTTCTCTTTCTCATTATAAACAACTAACACTACTACATACAAGTGAAATTTTTTTTTATTATATATACAACCAACAACACACAAACAAGACACCCTCCATAAGCCACAGAGGCACCGCCACCACCACATGAAGAAAACAAAATTACACAAATTCAACCATTCTATTGTTTTCTATTTCGATCAATGTTTAAACCAAAGAAAGCCTAAAGACTTAATATCACGTATAACCTCTTCAATCTTCACCTCTTTACCTACAAAATTTTTTCATGACTATATGATTTCATATTTAAAACTTACAACATATTAGAACTTGTTTTTGTTATCTTTTGAGCTATTTAAATGAAAAACGGTGTTATCTTTTCTTCACGGCCATCAATGCATTTTCGGTCTCGCAAAAGTTGAATTTATGGAAAATTGTATAATATCAAACATTTTTCAGTGTTTGATATCATGCAATTTTCCATACATTCGCAATTGTATTATATCAAACATCACAATCCGTCATGATTGTCATCATATTATGCAATTTTCCATACATTCACAATTGTATTATATCAAACATCACAATCCGTCATGATTGTCATATGCTAACCCCACGGCTGGAAATTTTGTTACTTTTTGACCATGAATCCTATGGTCCTATGCACAAAAGCTGATTTGAAAGCACTTAACTATTATTGATATGATAACTAACAATTGACATGCCTCTTGTGCTTTATAGCTTCAATACAAGATGAAGACAAAATGTGACCGGTCACCTCGCCTCAAAGCAACAGTTTCTTTCACAACACTATATTTTTTGTCTCTCTAAAATACATGTTTCAAAGACAAAAGGGGTCAAACTACCATTAACAACTGCAAGTGTAAACAAAATGACATACAAACACCAAGAACATGGCTTCTGGCTTCTGGCTTCTAATACCTACACGAAAAACCAAAAAACGAAAGAGAAAAAAAACCTTGTTCCCCAATCAAACAATTGTGTTTTGTTTTGTCCAAAGTATGTACAAAATCCCTCTACAAAACAACACGCCATTCTTTACAACAACATACAACCTCTGCAAATGCTTGTGAATGCAGAACCAATTAAACTACAACTACAACCCCAACATCTATGCTTTCACAGCTTGAATCAATAATGTGGACCACAATCAATTCCTGTACAAGTTAAACATGCAACAGAATAAGATAAAATAGACTTCCAAAACTATGCAACAGCAGGTTATGCTTTATTCCAAACAGTTGAAATAAAAAAGTTCCATTTAACAGGAATATGTCAAGTGTCCACGGGTCAAAAGGGTCGTGTTGGTTTTTATCCAAATATTTGTATTAGTTTTTTTATTCTTTCCGTAACCATAAAAAAGTAACAAATGCCATAATTATAATTTAAAAGTCTAAAAAGTGTTTGCAGGCCATCTCATGACAAAAAAATGACCGTTTTAACCAATAAAAAACCTGCTTATCTTACCACCCCTTAACAACTACAATAAAGTAATGATAATCATTGCGTGGCTTGATGCCATATTGATAGTTAAAATGCTTATCAAGTTAACATGTTGTTTAAAATGAAATTTAGAGACCGAAACTTACCTGTATTGTTTACTATGAGAAATTATTAAAAGCTGCTACAACTGTGTGGAGTTGTGGTGTGGGGACGGAAGGCCAAGGTTCATAGAAGTTCGTCTCCTCAAAAAGGGGTGGTCCAGCAGCTGGGCGGCAGTAGGACGGTCGTTTGGGTTGACTTGCAGACATTTCAGTATGAAATCCTGGGCCTCTGTAGACAATGTGTCGGGTATTGGAGGAGGTTGACCCCTGCCAATTCTAAACAGTGCTTGCATCTGCAAAACCAAAGAACTATTATGTTACAACTAATCATAATCAGCTGCAAGAAAACAGGGTGTATGATAAGAGTGTTTTGATGTTCTCCATTTATTAGAAAATCTGTTATTATTTAAGAAAAGATAAATAAAGTAAATGATAAGCATACCCCTTCCAAGTGGGAGTACGGGATTTTACGAGTTAACATCTCCAAGACAGTGCAACCGAGGCTCCATATATCAGCTGCAAGTCCATAACCATTGTTTGATCTATTATTAACAACCTGACCATGCAGGACATAACTTGTCAATGAAAACATACAGAAGCATGCAATAAATAGTAATTAGTACTGGGATCCTAATACAAGGATGGTCCAGTGTCCCAGGTAATACAGCCAGAGACAAAACTAGATTTAAGAACAAATATTACCTCTGGAGCCATCCAATATGGAGTCCCTTTGCAAGATTTAATGTCATTCAATGTGGTTGCCTGTAGAGTGAAGATAACATTAACGTATATGTAATCATATGAACAAAAAAAAACAAGAAAATGACAATGAGATAATAGAACATTGTGTTTTCATTACCTTTGCCAACCCAAAATCCGCAAGCTTTACAGATCCACTTGCATCAACCAATATATTAGCACATTTGATATCCCTAGAATGTGTGATAAAGTGATATTAAAAAACCGTATATGACATTAAAATAGTAGCAAAATTAAAAATAAATAAATAAATAAACAGGTTACCTATGCACCACTTTTCGTTCATGCAAATAGTTCAAACCACTCAAAATCTGCCTGGTGTAAGCTGAGACTTGGGAATCCCGCAGCTCATACTTTTGGTAGAGCTTTGCCAGTGAACCTTTAGTAACGAGCTCAAGAAAGATATAAAGCTTGCCATCATCCTGAAAGTTGAAACACCATTTCAACTTAACATATTATCAGGAATCCAAATCTTATGCCATTGCCTATCATCAAAATCAAGGTATTATGCCCCTAAGAAGAATTGCATACCGTATCTGTTCCAAGATATCGAACTATGTTATCGTGATGGAATTGACTTAATAAAGATATTTCCTGTAAACATTAAAAGACAAAAATAAAAGTTAAGTATGCAGAAACTCAAGACTTAGTTGATATTAATCATTTAATCCTATAACATAAACAAGAGAAATGATGTAAATAATACATCACCTGTTCAAGTTGAAGAATGCTCTGCTTTCCCTGGCTACCTGAATCAAGCAAAGAAACCTCCTTCACAGCAAAAAAATGTCCCATTCTGCAAAAATAAACGCCAAAAAAACATATCAGACGATAACATCGATATGGCAAACAAAACACCAACTAGTACTAACTGCATACAATATCAAAAACAATAACCATGCACTTACTCATCAAAACCTTCGTACACAGTCCCAAACGAACCGCTTCCAAGAAAATCACCCTTCTGCCAGTTGTTAAATCCGCCCCTGATCGATCCACTCGACGAAAGAGGAGCATTTTGCTCCTCAACCCCTCCTCTAGACGACCCTTCATCCTCATCACCCATCCTCTCCGAACCAGACGGCGACACAGCCATATCATTCCTTGACGTCACCACCCCTCTTGTCTCATCAATCGCATCATCCAATCCATCTAACCCCAAGTCCTCCTCATCTGGTCCATCCGACACCAAGTCTTCATCATCTATAGGAGCAAAACTCTTAATCAATTCCCAATTTGAACCCATATTATCCACAATAGCTCGAGAAATAGCCGGTGGAGGCGCAAGTACCGGCGGCCGAACTCCCTTAATTCCGCCCTCCACGTTTCGCCTCTCAATTGTTTTATCCGTCCCATAATTTCCAATCTTATTATTATTATTATTATTATTATTATTATTATCCATCACCAAAACCTCTTCATCATCATCATCACTAAAGCTAACCTTACTCTCGAAACTCACCGACAAATTACTATTACTCTCGGGCAACTCTCTACCAACCAAATTATCATTGTTAATATTATTATTCAACCTAGAAGCAACCGGGAAGCTTACAGCAGTGGGCGAATATGATCTCCGCTTCTCCCAATCGGCGGTCGAAATCGCAAAGTCATCGGGGCCGGAAAGCCCTAACCGGCGGCAAATCGCGTCAAATTCACCTTCGGTACCTTCAATTCGGAAGCTGGTACGGTCAGCCAACGAGGCAATATCAAGTGATCTTGATCCGTGAGACGACTGATCGTCGAATTGATCATCAAACGATGACAAGGATGGTGACGTGGAGGCGTCGTATTCGATGTTTTTGATGGCGTTCCGTCGTTCCAGCCGCCGTGGAACCACACGCTGCTGCTGCTTTTGCCGGGCGTATAGTTTCATTGTTGGGTTGTGTCTTTAGATAGATCTTGAAGATACCAGCATCGATTATATGTGTTTGTGTATGTATAGGTTTAAGGGTTTGGTGTGTGTGTGTGTCTGTGTGCCTGAAGAATAATAATAATAATAATAATATAGATGAAGAGGGAGGATTCTACGCGGTTGTGAGGGTTTTGTTGACGACCGTATTTACGTACCATCAGATGGTACAATTGACCCCTATACTTTTATTAATTACATTTTCTCGAGTTTCATTTAAGGAGAGAAAAAAAAAAGAAGAAGAATTAAAAAAAAAGAAAGAGAGAGGAAAGAAAATGTGTCACTTAGTTTCATGTTACTGAGTTTAATGAAAATGAAAGAAAAAAAAAAAAGAAAATTTAGAAGTTAATAGGTAGTTAATGCTATACACACACATTTTCTCTCATAATCTTTCTAATTTGGAATGATGAGTATGGAATTAAATTTTCTAGCATTTTTTCTCCCTTCCCTTTCCCTCTTTAAAAAATCTCTGCAACATAATTCATTCACATTTTCTTCTCATTTCCTTCATCTCTCCTTTTTAAATGAGACTCAGAAACACAGCAGTCACCTCTATTTTTTTTCTCACCATGGGTGAAGGTTCAAACTTGATGTAACTAATGTACAGTGAATTATTATATATCATAGATGTAAATTATTATATATTTTTTACTTTCTATAAAAGTACGTTGAGAATTTGGTTTTGGCTTTCAATCTATGTTTAGTTGCTCAGATCATTTTATTCGTTTATGTCATTGAAGACATAAAACACACTCAAGGCTAAAAGGGTGAGCCTTTAAATAACCATTTTTAGTGGTTTAAGACATATTTTACGACAGGTTCTAAACCATTTTTTGATGTTTCAGGCCAACTTTAATTGTCCAACCGGAATTTGGTCAGGATTTACATATCTTGGTTTAATCTAGACGGAGGCTAGTTGGAACGCCATGATGGTCGTAAGATAATTTATGTGTATTAGTCTCATCAAGGTGAACTCTTTTAGTGCCTTTAACGGAACAGGTAAATTTAGCCATAAGTTGTTAGATAGGCATAGTTTGATGTAATAGGAGATAGTGGATAGGAATGGTCATTAACCGTTATGTGATGATATTTTTCTTTATCGAAACACGGTGTTTCGTTGTTTTGTATGACTATCTTTCTTTATTTATTTTAGGAAAATTGGATTTAAATAATCTCACCTTTAATGGATTGGCCAATAATAATCCCACATTCAATATTTCCCGCTAGCAGTCCCACATTTTCGATGTTTCTTGTTTTATAAACCAGTGTTAAAAAAAACTTAACGGGGTTAAGTATTTGCTTATGTGGTGAGTGACTAGGCTTTTTAATATCCACCTGGCTTTTCTCTTTATATCCCCCCCCCCCCTTTTAAACCCCAAAACTAACCACTGAGGTTAACCACCACTCCTCCGGCCACCACCTCTACCACTTACCCCAACACCACCACCGCTTATCACCACCAACATACGTCACCGTCACCACCACAAGCCATCAATTCCCCCCCCCCCAAAAAAAAAAACTCCATCTCTGATGACCATTAAATCCGGCCACCTGACCACCACCATCACCGCTGCTTGACCATGCCACCGTCACAACAAGCGATCAACGCCACATCTCCGTATATGCTTTCTTTCTCATCCACAACCAACACCAAGCATCACCATTAAATCCGGCGACTACTCAAAGCTGGCGGCAACAAATCACCACCACAACTTCAAGATGTCGGTGACCACCAATCACCGCCACATTCAGACCTTCTCTATCCTCTCTCTCTCATCCCAAAAATCAATCAATGGCTCAGAAGATAGAGATAGAAGAAACTGAGCCGAAACCCTAACCTTATGCTCACCGTCAATCTCCGACCGTAGATCCGATCTCAAATCCATCGTTACCATTGACTTTCGTCCTAACTCCACCGTCGTGCCGGAAACTGAAATCGAAACCTCAGATCCGTCCAGAAAACGACGGTTTGAGGTGGCGGATATGAGCGCTGTCACGGACTGCAATATCATGAATATGTTTGGGGTTTAAATTGTGAGTGTTACACGTAGGTAATGGGAGAGAGGGGGGGGGGGATATAAAGGGAAAAGCCAGGTGGATATTAAAAAGCCTAGTCACTCGCCATATAAGCAAATATTTAACCTCGTTAAGTTTTTTTTAACGCTGGTTTATAAAACAAAAAACATTGAAAATGTGGGACTACCAGCAGGAAATACCGGAGATGGGATTATTATTAGCCAATCCATTAAATGCGGGATTATTTAAATCCAATTTTCCTTTATTTTAATTAACATATGGATTATAAGTACAACCAAGAAATCTAATTGATTGAATGCAAATATAAAACTGTACCATGTTTCATATTAGAGTGAAGTTACTAATAATATTAAGATCAATTTGATGGAATAAGATTCATACAGCAACACGAGGAGCTAAAAGTGTTAGTTCGATATAGTCAAACGGATCATTTATTTATACTTAGGAGATGGATAACGTGATAAAAATGAAAACAATCAAATGTAGGGTCAGTTCTCTTATGGTATGATACTTTCTTTTATTTTTAACTCAAGAATATAAATATAAATATAACTATAAATATAAATATATATAGCAAATAAATAATAAAATTATTAACGTATTTATGCATGTAGCTTTACAAGTTCGCTTATGTTCAAGTACAATATGGTTTCTTTTCTTTTATCGTTGTCCGTCTCAAATAGCGGAATTTGATCTTTTGTAGATATTTGTTAAATCAAGTTTTTATCTATATGTATCACGTTTTATGAAAAGACATGATGAAAATACAATAGGTTGACTAAATATCATATAAAACAAAGTTTTGATCCAAAATCAACATGAGCCAATACAAATAAGTTAACCATCCAAATCAGGCATAAGTAGCACGTTGCTAACTTTTGTATATGTATAGATTAGATAGGATCTTCATCTTTGGTATATGAATATAAATGAATTGTCCAACTAGACATTTTAAATAAACTTATAGTTTTACGTTATGTTTGTTTAGTATTTAAAAATTTATTTTTTACCTAAATAATTTATTCCGGTTTGTCTTATGAAGCGTTCACATCATAGTCTGATAGTCCAATGGGTTCATACGGCATACCTAATTAATTGTGTCTATGTGATGTGTACCGAGTCAATCTTAGCCAAGGTGGACAGCCATGTTGGCAATTGGTCGCATGCAATTTGATTGTTTGTTTTCAGTTGTTTCCAGTATTGAGTGGCTATAATGAAGGGAATTTGGGAGATAAATGAACCATGGCATAAAGTTTGACTATGTTTCATTCGTTTAATAAATAAACGAATATGAACAAGAAATTTCGTTTGATTAACTAAATGACCGAACACAAACAGAAGTCGTGTTCGTTCAGTTGTGTTTATGAGCGTTCGATAATTTGTTTATTCATGTTAGTTTACGCTCATGCATTAAAGGTTTTTAGTGTTTTTCTAATGACCTTTTTTAATTTTATCTTATAGATTTAAGCAAAATAATTAACTATAAAACAAAAGGATATATTAGTGTTATGTGAATTAACGTACGGATATGAATGCTAACAAAACACTTAATACAAACTTGGTGGTCATAACAAAATCATTGATATTGACTATTCTCGACTAGCCAAGAAAATATTATTTGTGTTCATCTGTATTTCTCCGTATGTATATGTGAACTGTTCATGAACAAGTTCATTGAATTCAGTATTACCATCAAGTCTGATAAAAATAAGACTTAAAAGAGTTTTTTAGAAAGATTAAAAAAACCTTTTATATTAAGCTATGAAAAATCAACAAATGTTTGGATTAAATACAAATGATATTTATCGAGAGAAATTTACAAATAACCAGAGTAATTATTATTACTCTATAACTTTTGAACTAGATTATTATTATTAGTATTACACTATATTATTTTTTATAACATAATTATTTTAATTCAAAATTGTAATTACTCTATTATTTGTATGTTTAGTAAGTTAATTTTTTTTTGTACCGGATCCCACTCCAAATCAACAATTCAATATAAAAAGTTTGTTGTGTTTGCTATTTCAGAATGTTTTTAGAAATTTGAACTCTAAAATCTGCACCAATCGTGGCTACACGAGTAGATTTTTTTTTTGAAAATTGACTTTCATTAAAAACAAACACAACCAACGACTATCACCAAGATGGAGAAAGACGCCGAAATCCAAAAACCAAAAACAACAATCACGTTACATCAAATAAACACCATCTTTTCCAATCCACTACCCCTATCTTAGATCTATTTTTGTACCAAAGAAAACCCAAAGATTTTATATCCGCAACCATTTCTACCACCTTAGTGTTCTTGCCCGAAAAAATCTTTTCATTCCTAGCCCGCCAAATCCTCCAACAAGTAATGATGACAATGCCATGAATAATCAATCTCTTGTTCCCCGTCGCACCACTAACCTTATGCACTTCCACCAAATCATTGACATGGAAAACAAAAGATCTAGGGATGTTGCACCATGAACCAATCGCATTCCAAACGGCCATAGAGATGAAACACCCGGTTAACAAGTGCTCGAGCAATTCCTAATTACTCTCACATAAAGCGCAACTATGATCATCACAATGCAAATGACGTCTAGCTAAAGCCTCCTTGGTTGGAAGACTATCCAGAACGGCCCTCCACATAAAAATATTACATTTTTTCGGGACCCAATCGCTCAATTGAAAACCGAAACTCCCAGCATCCACAACGGACTGCACCATCCATCTTTTAATCGACGAAACCTCGAACTCTTTGCAACTACCAACCGCCCAAGACCATGAATCTTCACGGTCAACCATCACCACCCCTTGAAGGAGATCTTCCAACTCTTGCTTCTCGATCACCTCCTGTTGGGAGCAAGGAGCTCTAAACCAATCCCACACAATGCGACGAGAGGATCCAGTGACCACCAACCGATCTGCTAACAAGACATTTTTATGTTTTTCTACCGCATAGAAAAACAAAAAAAAAGCTAAGGCAAACAAACAACAAACACGCTGTTGACTTTCTATTTCATATTTTGACATGTATTAGTGACAATTTGACTTTTATAATGCAGACAATATTTTGACTTGGGTATCCTCCCTTTCATAAAAGGATAAGGAAAAGAATACAAGTCCAAATTGTCCAATTTACAACTTTTCCTTATTCTCACTTTTAAAAACTTTAGTTTAAATTTCAGTGGATATATATAATTTATAAATATTAAAATTACAGACTAGGACAGGCATAAAATTGGGTTTATATCTCTATTTACAAATTAACACATTTAACCTTGTTCAAAAGTATTTTTCTAAATATATATATATATATATATATATTTACAGAGTTTACCAATGAGTTTTAACTGCATGCATTGGTATTAAGGTGAATTGAAGATTTGGATAGGAGACCGTAAAGTTTTATGTTCGAATTTGATTTTAATCGGGTTTTACCATAGTAGGCATATAGGATGATGTACTTTGACTACCCAGCACTATCTGCGATCGTGGACATATAGGGTCACATTTTGTCTTTGGGTTACCCGAGTCATCAGGCTTTATAGGTTAGTCGTTAACAAAAATAAATTTTTGTTATATTTAATAATTAAATAATATACCACATATATACTATATTAAAAGCGGTGGTCGGCAGCTACATTACCCTCACCACTTTTGATAGATAACTTTCTTTCCTTGCGCATTCACATCAAATTATCATTGGTTGGTGCTGCGGTAGTTTACACGTGTGTAAGTTAAAGGGGAGACCTAGGTCAGAGACCTAGCTGCCGGTCGGCAGCTACATTACCCCCCCCCCCCCCCCTAATTCACTTCTATTCTCACATAACACTTTCGGATCAGCTTAGCGAATTTGGTTACCCAAAGTCTTGTTGGTCTTCAACATATAGATCTTATTTCTAAGTTGGGGTTGTCTATTTGTATTCACCTTCAAATTGAGGGGGTGTTGTCCATATAATGTTCCTGGAGATCAAGATCAAGATGTGCTTCTTAAAATGTGAATAGGGAGAGTACAATTTATTTTTAGAAAGATTAAAAAATATATATGTGAATTTCAAACTTAAGGATGGCCGTAAAAGGAAGACCAAAAAGAAACTTCTTTTTTCTATTTGATTTGTCTCATTTGCAAAGAATGGAGAAAGGATTTTTCTATATAGTTTTTTATTTATACTATTTACTTCTTAATCTTAATTATTTAGATAATTATTATTTATTATTAACCTTATTGTTTACTTTTGTCCGATCCATTTGACCCGATCACATTTTGTCCTCCAACAATGTTTATGTTCAGTGAGAAAAAATAAACTTTGCAAAGATATGGAAACCATGGATATATATATATATATATATATATATATATATATATATATATCAAATCAGATTAACTTTTAGACTTGTTTTATCCATTTTTTTGAAGCAAAACGAGTTAACTATGTGAAGCAAATGAGTTTTCTAACACATCTCAGTTTTCAACTAATTATAAGATGTATTAATTGTAATCCGGTTTGTGTGGCACATAAGACGTAAAAAGAAGAGTATCACGAAAAACAAGCTCTAATCCATCATAAACGATACTAAACTGAATTGATTAAATGGCCAAAGATGATTAAAATGATTGGCTGCCCAATTACAAATTCCTGCCACTTATATATGCTAAATTCCTAATCAAGGTTTTAAATCAAACGAAGTTTTTTTTAATAAAAAGTTACGAGTACTGCAAGACTTAAGGTAGCCATAAAAAGAAGACTAATACCACTTAATAATATTTATGATAAGAGAAGACGAAGTTTTTCGCTTCTTTTTTCTTTCTAGAAGTCAAGGATATCATGGATTAAAAATATCATATAATAAGATTAAATAATATCTATGACAACTAAAACCCAAATTTCCCATTCACTTTGGTTTGGAGTCGTTATCTCCATTAAAAAAAAGTAAACGAGACGAGCATAATAGAAAGTCATAGTTGTCTCCATTTGCATTGATCCATTAACCTAAACTTGGGGATTATTTTACGTTAAATGACTATTTCATAACACAAATCAAAATCAAAATCAAGATCCTAGACCTCAAATGAAAAGAGACTGTGTTGACAGGTTCAAGACCTTGGTCATGGGTATGAGAATTGAGATGACTCTTTTTGTTTGGCAATCCCAATCCGATATGTCTTGTTAACAAGGATATTTCCTTGAATCCCTAACAAGAGTACACCATTTGATTTCAAATAATTATTAGGTTTAATTGTTTAAAAAAAGTAAATTGCATATTGTTTTTTCAAAAAGAATAAAATAGTATTATCATGTCAACTCACATATTTTTTAAAGTAAGTCATTTCGTATTTTCATTCAAAATTTCTTTTTTTTCCCGTCTTTCATCATGGTTTTTAAAAGTTGCAATGTTCATACAATCCGTTACCTTCATCTATTTTTTCGTTAAATCGAGGTATTTAGGTCATTTTATTAAGGGTACACACTGTTAAATTCAATGTATAAGTTATCTAAAAAGATGTATAAATAAAATAAAATAATTTGGACCCCACCCACTTCATCATGTCTTAACCCCAGTTCATCTTTTTCACGACCACCGTCACTACCCCCAACTACACTACCAACATAGTCTACCGCCATCATCTTCACCCCTCACAACCCCAATTCACTCTCCAAACCTTAAACTAGTAATGGTGGAAGCCCCAATCCGATTTAGCATTTTAGGTTGCGGCAATATTACTTGCAAGGTTTACAAAGCAATATCTCCTGCCCCTAATACCTCTATATACACAACAGGGAACCAATCTCTCAAAAAAGCCACAAAATTTGCTACATTGAATAACTTCCCTGAATCCGCCATAATCTAAAGCAGATACGGTGACATTTTGGACAACTCTAGGGTTGATGTCGTTCACGTTCCATTACATCAAGTGGGTTGTTGTCACACCCGGTTCGCCTCAGGGGCATGGACATGCGATCAACAGTTTGTACCGGTTTTGTCAATTTATTTGAAATCTATGTTATGCAACAAAAAATATTTGTTTGATTAAAATATTACTTTATGTACACTGAGACTAAACACACGTAAACGTTACAATCATTGTTTGTTTCCAAAAGACATAATTTACATTGATTAAGCATTTCAAAACTATATCTTCTATAATGACTTTCCTTACTAATTACCTAAAAATAGTTAGGAAAATAAGTCATCATAGTTGTTGGTGAAAGTATTAATCTTGAATGCGTATAATAGATGAAACGTTTAGAGAGAATGACGGATTTCAAAGATTTCACCTTTATGTGTGTGTTTGCTATTTAGATTGTGGAATCACACTAGCTCCATTTACAACAAGGGTGAAGAAACACGGATCTAATCCTTAAGGAGTTAGATCAATGAATCCACAGGGTACGGGTCAAACAATTACCAAATTAACGATACGAGTACAATCTTCCAAGTCCAATGACGAAAACCTGCAAAACAGCCACCGTGAGCTCGTTACGGGAAGAACAAGAGGGAGGGTCTTCCCATAACCACCCTCCGACGTGAGAATAAATACAGTTCTAATAGAGAGAAAAGTACTTAAAGTATTTTGAGTAAATCGTTGGGAGTGAATGAGTACCTCATGGAAATGACGAATGTATTTATAGCTGAAGGGTTTAGGAAATATTATTGGTCTAGCTGTCCTCTTCCAGAAGATGCCTTTGTAACAACCTGGACACGTGTCCGCATATGATAGGACGAGCTTAAAAGCCATGTGCACGGTTATAACAAACTCGCAACCTGTCCTTTTCTCATTGGTTTTACGTCACGTGCTTCCCAAGGAAAGATCTTGGTAAATCTTCTAGAATGAAGTTAGTTAATTACAGCTGTCCTTCTGATGTCACCTTCTGGCAAGGTTGTAAAACTCGCTAGGCGCTCCCAGGGCGGCCGACTGGGGAGTTGCGAGTACTCGGCCTAGGCGGGGAGTACTCAGATATGGTGATTTATAGAGGAAATTAATTTTTAGGATATTATATACTAATATACATGTGAAAAATCATAAATATACCAATATTTAACCAAATGAATGCTCAAATTAATAATTGCGTTGCATCCAACCATAATGAAAATTCAAAATACATTAAAGGATAGATGTTTAAATATACATCAAAAGTTAAAACTACAAATACTAGCGTATTTCAAAAAGTATTATCTATTCAAAAATATATTAGACTATTAGACATGTCAAACATTTAATCATTGTGTTCCAAGGTGTCTCCGTATTGCTCATTGATGTTAGCCCCATCCTACTCATATTCTACCTCATCATTCAATTCCTCTTCATCCTCGGACACGAAATCTTCCTCGTCAAGTTCTATCAATCTAGCACTTCTTCGGTTTTCTAAAGATTCATCATCACCTTCCTCTACATCACCTTCGACAATCCAATCTTGAGCCTCACTTGCATCCTTTGCTAATAATACTTCCATTTTCCTAGTCTTCCTTTTTACGTTACTTTCCATCAAATTTGCATTAAATTAAATGAAAACAAGATTGCTCAATTTGCTTGCCTGTAGTCTATTTCTTTTCTTTGTATGCACCTACAAATGCTAAAAATAAACAACAAATGGTTAAGTAAATAATAACTAAATAAGCATACTTTGACTAATATTCACCTAGTAATATTAAAGTTACTAACCCCTTCAAATGTGCTCCAATTTCGTTCACATCCCGACGAACTAGTTGTTAAAGAAAGTATCCTCATAGCAATCTTTCTCAATTCGGGAGCCGATGCACCATAAGCTGCCCACCAATTCGATACAATGTGAAAAGTAAACAATCATGTTATCAAATCATTAAATTCACTAAACTGTGAAAACAACTTTATATAATTCACAAACTATAAAGTATTAACTCGGGCCAATTATAAATTAAAATATATAACGTACCCTGATCGAATTTGTCGTCATTCACCTCACATCCTTTTAGTGCCATATCCCGACTAAACTTTTCTTGTTTACCCTTGTACACCGGCAACTCGACCGTTACAATATGGTTTTGCAAACTGTGATTTCCTGGATATATCGTACCAACTAAATCGATAATTGCATCTGACACATCAATATCATTTAGAATATTCGAATTGTTATTAAGATAAAATGGGTTTAGAAGATAGGCCGTTAAATGTAGCTTCATGTCAAGCCTATTTTTCATTTTTTTTTGAGATGATATCCAAAACCGGTTGGTAATCTTTTTCATTATTTCCCAAAGCATTCTTTATATCTTCTTCCACACTTTTAATCTCACCATAGATAAACCCCATGGATGGCTTCCAATCTGCATCAACCATCCTTAAAACTTTAACTAGAGAGGAAAAAACTTTTAAACATAAAGCTACACCGGTCCAAAATGGGGTATTCAACACCGTATTATAAGCACTTTTCCCTTTTGGTGTGTTGGAAAACTTACACTTTTCCCATTCATCGCTAGTAAACATTTGTTTTAGTTGGGACTTCTTATCGGCCAAACTTTGCAAAGTGAGAAATGCAGAAGCAAATGTTGTGACTCCCGATCTCACAATATCTCTTTTTTTAGTGAACTTCCTAATCATAGACAAAGTTTTATGATGAGCGTATATGAACACGGTTAGTGCTTTTGCTTTAGTGATAATTTTTTTATACCTAGGTAGCGCACCAATACCTTTTTGAAAAAAATAAACATGTTAATAAAGAATAATATTAACAAAAAAAAATAAAGATAAGAAAATAAAACAATAATGCTAAATCAAAGAAAACACGATTAAAATTAAGACCTTCAAGCATAAGATTGATGGTATGCGTTGCACATGATGTCCAAAATATAGTTGGCCTTTTTTCGTGTAACAACTTTGCCGCTCCCATATTATTTGAAGCATTGTCGGTCACAATTTGAACAACATTTTCGGGACCAACTTCCTTGATGCAAGCTTCTACGTACTCATATATGTGTTCACTCGTGTGAGCTTCGTCGGAAGATTCTTTAGAGGATAAAAAACCAATTCCTAACTTCGAATTCACACACAAATTCATTATGTTCCTTCTCTTTCTATCAGACCAAGCGTCCGTCATGATCGAGCATCCATTAATTTCCCATTCGTCTTTGTATGGTTTCAACAAATTTGTTGTTCTTTCAGCTTCTTTCTTTAGGTATGTTTCTCCCATCTCATATCTAGTTGGAGGTGGAAGCCCACGTCCAAATTTGCCAACCGCCTCCAACATCAATATGAAGCTATCATCTTCATATGCATGAAAAGGAATTGCACATTTGTATGCCCATCTACATATATACTCTTTTGCGTGAATTATTTGTTCCTTATGAATTTTGTCTGATAAATTATCACATTTGCATTTTCCCTTATTCAATACATCTTCTGGATTAATAGTATTATCCACAAATCGATCAATATGACCAAAAGATCGCGGAGGCTTAGCAGCGCCAAAGGCATATGCCATTTCTTCATCTTTAATAATAATGGTTTCATCATGCAAAGCAAATACATATATACAATAGTCAATAGATCATAATTCATACCTGATTGTGTGAAACGATCATCAAAAACTTTAGAGATTGAAAGTTTGAAACCCTTTGGTCTTGAGAGACTGAATCATCTTTTGGTGATTAGGTAATAAGAATGAGGGGTGAAGAAGAAAATTAGTTTTTTTTTTATAAAAAAAAGTCAAATTTTATCATTGACCGCCTAGACCGATCTGGACCGCCTAGGCTGATTCAGACCGCCTAGACCCGAGTTGGACCGATTCCGACTATACTAGGCCGAGTAGGTGAAAGACGCTTCAGTAAACAGCCGAGGCCCGCCTAGGCTGTTTACTGAAGCGTCTTTCACCTACTCGGCCTAGTATAGTCGGAATCGGTCCAACTCGGGTCTAGGCGGTCTGAATCAGCCTAGGCGGTCCAGATCGGTCTAGGCGGTCAATGATAAAATTTGACTTTTTTTTAGGCGCCGAGTACTCGGCCGCCTAGGCCGACTTTTACAACAATGCCTTCTGGTAATAGTACTTTGCGGATGACTTCTGAGGGCATCTGGATTACCCCGCAGATAGTCTCTGGGTCTTATTACTATTCTTCCTCTGACTTGAGTTATGCGGGTGATTAAAATGTTCCGCGGGTGACTTTTGAGGGAATCTTCTTTCACTTGCGGGTAGTCTTTATGGGTATTTGGGTCTTTTTGCTACCCTACTTATCCCCCCAGTCCATTGTTTCTTTCACGTGAAGTTTTATGCGGGTGAAATTTTGGACTTAAAGATATGTTTTGGGGTTTTTTGAATTTCTATGTTTGGTGGAGATATTTTATGTTTGGTGAGGATAACCATGAAAATGGACGACGTGACAGCTTGCATGCGCCAAATAGTTGATGTGACGTCTATGCCGGCTGTCAACCGTACTCCACTATACACCTTTTCGCTTTTTCGGTTTTCCTGCATGACGTGGCGTAACCTAAGTGGACCTTCTTTTTCTCTCTCCACTGTCGAAACTCCCATCACATTAATTGCGATGGGTATAAATAGGACGGTTATATCTGATTGGAAGTTATCGCCCTTAATCGTTCATATTCTTCTTAATTTTCTCTTAATTATCCGATTCTCCCTTTTCCAATTTTCACAATTGCTCGCTGCTTTACTCTTTCTTATGACATTATGGCTGGCGAAAAGAAAGCTTCTTCATCTCCATACATAGATATTATCGAAGTCAGTTGGAAACAATCTGACTTCGAGAAGCTTATTACGACTTACGGCATTGCTCCGGAGTGGGAACCCGAATTCCCGGCTGCTGGTTCAATCTCCAGCAAACCTCTGGCCAACAAGATGGCCGTCTATGCCGACTTCTTCTCCCACGGGAATCTTTGGTTTCCGATAACCAAGTTCCCGTGGAATGTTTTGAGCGTCCATGGGATACACCTATCACAGGTCCATCCCTTCGGCTTAATGCGAATTCGCCATTTCGAATTCGTATGTAGGGCAACCGGTATTGTGCCCAAGGTTGACCGATTCTCGGTTTTCTATAAGATGCACGACCGCGACGGGTGGTTCAACTGTGACTCTGTGTCCAAGAGGCTTATAGCAGTGCATATGAATGGAGGATGAAGTTCTTCTGGATGTGGGAAGCCGTTGTTCCGATAATGATGGTTCGCCGTCCGGCGAACGAAAAGATTCCAGAGATGGCCATTGCTTCCTTTGAAGGGCAGGAATGGTTCAAGGTTCTGATGAAGAAGCCTATGCCGATGCAGGCCATTCCGGAAGAGGCCCTGGTGTGGGCAGACATGAGACGCTTTTGGCCGTATTTGGAGCCATTCTTCCAAAACGTGGATAAAAGTAAGTGTTCTCCTTTTTCTTTAACTCTTTGTCTAAAGTGTTTACTTATTGTCTTTGCGTTCTTTCCGGTGAGGGATCAATGCTTGATGCCGTAAGTGGATGAGGAGAAACGTCTTAAGGCCAACACTACTGAGTGGAAGCTAAAAGACGCAGGAATTGCCCTCCAATCGGAGAAAGATAGACAAGTCGCCGTTGCTCGCTAATGGGAGGAGGCGTGCAAAAAGCAAGACGCTCTTCTCATGGCCGCTCGGGATGAGACGAAGCGGAAGGAGGCGGACTTGGCCAAAGCCCTCGAAGCCAACACTGCATTAGAGACTCAGATTACCAAACAGGGTAACTTGATCCAACTTCATGAGGAGGAGGCCAAGCTGCGGAAAGAGCAGGCGGAGGAGATGGAGAAGAGGGAAGTGGATCTTAAGGTTGCCAATGTCACACCCCGACCAAAGGCGGCAGAACATGCCGGGGTACAACGTGATTGGACAAATACACAAGACACCATTAATGTGACAATATTTAATCAACTCATTTTATTTCATAAAATCAACAAACAACACATCTTGTTCATACAAAACAAAGCGAATACAAGTAAACAAATATATATTGTTCTTTATGCTAGTATCCTAAAAGTCTTGATAACGTTTTTCGTCGTCCTTAAGTCAACAAAAGTCAAACCTGTAACATTGTATAAAATAAAGTTTGTCAACACAAAGGTTTATGAGCAATTTCATGGTTTTTGAACAAGTATATATACAATAAAAAAAGGCCACAATCTTGTACACAAAGCAATAAATAAAAGCAACAATTTGGATAATAATGAGATCGCTAACACATTAGCGACACCTGTCATAAGAGAATACCAGATGGTTGAGGATTTTTATATGAGGTCGTTAATAAGAATACATTAACGACACCGTCTATAAGAGAATACCAAATAGATTCGGATTTCATGAGGTCGTTAATAAGAATACATTAATGGCACCGTTCTATAAGAGAATACCAGATAGTTCACGGATTTATGAATCAACCAACCAAAAGCGGTAAACACATAAGCATATAAGCATGTAAGCATAGAACACCAAATCGAGCATTTATTTAAGTAAAGTATACAATAAAGTTTGTGGTTTACGACTCAAGTATAAAACATTTAGATTGAAATAAGTATGCAATATCACCCCCAAAACGAAAGATGGAAAATGGGGAAATGAAAGTACTCACATTCAAGTATAAAGCTTGGTCGGTAAAAGACGGGAAAACGGAAGGACGAGTCTAACGAGCAAAGCCTAAATAAAAGTAAAAGCCTTGAATTAGTAAGGTTATTTTAGGAAACTTTTAAAATAAAAGATAAGAAATGCAAACAATTAAAGTTTAAGGTTTAAAAAGTAACTGTTTAAGAAATTATGATAGTAACCCTTAAAAAATGTAAGTTTGCTCGAAACCGGGTTAAAGTATCTAACCTTAATATTTACTCAACCTATGTTAAGTAATAAGGTGGGTAAAAATGCCAAAAATGCAAGTCCCTTTGGAATAAAGATACTTTTAACAGGTATTCGGATTGTTGGTTCGGGTCTTGGTAATTAGTCAAACCCAAAGTCAACTTTTCAAAATAATGAATGTTATGTCATAACTCAATAAAACTTAGTAAGACTTAACCAAGTATTTAGTTCTATTGTTTTAGAACTAATAACGCACGTTAAGCGATTGTTTGGTTTTGTCGGTCCAAACTATGTTATGAGATCAAGTTGGATCCAACATTTCCAAGTACTTAAGAGAATAATTAAAATTAGTTTGTAAACTATTTTTAATGAAAAATACAAGTCTTGAGAGCTAAAAACACACTTGTGTGTCTTAAGCGAGTAAAAATCGGATTGGTTCGGTTTCCATCTCACAATACGTTCCTTGATGGTCTCCACATGCCCAAATAACCAAGAACTTGTATAATAAAGTACAAATGAAAATAATTAAGTTTTACAACCAAAAATTTAACAACAAAGTCTTTAAACAAAAGTTCGGTTTACAGTCTAGAGCTATTTACGGTTAAACCGAAGCATAGACTCTTAGAACTCATAACCATGGAACTTGTAAATAAACTAAAATGATCAGAAGTTAAACAAGATTAATATGTATAAACAAGTTATATATATATATATATATATATATATATATATATATATATATCAAGGACACGAAATCCTCCATGAAGCCTTGCCTTACAAGGTCCGAAACCTCACCGACCAGAATCAGAGAAGTAACTACCAAAGGTAACAAGGGGTATTATATTTATATACGTTTTACCACCATAATCAAGTGTTAGTAAGACTATATGAACAAGTTAGAATGAAAGATTATGGTTAGTTTGACTTGAGAAGTCAACTACTAAGAATATGAAGAACAACCTTTGAATCTTAAGAATTGAGAGAGAATTTGGAGTAAAGATGAAGTGAGAGCAAGGATGAATGAAGGAAAGGGTCTTGGTAATAGGGGATAATGTTGAGAGGATAAGCAAGAGGTATAATGGGTAGAAAATTCGGATTGGGTAAAGTGATATAAACCACACACAACAACAAACAAATATACTTGCAGACCTGAGGCCGCCACGTGCGACCCCCTGCCGCTTAGTGGCCGCGCGGTGCGGCGCCCCTAGGGGTGGGATTGGTCAGCTTGTCTTGGGTGGTTCGTTACGCTTCCCGGAAGTTCGTTTTTGATGCAATTTGCTCGTTTTAAAGGCGTTTTCGAATCCGTAAAAGGGGTTTTTCAAATTGAACATGTGGGAATGATTTAGTAACATAAAATCCAATATTTTATATATTTGAAATGTTCGGGATATAAATCAGGTCGATTTACGTGATAAACGAATACAAATAGAACCCGAAATTGACGAATGTCACAGCCAATGCTGCTCTTCTGAAGGCTCATGAGGAGTTGGAGGAACGCGCGGCTAAATTACATGAGGATAATTTGCAAATGGCTGACGGGTACCGGGAATTGGCAAAGAAGGCCAAGAAAACCGAGGAGGACCGGCGCTGGTTGATGACTGAGGGTCTTACGCAGGTATGTTCTTCCTCCTTTCATTTATCTCTTCCGTTTTACCTTTGCCCTTTTGTTGACAGCTGTATATTTCTTATTTTTGATAGGTTATTAACCATACCAAGGAAGGACGTGAGTTGACGGATAGTCTTGCTATCTTGCTCACCACCTCATACCAAGCTGGTCACAAGGTTGGCTTTGAGGAGGGAGTGGAGCACATGAAGGCCAATCGTTCGGTTGAGGAGCATCCACTGCACGGGCTTAATGTTGGGAGGGAATACAACAGGCGCCTTGAAGGAGTACGACGATATGACGTTTCCTCTTCAAGCCATGCTCCCAGAATTTACTGCGATAGGGGATGGCGTTCAACGTTTAAAAGAATACCTGCACGAAGCGTATGAAGATACGCCTTCCACGCCTTCAACTTCTCCTAAGCCGGATACTCCTTCCGCCCAGATCCAAGGTCCAGAAGGTGCAACTGCTGAAGACCCTTAGATTAGATATGGCTATGCTTTGTAATCTATCATTTTGTAATCCCTTTTGATTTAATATAAGAAGTTTTATCCTTTACACTTTGTCTTATGAATAATATAAGTGTTAGATTTAGGATCTTCTTGTATGTGTCAATAAAGGATTTCTTAAGTTTAATGACATGCGGGTTACTTCCGGCACGCAGGCCAGGAATAAAGCTTAGTGACGCGCGGCTCACCTCTGGTATGCAGGGCAAGAATTTCTGGCCAGTTTTAGCTGTCATTTCCAACCTTCCACCATGGTTGTGCTTGAAAAGGAAGTTCATCATGCTATCGTTAATGATATCGGGGACACTGGGTAACAATATTGATGTATTTTTAGCACCGTTGATTGAATATCTACAACTTTATTTGATACGGGGGTAGAAACATATGATGCATATGCATGAGAAAGGTTTACGCTACGTGCTGTTGTCTTATGGACCATAAACGATTATCCCGCCCTTGGTACACTTTGTGGTGTCTATATAGTGGCTTCTTTGGTTGTGTAGTTTGTGGTAAAGAAACAAACTGTGTTAGACTAAGAGTATAAAATAAGCAAAGCTATGGTGGCCACAAACGGTATCTACCTTATGACCACCTGTTCAGAAAGAAAAAGAAGGGATTCGATGGAACACAAAAGTTTCGAAGTGAACCAATACCTAAGAACGGGGTAGAAATGTATAACTAGATGCAATATTGTATACACATTTAGGGTAAGGGCCACAAGAACAATGCATCAGCCACGCAACAAGCTTCGAACGGGAGAGGTGGGAAATTAAAAAAACAAAGGGGAACAAAAGAATCAGATACAACAGAAGAAGGCAGCAACGGTAAATCCTACTGGAAGAAATTTAACATTTGGCATCGGAAACTTAGATATTGGCGGTTTGATTCTGTCAATCATTGTATAGATTTTATGCATATTGAAAAGAATGTGACAGAGAGTCTGATTGGAACATTGTTAAACATTCCGGGAAAGACGAAAGATGGATTGGAGGCTCGACTCAATCTGGATGATATGCACTTAAGGCCAGAGTTAACACCTAAGAGAGACGACACAAACATTAGGCTTCCGCCTGCGAGTTACACATTAACAACAGAGGAAAATGACAAGTTTTGCGATACATTGTACAAGTTAAGGGTCCCACAAGGGTATTGCTAAATTTTGCTAGTTTGGTTAATCTAAAGGACATGAAGCTAATAGGACTTAAATCACACGACTATCATATGCTTATGCAACAATTTTTGCCCCTTGCAATACGATTTATTATGCCACAACCCACAAGATATGCTATAATAAGGTATTGTTCTAATTCTTATATTCATATCACCATATCACTCCTGAATTTTTTGGTAAGTTGGAATAAAGCATGTGGTTACATGACCGTATAGTTTTTTATTTCAGGTTTTGTTTTTTTTTTCATATCAATTTGTAACAAGGAGATCGAGGTCGAGGAGGTTGACAAATTGGAGGCAGATTTGTTTGTGACATTGTGCCTTCTCGAGAAATACTTCCCTCCATCGTTTTTTGATGTTATGGTTCATTTAATCATGCACATTGCTAGGGAAGTTAAGTTAAGTGGTCCCGTATGCTTACGGTGGATGTATCCATTTAAAAGGTGTATGAAGGTTATTAAGGGGCATGTACGAAACAAAAATAAGCCAGAAGGATGCATTGCTGAACAGAATGTTGCTGAGGAGACGATTGAGTTCTTGAGCGAATTCAAAAAAGACTTGAAGAATATTGGTATTCCTAATAGTTTGAGGAACTCGATTGAAAATAAGAATATAGCAAGTAATAAAGACGGAGTACCACTATCAACGGGCAAATCGTTGGACGACATTTCTTCAGATCTGTTCGTGAAAGCACATTTCTATGTGCTGCAAAATACATCCAAAATTGTTCCTTATATTGAGTAAGTATTATGTACATGGATTGTCACACCCCGACCAAAGGCGGCGGAACATGCCGGGGTGCAACGTGATTGAACAAATACACAAGACACTATTTAAAGTGACAATATTTAATCAACTCATTTTATTTCATAAATCAATAAACAACACATCTCGTTCATACAAACAAATTGAATATAAGTAGACAAATATTGTTCGTTTTACTAATATCCTAATAGTATTCGTAACGTTTTTCGTCAAGTCCTCGAGTCAACAAAAGTCAAAATTGTAACATTTCATAAAATAAAGTTTGTCAACACAAAGGTTGGTGAGCAATTTATAAGTTTGAGCATATAAGTGTATAGCAAGAAAAGTCGCAAAACTTGTATACGAAACGATAAATAAAAGCAATAACTTGGATAAATAGATATCGCTAATAGAATTACGTTAGCGATACCTAGCTATAAGGGGATGCCAAATAGTCTAGTATTTTATAATTATCGTTAATTGCATTACGTTAACGACACCTTGCTATAAGGGGATGTCAAATAGACTAGGATTTTATAGTGCCACCAACCAAAAGCGATAAACACATAGGCATGTAATCATAGAACACCAAATCGAGCAATTATTTAAGTAAAGTATACAATAACGTTTGTGGGTTAAGATTCAAGTCTAATGCATTTAGTTGAATAAGTATGAAATGTCACCCCCAAAACGAAAGATGGAAAACAGGGTATGAAAATACTCACATTCAAGTAATAAACTTGAAAGATGATAATTTGGAGATTTGCCAGAACGACGAGTTTAACGTATGAAGCCTAAATAAAAGAGAAAGTCTTGGATTTAGAAAGGTTGTCTTGAAGATCTTTAAATAAAATAATTGTTGCGAAAAGTAAACAATTAAAGTTCAAGGTTTAAAATGTAACTATTTAAGAATTTATAATAATAACCCTTTTAAAATGTAAGTTTGCTCGAAACCGGGTTAAAGTATCTAACCTTAATATTTACTTAACCTATGCTAAGTAATAAGGTGGAAAAAAATGCTAAAGTGCAAGTTCCTTTGGGATAAAGATACAAAAACGGGTCTTTAACGAGTGTTCGGGTTGTTGGTTCGGGTCTTGATAATTGGTCCAAAATATTGAATGTTATGAGATAACTCAATAAAACTTATTAAGACTTAACCAAGAATGTAGTTGTATTGTTTTAGAACTAACAACGCACGTTAAGCGAGTGTTCGGTTTTGTCGGTCCAAACTTTGTTATGAGATCAAGTTGGATCCAACATTTCCAAGTACTTAAGAAAATAATTCAAATCAGTTTGTAAACTATTTTTTTAAGAAATATACAAGTCTTGATAGCTAAAAACACACTTGTGTGTCTTAAGCGAGTAAAATATCGGATTGGTTCGGTTTCCATCTCACAATACCTTACTTGGTGGTTTCCACATGCCCAAATAACCAAGAACTTGTATAATAATGTACAAATGAAAATACTTAAGTTTTACAACCAAAAAGTTAACAACAAAGTCTTTAAAAAAAAGTTCGGTTTATAGTCTAGAGCTATTTACGGTTAAACCTAAGCATAGACTCTTTAAACTTATAACCATGGAACTTGTAAAATATTACAAACAAACTAAAATTAGCAGAAGTTAAGTAAGATTAATATGAATAAACAAGTTATATATATATATATATATATATATATATATATATATATATATATATATATATATATATATATATACCGGGGATGGATCTTGCAAGAAGTGATATTACTGCGAGAAGTGCGAGAAGTGAAGGTATAACTCCGTTAATAACTAATTTCAATCCCTTTCATATGATGTTACATACATATATGTAGGTTGGTTGTATTTATGTCTTAATTACACATTCAAACCTACCTATAAACATATAAATGTACCGAGCCACATTCAAACCTATGTACCTACCCACATACAAACATACTTAAACATATACAAATATACGTACACATAGACAAACATACGTACCTACACATACATGTGCACCTACACATAAGAAAGGGAGTGAAATTAGGGATTAATGGAGTTACACCTTCACTTCTCGCTGTAAAAAAGCTTCTGAAATGATCCAATACCTACACATATATATATATATATATATATATATATATATATATCAAGAACACGAAGTTCTCCATGAAGCCTTGCCTTACGAGGCCTGACACTTAACCAACCGGAGCCGGATAAGTAACTACCAAAGGTAACAAGGGGTATTATGTTATTTATATGTTGTGCCACCATAAACAAGTATTAATAAGACTATATAAGCTAATTAGAATGAAAGATTTAACTCACTTTGACTTTTGGAAGTCAAACAAGTAAGAATTTGAAGATTGGAGCTTAGAACTTAGGTTGAGAGTATTTGGTGAGTATGAGCAGGTTCAAATGAGTGGTGAGGCTTGGTTTTATGAAGGATAAGGTGTTAGGGTTATCCATAAGGTTGCTTTAGAGATTTCCAAGCATTTTGATTGGTTAAGAGGGTTAAACATGTGATATAACAAGCCAAAAAACGAATTATATGTACCAGTGGTCCCTAGGCCATGCGCGGCTCGGCGTGCCCAAGGTGGGGTGGGCTGGTCCAGCCCGTATAGTGTGGTTCGTTTCGCGTCCCGGAAGTTCGTATTTGATGTAATTTGATCGTTTTAAAAGCGTTTTCGAATCCGTAAAAGGGGTTTTTCAAATTGAAAAAATGGGAATGATTTAGTAACATAAAATCCAATATTTTATATATCTGAAATGTTCGGGATATAAATCGGGTCGGTTTACGTGATAAGCGACTACACAAACGATTACAAATAGGACCCGAAATTGACAAATGTCACATGGATTATATTATTTTATTTTCTACTACACGGTGTATAAAATTCGTCAATATTTATTTACAGTCGGCACATGGCATTTCTTGAACAACAACATCCTGACAAGAAAACAACATGGCTAGAGAAAGAGCACAACTTAATGTTTGGTATGTGGTTACGATATGAGGTACGACGTATACTATATATTTCATAACGGCCTTACTAGTTAAATACTTATTATATTTGATCACGTGGAATTGAAGTTCACCCTTGTAGTATATATGTATCAGGTTGAGAGAGAGTTAGCGGAATCACGAGAAAGTATATCAGAGACCGTAAGGTGGATTTCATATGGACCAAATAGAAACATATTGAGCTACGAAGTCTATGACATCAACGGATTTACATTTCATACAGAATCTCGAGAAGGTAAAGTGCACTAAAACAGTGGGGTTAGTATAGTAGCAAATGACTTGCACATTTCTAGAGAAGTCAAAACCTACACGGAGACAACCTATTATGGGGTTTTACAGGACATATGGGTGCTTGATTACCATTTTAAAAAAATCCTGCCATTCAAGTGTGACTAGGTTAACAAGAAAAACGGGGTAAAGAAAGACGAACTTAGGTACACATTGGTTGAACTTAGTAGATTATGACACAAGAATGATCCTTTCATATTGGGCTCACAAGCACGAAAAGTTTTTTATGTGATAGACCAGCTCGATAAAAAAATGTCAATAGTAATCAAGAATCCTCCAACAACTTATACGCATGCGTACGAAGATGAGTAGTTTAGTACGGTGATTAGTTATGAGAAAGAAAATGTATTGCCCCCTGTAGACAAAAAAATATTTGGGGAAGGAATCCCGAGATGACTATTACCGCATAGACGGTCGGGATTTAATTATACGTACTAAAGTATGTATTTCTTTCTTGATAATCTACTGATGCATTTGTTAAATATGAAACGTTAAGTTGTCAACATGTACATCTGTACAAGTGTAGCTAACGCTTACATTTGATTGTATCCCTTTTTTATTATCACGGACACCGACCATTGGCTCGCATCGTTACTTAATATTAAACTAGTTTAATATAGTTGTAATATATTATGTAATATTTTCTCATTATTTGTTGAGTCTCATTATTATATAATATTTTCTCATTATTTATTGAATCCCATTATTAATTATTATATAAATATGCTTAAATTTGGCTTTGTAAAGAAATGGTATATTAAGCTATTTACAAAGCTGATTGGAATTATAGGGACTAGATCATCATTGATTGATTTTCGGCTTGAAAAGTAGCCATAATTACATGCCATGTACACATTAACCTAAGTGGTTTGATTTATATCATAATTACCTAGGAAGTATAAAAGACAATATTTAAATGACAATAATATCTTATTTTCTTCATATAAAAGACAATATTTTATGGAATTTGAACCATAAAATACTAACACTAACACAAAGACATCGTTAGTATTAATTTTTAGTCATCACTACTAAAATGAAAGATTACCATATTAGAGTTATACCAAACATAGAATAAAATTTGGTGATTATTTTACATTAACAACATTAGGCCAACCATTAACATAAATTAGTACCATATCAAAGCTAAAGTTCATTCATATAATTAATAAGTAGTATATACAAAAAGTTAATGTGTTGGAACCCGGAATCAATCCTTTAAACAGATCTCAGATCTGTGTTAATACGATTAATACCTTAATACGGATCTAGCTCATAATTACCTTTGATTGTGTATGATATGTGTATATATTATCAGAATTAGTAGTTGTATGTATGAATAATATTAAGATGAAGATCGAGAGCGATTTTGGACAGCACTTCGTTAATTATCTCCCAAAAGTTAAATAACTCGTGAACAGTGTTCACATATAAATAGAAGACGAACCTAGTTCGTTAACATCCCCTAACGAACTAGAGTCCGCTTCGTTACATATATTACAAAGTAAATAACTTAACTAAACACCCCCTGATTCGTTAAACATCCTTAACGAATCAGGGGAAACTTAACTTAAGTATTAGTTCACTAAACAACCTTAGCGAACTAGACGTTACATTATCGAACTAACTAGATAAATAATTGTTTATTACATTAAACAAAACGACAAATACATTAATGATAAATACAAAGACTCAAGACGCAAAATCGTGCACTAACAGACACCCCCCTCATCTTGAGCTCTTTGTCTTTGGTCTTCACTTGAAACGCTTGGACTGCCAGTCTCTGCAACTATGAATTCCATTTTCATGACAAACACGCACAACACGTTGGAATTGCATAGCCAGGTCATAGTCTTCATTGTGCTCAAACAGAATCTTGTTCTTATGCAGCACGTCATTGTCGGTCTCAGATAAATTAACCAACCACATCGGGTCGATTATCTTGATAAGCTCAGTATTCAGTCCTTTACCAAGCACAATGACGGCCTCGCCAGTACGATTGTCATAGTACCAGCGGTCAAACGTAAGATGCATGTGTTGGTGCATCGTCTTCATAGGCACCCTCTTCATCGTCTTCGGCGGCTTTACCTTAAGAACAAGTTTCCTCCAGCCAGTCCTTGGATCAATCTCGTCAATACGTTTACGTCTCGGGACCTGGGGCTTGAAGAACTTGAAACCATGATTGACCTCGAACAGTAAGTGTTGATGAAACCACTCAGCTGTCCGGTAGCCACCACGATTGATAAATGGACGATGCGCGAGGGTACGAACATCCCAACGCGGTAGTGTAAGAACGTTCATTATCGTTTCGTAGTACTGGATTCCCTTTTCCCATTTAATTTTACATACCTTAAGCTCGGAATCATATAGCCACGAGACGATATCACCATGTACCTTGGATGCAGTCTTGAAAGAGGTCACTTGGTTTGCTTTGACCCAAGCTGCAGCTACGTCTTTTCATTCTTGATCAACATATTGATTTGCCTTGATAATCTTACCCGCCGCTTTGAAGCTGAACAACTTAGCAATATCGGGCATCGGTTGGATTTTCAATCGAGCTGAACCGAGTGTCCACAACCTTCTTACCTTTTGACGTCCTTTCCAAATCATCTTCAGCTGCTTTAACCGTTTGCTCATCGAACACTGGAGTACCTTGATCAACATTTGTGTGTTGAAACAAGTCAGGGTACTCCTCAGCAGTGACGTCTTCCTTCTCAACATCCTCGTCTTCATAAATAAAATCCGTATTCATTTGAATAGACGGATCATCTGTTATACCATCCTCATTCACCACCTCAACGTCAGGCTCTGTCTCTAACGCGGTTAACTATTCATCATTCAAACCCAAGCAGTATGGAAATTTGCTCCCGTGTCAGAGACCTATCAACAAACTGACCAACCTTGATCTCATTCCTGTTCACCACACTTCTAACCACCCCCTATCCATCCACAAATATGACCGTATCAGCTTCAATCCTTTCAATCGGCTTAACTGCAGTTGAATCCTGATACACAACAACCTGCTTACCCGAGTCATCACCGCCACTTATACCAGCACCGGAAGATGAGCCGTGCGCTTGTTTAGGCTCACCTCCTGCACCATATTCTTCAGGATCTTCATCATTGTTCTTGAGTTTCTTTAAGGCATCCTCTTTACAAGTCAACTGCAAGATTAGATCCTCTTGTTCTTTCATTTTCACCCCCCTGAGACTCAACAATCGCACGTAGCGATTTAGTCTCCTTTTGACAAAATGAAATATAACTCATCATCTGTCTTTGATTCTCCATAAGGCGTTCTTGATTTTGACGGTTTGCAGACATTTGGTTTTCATACAGATGAAGAAGATTTAACAACATATCTGTCTGACGGTTAGGTGGCAAGTTGTACAGGGATGGATGAACTGGTTGAATCGGTCCTTGAGGCCGAGTAATTCTCATAAAAGAAATATCACTAGGAGGAGGAGGCCTCATGGACGGTGTTGGAGGAATAGTAGAAGATGTAGCAGGAGGCCTTGGTATTTCAGATAAAGCCATCTGGGGAATCAAACCAAGCTTTCAATAGACACCATCGTCGTCGTTAATGTGAGTGTCGGAGTGCTAGTAGTAGGCGGCACTACCGGGCGTTGAGGAGTTGATTGATGAGGCGGTGGAACACCGATAATTACCTCAGCCCCAGCTGATACACGTCTATTCTTTGATGGCTCTCCACTTGCCACGTCTTTCCCTTTTCTCTTCCTTTCTCGTTGAGCTGCAATGGTAGCAACTAACGCAACATTTACAGCATCTTGTTGCTCTTGAAGAGCAGCATCACCAGCACCTCCATTACCACCATCACCATCATCATTACCATCGTCATCGTTCCCACCTTCTCCCCCCCTCACGCTCGGAATCCGAGTCATCGTGAATCCAACGTTCATTGGGAGGACATACATAATTAGGGTTAATGATATGGCCAATCATACGCTTGTCTCGTGGTCTCTCCTTACGGTAAATCTTCATTCGACGGACAGTGTCAGCCGTCATATGTTCCAAAGGAAGAACATTATCCAATGAAGTTTGATCAACAACCAAGTTTGGTATCAAATCTTGAATTATCAACTGAAAGAATCGAGGATACATTAAGAACTTCTTCGTCTGAGTCATTTGCTGGACTTGCTCTTTCAAATGATCAAAGACCATTTCCGAGAAGTTGAATGGTTTGTTGAGAATGAGTGCAACAAACGCCGATTGTAGACTACTACGGCATTCATCAAAACCACCTTTACTACAACCCATGCAATGAATCAATGTGTAAAAGATACTTGTAAGGCGGACACAAGCCATTCTTGTTAAGCATGGACTCTTCAACATTTCTACCATAACGAACACATGTAAATAAACCCTTGATCAATCTATTTTCAAATTCACTTGGCTTATTATCTTTGTCTCCAAATCTAAGCACTCTCTTAATCACCGCAACATCCATAGTGATAGAAATTTGATTGATTGTTGCTCGAATTTGATTCTCGGCTTCAACAAATTCAGCAGTATTCCAGAACTGCCTGATAATACTCAGATAGACCGTAGGTCTGGCAGTAAAGGCATAATGTATTACTGATCGTCGTAGAAATGCCAGAATATTTCCAAAAGTGGCTATGTCAGCAACATCCAAATTAACATAATCACATATGTTGTGCTTCTTATCATATGATAGCAATTGAACCTCTTGTTGTTCCTGAGGTTGTTCTTGATCTTGGGGTTGTTCTAATTCTTGAGGAGCAACAGGTGGATATTGGTCCATTTGATCAGCCATGTAAACTGAATAGAATTTAAACGAGTATAAGTAATGTGGAGATGTAATTTACAGGTATCATTTATGTATATTTATCTATAGATGGTGTAATTAGTTTATATGTCGTGTGTAATCAATATATCGATGTGTTTAGATGGTTGGAATGATTTATTAATTACAATGGTTAATAACTTTTTAATAATTAAAAGGAAAAAAATGTCATTCGTTTGATTATCACTCTGATTCGTTACCAACCTGTAACGAATCAAGTGATTCGCTATCATGTAAATAGGTTAACGAAATAGACTTAGCGAATTACTATTCAAAGGAACGAACTAGTATCTAGTTCGTTAAGATTTGACGAATCCACATCTGATTCTTAGATAATTTATTCGCTAATCTAATTCGTTTGAATCTTTAACGAATTGGACACGAACGAGTTCCAATTCGCTAAAGTTAACGAATGGCCATAATGGCTTAATCTTTGACTGTCCTGGTCAAAGTCAAAATTCGATTATGAACACTGAAAGTCAACAACGTGAATCCAGCATCAATTAAACCATAATCATCGTTGGATAACCGAATCAATAGTCATAGTGAACTCGGAAATACAATACGAAGCACATGATGTTGAGATTGAGGCTCAACACAATAAAATAAATTAAGTATACTCGGAGTGTTAAACAGAGCCTAAAACCCCGAAAACTTAAACATTCAATCGACACGGCAAAACAAGAATCAAACTTTGATTAACGTCTACCCAGGGTCTCGGAATCACATTCCGATCATGATAAAACCAAAATAAACTACATTAACACAGTATAACTCCGATGATACAGAGTTTATCAAGCCGTAAAACCCTTATAGCAAAAACACATAATTAGACTATCAATACAGTGTCATTTTTGACGTAAATCACATAGATGTGATAATCTATACCTTAGCAACACAGTGGAATACCCGATAGTTCGAAATTCGAAGGTCGAAAATTCAGAGAAAAAATTGAAAAGGGTTGCTTTAGGTATAAGGAAGGTGAAAGAACAGTGAAGGACGAATCGTTTCACAGCTGTCCTTTATACACACTCCTTACACGCTTCCCTATGTAAGAATCAAACAGATTCGTTAGTGATTTAAATAACGAATCAGCCGATTCATTACCCTTATTTTAATACGTGGCATAAAGAATAACTTCAAATCATGTCTTGATTCGTTAAGTATGCATAACGAATTGGATGCATTTCGTTACAGAGTGCGGAAGCGAATTAGAGGAACGAACTAGAAAGTAGTTCGTTAAAACACAATCCTAATTCGTTATCCAAAATGAACGAATTGACCATTATTTAATTTTTAACTTAAATAATTAAATGAATTAAATAAGGAATTTATTAAATATTATCCAATTAATAAATAAATGATTTAACTTAAAAGAATTACCGAGGACCTGTACCTCGATAATTAAATACTTTAAAAAACGTTCCACTTTTTCGAAACCTAACTTAAAAAAAATTAAATAATATGTAAAGTAAAGATAAAATATTTTTGGTATTTTGTAAAAAAAAATAAAAATTAAAGAATGTATTTACAGAACTATCCGAACTAGAAAAGTAGACAATCTTTTTGTGTTTATTTTTTCAAAGATTTTCAAAAGCAGTACATATTTTTGTGTTTTTGTTGAGTTTTAGCAGAGAATCATATTGACCAAAATGCCCTTCCATCACAGTTTTATATTTCAACGGTATTTTGACTAGCGTTAAGTCAGTCATTAATATTGTTGTCCACTTAAATATTATGACAAACCTTCGAGCATATTTGTGATATGATTTATGGTTCAATTAGCGCACAGAACATCAGAAACTATCAGCCCCTAATCTCGGTTCAAGCTTAATTTGATTTTTGCCAAATCACCCCAACTTGACTTAAACCATTATAGTGGTGATCAAAATTTTTGAATACCAATTGTGAAATTTTGAGCAATGCATTAAATTTCCTTTACTTTGAGTGAGTATGCACGAGTCCATCTGTCGGCTTACATACATTGTATCCCCTGGGGTCCGTTTCTTATTGGTATTGAGATGCACGCAAGGGAAGAACAATTGTATGACTAAAAACGGATTTTGATCAAGTCAGTAATTTGGATTGTATGAAGTACAGCAATGATCAAGTTTAATGACTTTGGGTTTGCTCTAAAAGCGAGTGAAATATTCATGCATATGAATACCCAGATGATTAAGCCGCATAAAGACTCACAGTGTCCAGAAACATAACGCTTGTTATTTGCTTTATTATATTTTTGGGAGATCAACAGCTATAAGGCTTGAGTATGACTGGTTATTACATTTCTGCCATCCTCACCAAGACTTTTGCTAGAGACTAACATCTCTTTCAATTTGGCTTTTCTTTAGGTTTATATCACTTACTTTAATCTAACAGCTTGTTTAAGACCTATCAATGCACCAATGATTAAGCACACAACCTTTTAAGCTTATTTCTTACTGGATTTGGGGTCAGATAATCAATGTACTATCATTTTCTCTTTTTGCTTCAAAAACTCAAAATTTTGAGGAGCATAATAAAAATGAATTTAATTGCCCCAGTTAATTTAAGTTCATAAATTAATGGCTATCCTATCCATCTACAAGTAGACAACAAGACCAATACATGCAAGCATGCTTCACAAACTTAAATAACTGACATAATTTTCAGCTAAAAATAAAATAGAAAGCTTAACGAACACCCCAAGTACTTTCCATTATCAGGTAAATGGCTATCCCGAAGATTTTCAAGAAATTATCAGGACAAAACATATACAAGTATATGTCTTTAAATTAGAAGTAAATGACATAATTTTCAGTGAACGTAAGCAAAAATCTTTTTGTCTTTTTGGATTTTTCTTCATAAACAGGAAATTCACATTCTTTTTGACTTTTTCAAAGTTTTCTGTACAAACTGAAAACACAATCTTTTTGATTTTTCAAATTTTAAGATGTTTTTGATTTTTCAGAATTTTCTAATGTTTTTAGGTTTTATCTATACAAACAAAAAGCACAATATTTTTGTATTTTCTAATGTATTTTCACCCCCTAAAACCTAAAAACAAAATAAAGTAATAAACCAAAATTAACAGAAAAGACAGATAATCATCCTTGTTTCAGGATATCAGCGAGGGTATTCAATCCATTTAAACCAAGCAAAAATTGAAAACGTGTTTTATTAAAGGCTTTGGTAAATAGATCGGCTTTCTGAAAATCAATATATACTTTCTCAAGGTCAATTAATTTCTTTTCATAACAATCCCGTATGAAATGATATCGAATTTCGATATGTTTCGTTTTAAAATGTTGTACGGGATTCTTGGTGATACTAATAGCAACAGAGTTATCAATCAAAATGGGAGTAGTAAGAAACTTCAAACCGTAGTCGCGAAGATGTTGTTGTATCCACAAAACCTGGGAACAGCAACTCGAGGCTGCAACATACTCAGCTTCAGCGGTTGAAGTGGAGACCGTTGTTTGCTTCTTACACTGCCAGGAAACAAGCCGGTTTCCTAAGAATTGACAACCCGCTGTGGTAGACTTGAAATTAATCTTGCATCCTCCAAAGTCTGAGTCTGAGTAAGCGGTAAGATCGAAAGTATCGTCTTTGGGGTACCATAACCCGATGTCATGATTTCCCCTTAGATATTGCAGAATACGCTTGACCGCTGCTAGGTGAGTCACTTGGGGACTAGCTTGGTACCTAGCACATAAACAAACAGAAAACATTATGTCGGGTCGAGAAGCAGTTAGATACATTAAAGAACCAATCATAGCACGATAGAGGGTCGGATCAACGGTATCCTCCAATTCATCCGGTGATAAATTGTGAACCAAGGGAAGAGGAGTAGAAGGGATTTTTCTGGCAGTAATCTTGAATCGGCTCAAGACATCGTTCACATATTTTGTCTGATGAATGAAAATTCCTTTGTCAGACTGATGAACCTGCAAACCTAAAAAGAAATTCATCTCTCCCATCGAACTCATCTCGAACTTGGTTTGCATTTATTTCTCGAACTCCTTACAAAACTTGTCGTTTGTTGACCCAAAGATTATGTCATCAACATAAATCTGAACGAGGAGAAGATCATCACCAATATTCTTATAAAACAAAGTGCAGTCAACAGTTCCACGTTTGAAACCATTATCCATCAGATGGTCGGCGAGCGTGCCATACCAACCTCTCGGGGCTTGATGTAGACCATATAATGCCTTGTTTAATCGGTAAACACGGTCAGGATAATCAAGATCTTTAAAACCTGGAGGCTGTAAAACGAACACTTCCTCATGAAGTTCACCATTGAGAAAAGCACTCTTGACATCCATTTGATAAACTTTAATATTCTTGTAAGCAGCATATGCCAGAAAGATTCGAATCGACTATAATCTTGCAACTGGAGCATATACTTCAGTGTAGTCAATACCCTCTTGCTGATGAATACCTTGCACAACTAATCGTGCCTTGTTTCTAACAATTACCCCACGATCGTCTTTCTTACACTTATATACCCACTTAGTCGGAATCGCCTTCTTGACTCTAGCAGGTTTGTCGATAAGATCCCAAACACCTAAACGTGCAAATTGTTGTAATTCTTCTTGCATGGCTTCTACCCAAGAAGGATCTTGAAGTGCCACACGAGGAGTCGTTGGCTCAACTTGATATAAAAACCAAGTGAATTTAGCAAGATTTACAATCCCAGATGAATGTAAGTCAGCATAAGCACATAAGACATTATTTTCACTTGATGAAGCAACTTGATGACGTGTTTGAACTCCCACATCAAGTTCTCCAATATTGTTTTCTTGTGGATGGTAATTATGAATCCTAAGAGTAGGATTCTTAGAAACAGCAACATTTTCAAATAAATTAGTGTAATGTTCACCCAATTCAGAAGATGAAACATCACAATCAAGTTCAATAACTTGATCCACAACTGCATTATCATCAGATGAAGTAGAAGCATTACCATAATGAACAGGAGACTCATTATCAGGTTCTTCAGTTGGAGCAACAATTGGAGCTTCAACGTCATTTGAACTTGCAAACCTTGGAATTTCCAAATGTTCTTCAAAGTAAGCACGAACTAAATCTTCATCTGGATGATCGGTTGTTGGAGTAAATGAATTAAATCAGCCATCATAGTCAAACATCCAGTCGGGACCTTTTCCTTGAGAAGGAGTAGTGTACTTTTGACAGTCCACATGGTACCATTCTTCAACACAACCAGATGTAAAATTAAATACCCGTTTCTTTGGTGACGCATACCCCAAGAAATAACCTTCAATGGCTTTTTCATTAAACTTTCCCACATCCTTTCTCAACATCGTACACGGATACCCAAATGGTTCCAAGTACTTTAAATTAGGTTTACGATTATTCAATAATTCATAACTGGTCTTCTTGAGTCTCTTAACCGTTAGAACTCGATTGAGTGTATAACAAGCAGTATTCACCGCCTCATTCCAAAACTGGACGGGAAGCTTTGAATCAGCAAGCATCATTCTAGCAGCTTCAATCAACGTTCTATTCTTTCTTTCAGCTACACCGTTCTGTTGTGGTACATATGGGGCACTATATTCTCGATGAATTCCTTTTTGTACACAAAAGAAATCCAAGACAGTATTTTTAAATTCACACCATTGTCACTTCGAATTCTCCTCACTTTCTGTTTGTATAGTGATTCGATCTTAGTGATTAAGTTTTGAACAAGACCCGGTGTTTGATCTTTTGAGCTCATAAACAAGACCCATGTATATCGTGAATAATCATCTGTAACTACTAGACAATACCAGTCTCCAGAAATACTTGCACGATTCACTGGACCAACTAAATCCATATGAAGTCGTTCAAGCGGAGTATCAATGGAATTTATTAACTTAGATGGGTGCGGTTTCTTCTTCTGTTTGCCCTTCTTGCAAGCAACACAGTGATCGGTAATTTAAAATTCTTCAACGACACTCCCTCTACCAGGTCATTTGCCATCAGGTAGTCCATCTTTCGAACGTGTATATGACCCATTCTACGATGCCATAGAATAGAATCTTTCTCGGTTTCTTTCGAGACAAAACACGTTTCGATCGATGTAGATACTTTAGAACTCATATTCAAGACATGAATATCATTAGATCGAGGTGATCGCATGACAACCATGTCCTCGGGAATCACATAACCCGGTTTTAAAATCAGACACTCTTTATCTGTAAATACTGTAGTGTATTGCTTATCACAGATTTGCGACAAACTCAATAAATTATGGTCCACTTTATCACAATAATTAACCTTCTCAAAAGTAATATGCCCATTCGAAACATCACCTTCTTGTGTAATCATACCCCCAGAATTCCCAGCAAACGCCACATAACCCCCTTGAATATTTCTTACATTTGTTAAGAGGTCGAGATTCCCAGTAATATGACGAGAACATCCACTATCCATGATCCATTTTTCACCAGAAATGGTCTTGGATGTACCCTACACACAAATGAAAATGATTAGTTCAAAAAGGCAGCCCAGGCCTTAGTCTTGGGCCCCTTTTGGTTTTCTTGAGAAAAGTTAAACTTAGTTCCATTCAATTGTTGTTCAGGAACTTGAGAATAAGTTACAGGTTTCTTAGACTTCCGTCTAAGATACACAGCTTGAACTACATTTGAATTAACATTTTTGCATAACGGTTCAGCTGGAATAAACTTAGGTTTAACGGAACCATGAGTTTCATTCACATGAACAACTTTTCGAGGATGTACAGTAGAGAACATAATATGAGTATCATCAGCATACAACACAGGTCGTTTCAGAATCTCTTTTACCAAAGGAACCTGTTTAGAATGATCCTTGATAAAAGGGTGAAGATTCTGATTGGTCTTTTGGCCACAATTTCTCACTACATGACCTTGTTGACCGCAAAGGAAACAACTTCGCATGTCAACATGATGATGTTGAGAATTATTTGGAACATGTGACACGAATGATGAATGATGACTCCCATTTTTGGTCATGCTTTTAGCAAAATCATCAGATAACTCAGATTTCTTTTTCAAGTAGAAATCTAATTAAAACAGTTTGAAAAACTTTTCAACGTATCTGTCCCAGTTGACTTCACAAATTGAATTTTCTTAGCGTGTTTTAAAACTTGCTTTGCTTTAGTCAATGGATCAGAGGGAGCTGATGTTTTCGCTTGAGCATACAAGCGTTCAAGTTCACGAATCTTGGAGGTTTTATTGTGAAACACACTCTCAATCAGTTCAGGTTTAATGATACTTATTGGAATGTCTTTCTCAGTGAACATCGTGTCCATCCCCTTTAACTTAAACACACGAGCAGATGATGGCTTAGAGACATTGGGATTTATGAAACGCAACAAATCCTCATCAGAAATTTTGGGTTTTTATGGTTTCTTAGCCCTCACTGGTTTGACATTAACATGAGCATCTTGTTTCACCTTGGTTGTGTATGAACCATATACAGCCTCCTCAAATTCATGAGGTTCACAAAGTATGTGATTTGAACTTGGAATGTTCTTGTTTTGTGTGTGATTTCAGGTTCGAACACATCCTCAATGATAACTTTGTCAACATTTTCAACAAAAACTTTGTTACTTTGAAAATGAGGTTTCTGAATTGAAGGTTGAATTTTAACATTTTATTAGTAACCGGTTTTGCTTTTTCTGAAATCACAGGTTCTTTAAGAATGACATCTTCCTCAGTTGGAGCAAAAGGGTTAATTTTATAATCATTGTGAAATGGTGGAGGAATTTCAACAAAACCTATACCTTTCTTTGAATTTTTTTGTTTTCCAGAAACTTCAATAATTTCATTCAACAGAAAAGAAGAATTTCGAAATTTACCCAATTTGTTCTTCAACTCAAGAACCTCATTCTCAAGTTTGTTTATTTTTTAACGATGTTTCAAGATTTCTTGAAACTTTTGGTCATTAATTGTCATTTTCACAGATAACTCAGCTTTGAGATCATGATTACTTGTCGACAATGCTTCAATCTTTTCACGAGATCTCATTTGAGATTCGAGAGATTGTCGATAAGTATCTTTCAACGAAGAAATTTCTCTGACTAAATTATCATTGTGATTCTTTAAAGATTCTAACTTAGGTTTATTAGATTCACAGTCAACACAATTTACTTTAACCGATGATGTAGCAGAAATAGAATGACTAACCTCATTAATCTTAGCCATGCAAGCAAAGACAGTTGTAGGCTTATCACAGGAGTCATCAGAATCAGATCCAGAATCATTATCAGAAGACAACTCACTACCACTTGTATCTTGAAAGTCTTGAGTCAGCCCAAACAAAGCCAAATTAGCTTGAGTATCGTTACACAGTAGTCGTTGTGACCAATCATCTCCATTAGCTAACATTGCTTATGACCCAGAACTTGATGGTTTCTTCTCAGCATCATTACCTCGTGGTGTTGAAGAATTTTGATTTTGACCACGAGGACCAGTATACTCCTTTTTCGGTTTGTCACATTCTTTTGCAAAATGTCCTAATTCTTGACAATTGTAACATTTCACCTTTAATTTGTCAAATCCCAATTTCTTGTTCAAGGCAGGAAGATCTTTTCCAGTTCTTTGCATAAACTTTTTCACCTTACGAACAATCATTGCCATGTTCCACTTTAAATCCATGATTTCTATGTCATCTGGATCAATCTGATCATAGTCTTCATCAGTCAGATCACTAGTGGCAATCTTGCTACTAACCAAATTTTCATAAGAAGTCATGAAAGCTGATAAAAAGGCAAAATTTTGTTCAACTACTTTCATGTTGACATTTGGAGGTGATGAATATTGATTTGTAGTAGATGAACTTCCTGAACCAGCATATACATTTGGTGATCCAGAATTACCAGCAGTATAAAAACATGCTCTAGGATCACTATAGATGGTTGTTTCATTTTCTTTAGCATTCTGTGTATGAAAAGCAGTAATCGGTGAAATGGTTGAACTTAAAGGCATGCTACCACCATAGAAAGCAGGATCTTGACTTTCCTTGGATGATTTTTGACACTTGAGATCATATTCACGAGCTTTAATATTTTGTAAAAACTCACTTGCAGTCAAGTCTTCATTGAAATAACTGTTTTCTTTTAATACCATTAGAAAAGTAGAGTACGAACTTGGTAGTGCACTCTTAATAGTATCAATCTTGTCAATCTCAGATATTTCCAACTTCATTTTATCCATCTCTGCAATCAAGTGATTGAATCTCGTTGTCATTTCTTCAACCGTCTCACCTTTGAGTAAATTAAAGGTTCTGAATTGAAACTTAAGCATAACATTTTTGCTTTCAGCAGTGTTTCCCATACTTCTCATTCGGATATGTTGAAACAAAGAGGCACAGATTTTTATACTACCCACTTGGTGAAAGATATTCTCAGATAAAGCCATAGTTAGAGTATAGTAAGCTTTTGTTTCTATCTCTAATGCTTTCTTCTCTTCCTGTGAGTATTGAGATATAGCTTTAGGTCTGAAACCGATAGTTTCATCTCCAATCATAGGAACGGTATAAACTTCATCTAAATAATATGAGAAGTCAGGATGAACTGATCCTATATGGGCACGAAACCGTGGTTCCCACTTGGTAAAGTCACTAAACTTCATCAACCTTGGACATTTCGAATGTGAACCTATCTCGGTATCAAGTTGTAACATTTGTTGCATCAACATGTTTTGAGAAGCTAGTGCATACATACCAGCCATTTTTGACAAATTTCAAAAATTCAAGGATAACTTGTGAAGAATAAGGTTAACGAATGGTGAACAGTGAATTGTAACGAATTGTAAACAGTTTTAGCGAACTGTGAACAGTGATCAACGAATCAAATCTTAACAAAGTTAAGGTTTATCAGGTAACGAATCAGAATATTTTAATGATTAACGAATCTGATGGTCAACGAATGAGTAAGCGAATTGACTAAGCGAATCACTAAGTACAAGCTTAGCGAATTGAAGAGTTTTCTATCACGAATCACTAAGATAAGCTTAGCGAAATAAAATGATGAACCAGCTACAGTTTATAACGAATCAAACTATAGCGAATCAGGTTGTTACAACCGTTTGTAACAAACTCTGACACCTAATGCCACGTGGAAAAGGTTGTTATAACACAAATTCCAAGATGACCACGTGTCATACGAATTAGATAGATTAACGAACAGATAACACGAATCAACTATAGTTCATTGAGAATGGATAACGAATCAACTAGAACTCATCCGAACTTTTGAAAAAATAGACAATATTTTTGTGTTTTTCTATGATTTTTCAAAAGCAGTACATATTTTTGTGTTTTTGTTGAGTTTGAGCAGAGAATCATATTGACCAAAATGCCCTTCTATCACAGTTTTATATTTCAGCGATATTATGACAGGCGTTAAGTCGGTCATTGATATTGTTGTCCACTTAAATCTTATAACAAACCTTCGAGCATTTTGTGATATGATTTATAGTACAATTAGCGCACAGAATATCAGAAAGTATCAGCCCCTAATCTCGGTTCAAGCTTAATTTGATTTTTGCCAAATCACCCCAACTTGACTTAAACCGTTATAGTGTTGATCAAAAGTTTTGATACCAATTGTAAACCTTTGAGCAATGCGTCAAGTTTCCTTTACTGTGAGTGAGTATGCACGAGTCCATCTGTTGGCTTACATACATTGTATCCCCTGGGGTCCGTTTCTTATTGGTATTAAGACACACGCAATGGAGGAACAATTGTATGACTAACAGCGGATTTTGATCAAGTCAGTAATTTGGATTGTACGTAGTACAACAGTGATCAAGTTTAATGACTTTGGGTTTGCTCTAAAAGCGAGTGAAATATTCATGCATATGAATACCCAGATGATTAAGCCGCATAAAGACTCACAGTGTCCAGAATCCTAACGCTTGTTATTTTCTTTATTATATTTTTGGGTGACCAACAACTATAAGGCTTGAGTATGACCGGTAATTACATTTCTGCCATCCTCACCGAGACTTTTGCTAGAGACTAACACCTCTTTCAATTTGGCTTTTCTTTAGGTTTATATCACATACATTACTCTAACAACTTGTTTAAGACCTATCAATGCACCAATGCAATTAATCACTTAGTCTTTTAAGCTTATTTCTTGTTGGATTTGGGGTCAAATAATCAATGTACTATCATTTACTCTTTTTTGCTTCAAAAACTCAAAATTTTGAGAAGCATAAACAAAATTCAATTGCCCCAGTTAATTTCAAGTTCATAAATTAATGGCTATCATGTCCATTTACAAGTAGATAAAAGGACAAATACATGCAAGCATGCTTCACAAACTTAAATAACTGACATAATTCTCTGCTAAAATAAAATAGAAAGCTTAATGAATGCCCCAAGTACTTTCCATTTGTCAGGTAAAAGGCTAACCCGAATATTTACGAGAAATTATCAGGACCAAACATATACAAGTATATGTCCTTCAAAATAGAAGCAAATGACATAATTTTCAGCGAACATAAGCAAAAATCTTCTTGGTTTTTCTCTTTATAAACTTAAAAAACACAATCTTTTTGTCTTTTCGGATTTTTCTTTACAAAACGAGAAATTCACATTCTTTTTGACTTTTTCAAAATTTTATGTACAAGCAGAAATCACAATCTTTTTGTATTTTCTAATTTTTAAGATGTTTTTGGTTTTTCAAATATCAAAACCAGGAAAGCTCACACTATTTTTGAGTTTTCAAAATTTTCTAATGTTTTTGGGTTTTATCTATACAAACGAAAAGCACAATATTTTTGTATTTTCTAAGATTCACCCCCTAAAACCTAAAAACAAAATAAAATTGAAACTAAAACATACTAAAATAAAAAATAATCATCCTAATTTTAGGATCTCAGCAAGGGTATTCAATCCATTTAAACCAAGCAAAAATTGAAAATGTGTTTTATAAAAGGCTTTGGTAAATAGATCGGCTTTCTGAAAATCAGTATGTACTTTCTCAAGGTCAATTAATTTCTTTTCATAACAATCCTATATAAAATGATATCGAATTTCGATATGTTTCGTATTAGAATGTTGTACGGGATTTTTGGTGATACTAATAGCAGCAGAATTATCAATCAAGATGGGAGTAGTAAGAAACTTCAAACCGTAGTCGCGAAGATGTTGTTGTATCCACAAAACCTGGGAACAACAACTCGAGGCTGCAACATACTCAGCTTCAGCGGTTGAAGTGGAGACCGTTGTCTGCTTCTTACACTGCTAGGAAACAAGCCGGCTTCCTAAGAATTGACATCCCGCTGTAGTAGACTTGAAATTGATCTTGCATCCTCCATAGTCTGAGTCTGAATAAGCGGTAAGATCGAAAGTATCATCTTTGGGGTACCATAACCCGATGTCAGGATTTCCCCTTAGATATTGCAAAATACGTTTGACCGCTGCCAGGTGACTCACTCGGGGACTAGCTTGGTACCTAGCACATAAACAAATAGCAAACATTATGTCGGGCCAAGAAGCAGTTTAATACATTAAAGAACCAATCATAGCACGATAGAGGGTCGGATCAACGGTATCCTCCAATTCATCCGGTGATAAATTGTGACCCACGGGAAGAGGAGTAGAACGGATTTTTCCGGCAGTAATCTTGAATCGGCTCAAGACGTCGTTCACATATTTTGTCTGATGAATGAAGATTCCCTTCGCAGACTGATGAACCTGCAACCTTAAAAAGAAATTCATCTCTACCATCGAACTCATCTCGAACTTGGTTTGCGTAGATTTCTCGAACTCCTTACACAATCCCAAAGATTATGTCATCAACATAAATCTGAACGAGGAGAAGATCATCACCAATATTTTTATAAAACAAAGTGCAGTCGACAGTTCCACGTTTGAAATCATTATCCGTTAGATGGTCGGCGAGCGTGCCATACCAAGCTCTCGGGGCTTGATGTAGATCATATAATGCCTTGTTTAATCGGTAAACACGGTCAGGATAATCAGGATCTTCAAAACCTGGAGGCTGTAAAACGAACACTTCCTCATGAAGTTCACCATTGAGAAAAGCACTCTTGACATCCATTTGATAAACTTTAATATTCTTGTAAGCAGCATATGCCAGAAAGATTCGAATCGACTCCAATCTTGCAACTGTAGCATATACTTCAGTGTAGTCAATACCCTCTTGCTGATGAAAACCTTGCACCACTAAACGTGCCTTGTTTCTCACAATTACCCCACGATCGTCTTTCTTACACTTATATACCCACTTAGTCAGAATCGCCTTCTTTACTCTAGCAGGTTTATCGATAAGATCCCAAACACCTAAACGTGCAAATTGCTGTAATTCTTCTTGCATAACTTCTACCCAAGAAGGATCTTGAAGTGCCACACGAGGAGTCGTTGGCTCAAATTAAGATAGAAAACAAGTGAATTTAGCAAGATTTACAATCCCAGACGAGTGTAAGTCAGCATAGGCACATAGAACTTTATTTTCACTTGAAGAAGCAACTTGATGTCGCGTTTGAACTCCCACATCAAGTTCTCCAATAATGTTTTCTTGTGGATGATAATTATGAATCCTGAGAGTAGGATTCTCAGAAACAATAACATTTTCAAATAAATTAGTGTAATGTTCACCCAATTCAGGAGATGAAACATCACTATCAAGTTCAATAACTTGATCCACAACTGCATTATCATCAGATGAAGTAGAAGCATTATCATAATGAACAGGAGACTCATTATTAGATTCTTCAGTTGGAGAAACAATTGGTGCTTCAACATCATTTGAACTTGCAAACCTTGGAATTTCCAAATGTTCTTCAAAATAAGCACGAACTAAATCTTCATCTGGATGATCGGTTGTTGGAGTAAAAGAATTAAATAAGCCATCATAGTCAAACATCCAGTCGGGACCTTTTCCTTGAGAAGGAGTAGTTTACTTATGACAGTCCACATGATACCATTCTTCAACACAACCGGACGTAAAGTTAAACACTCTTTTCTTAGGTGACACATACCCCAAGAAATAACCTTCAATGGCTTTTTCATCAAACTTTCCCACATCCTTTTTCAACATAGTACAAGGACACCCAAATGGTTCCAAGTACTTTAAATTAGGTTTACGATTATTCAGTAATTCATAACTGGTCTTTATGAGTCTTTTAACAGTTAGAACTCGATTGAATGTATAACACACAGTATTCACCGCCTCATTCCAAAACTGGACAGGAAGCTTAGAATCAGCAAGCATCGTTCTAGCAGCTTCAATCAACGTTCTATTCTTTCTTTCATCTACACCGTTCTGTTGTGGTACATATAGGGCACTGTATTCTCGATGAATTCCTTTTTGTATACAAAAAATCTAATACAGTATTTTTAAATTCTGTACCATTGTCACTTCGAATTCTCCTCACCTTCTGTTTGTATAGTGATTCGATCTTAGTGATTAGGTTTTGAACAAGACCCGGTGTTTGATCTTTTGAACTCATAGACAAGACCCATGAATATCGTGAATAATCATCTGTAACTACTAAGCAATACCAATCTCCAAAAATACTCACACGATTCACTGGACCGAATAAATCCATATGAAGTCGTTCAAGCGGAGTATCAATGGAATTTAATAACTTAGATGGGTGCAATTTCTTCTTCTGTTTGCCCTTCTTACAAGCAACACAGTGATTGGATAACTTAAAATTCTTTAACGACACACCCTCTACCAGATCATTTGCCATCAGGTAGTTCATCTTTCGAACATGTATATGACCCATTCTTCGATGCCAAAGCACTGAGTCTTTCTCGGTTGCTTTCGAGACAAAACACGTTTCGATCTATGTAGATACTTTAGAATTCATATTCAGGACATAAATATCATTTGATCGAGATGATCGCATGACAACCATGTCCTCGGGAATCACATAACCCGGTTTCAAAATCAGACACTCTTTATCTGTAAATACTGTAGTGTATTGCTTATCACGGATTTGCGACACACTCAATAAATTATGGTCCACTTTATCACAATAGTTAACCTTCTCAAAAGTAATCTTCCCATTTGAAACATCACCTTCCTGTGTAATCATAACCCCAGAATTCCCCGCAAACACCACATAACCCCCTTGAATATTTCTCACATTTGTTAAGAGGTTGAGATTTCCAGTAATATGACGAGAACATCCACTATCCATAATCCAGTTTTCAACAGAAATGGTCTTGGATGTACCCTACACACAAATGAAAGTAATTAGTTCAAAAAGGCAGCCCAGGCCTCAGTCTTGGGCACCTTTTGGTTTTCTTGAGAAAAATTAACCTTAGTTGTATTCAATTGTTCTTCAGCAACTTGAGAATAAGTTACAGGTTTCTTAGACTTTCGTCTTAGGTACGCTGCTTGAACTACATTTGAATTAACGTTTTTGGAAATTGGTTCGGTTGAAATAAACTTAGGTTTAACGGAACCATGAGTTTCATTCACATGAACAACTTTTCGAGGATGTATATTAGAAAACATAATATGAGTATCATCAGCATACGATGCAGGTCGTTTCAGAATCTCCTTTACCAAAGGAACCGGTTTGGAATGGTCCTTGATAAAAGGATGAAGATTCTAATAGTTCTTCTGGCCACAATTTCTTACTACATGACTTTGTTGACCGCAAAGGAAACAGCTTCGCATGTCAACATGATGATGTTGAGAATTAGTTGGAACATGTGACACAGATGATGAATGATGACTCACATTTTTGATCATGCTCTTAGCAAAATCATCAGATAATTCAGATTTATTTTTCAAGTAAAAATCTAAATTATAACAATTTGAAAAACTTTTCAACGTATCTGTCCCAGTTGACTTCACAAATTGAATTTTCTTAGCTTGTTTTAAAACTTGCTTTGCTTTAGTCAATGGATTAGATGAAACTGATGTTTTTGCTTGAGCATATTGACGTTCAAGTTCACGAACCTTGGAAGTTTCATTGTGAAACACACTCTCAATCAGTTCAGGTTTAATGATACTTATTGGAATGTCTTTCTAAGTGAACATCGTGTCCATCCCCTTTAACTTAAACACACGAGCAGATGACGGTTTAGATGCATTAGGATTTATGAAACGCAACAAATCCTCATCAGAAATATTGGGTTTTTCTGGTTTCTTAGCTTTCACTGGTTTGACACTAACATGAGCATCTTGTTTCACCTTAGTTTTGTGCGAACCAGACACAGCCTCCTCAAATTCATGAGGTTCACAAAGTATGTGATTAGAACTTGGAATGTTCTTGTTCTTGTGTATAATTTCAGGTTCAAACACATCCTCAATGATAACTTTGTCAACATTTTCAACAAAGACTTTGTTGCTTTGAACATGATGTTTTTGAGAAGCAAATTGGGTTTTAATAGTTTAAGACTTACTAGGTTTAGGTTTTTCTGAAATCACGGGTTCTTTCATAATTACATCTTCTTCTGTTTTAGCAAAGGATTAATTTTATAATCATTGTGAAACGGTGGAGGAATTTCAACAAAACCTATACCTTTCTTAGAATCTTTTTGTTTTCCAGATACTTCAATGATTTCATTCAACAAGAACGAAGAGTTTCGAAATTTACCCAATTTGTTCTTTAACTCAAGAACCTCATTCTCAAGCTCGGTTATCTTTGAACGATGTTTCAAAATTTCTTGAAAATTTTGGTCATTAATTGTCATTTTCACAGATAACTCAGCTTTGAGATCATGGTTACTTGTCGACAATGCCTCAATATTTTCATGAGATCTCATTTGAGATTCAAGAGATTGTCGATAAGTATCTTTTAGTGAAGTAATTTCTCTCACTAAATTGTCATTGTGATTCTTTAAAGATTCTAACTTAGGTTTGTTAGATTCACATTCAACACAAGTTACTTTAACTGATGATGTAGCAGAAATAGAATGACTAACCTCATTGATCTTAGCCATTCATGCAAAGATAGTTGTAGGTTTGTCACTGGAGTCATCAGAATCAGATCCAGAGTCATTATCAGAAGACACCTCACTTCCACTAGCATCATGAAAATCTTGAGTCAACCCAAACAAAGCCAAGTTAGCTTGATTATCATTACACAATAGTCGTTGTGACCAATCATTTCCATCAGCTAACATTGCTTGTGACCTAGAACTTGATGGTTTCTTCTCAGCATCATTACCTCGTGGTGTTGAAGAATTTTGATTTTGACCACGAGGACCAGTATACTCCTTTTTCGGTTTGTCACATTCTTTTTCAAAATGTCCGAATTCTTGACAATTATAACATTTCACTTTTAACTTGTCAAATCCCAATTTCTTGTTCAGGGCAGGAAGATCTTTTCCGGTTCTTTGCAAAAATCTTTTCACCTTACGAACAATCATTGCCATGTTTCACTTTAAATCTATGATTTCTAAGTCATCTGGATCAATCTGATCATAGTCTTCATCAGTCAGATCACTAGTGGCAATTTTGCTACTCACCAGATTTTCGTAAGAAGTCATGAAAGCTGATAAAAAGGCAAAATTTTGTTAAGCTTCTTTCATGTTGACATTTGGAGGTGATGAGTATTGATTTGTAGTGGACGAACTTCCCGAACCAGCAGAAACATTTGGTGACCCAGAATTATCAGCAGTATAAAAACATGCTCTAGGATCACTATAAATGGTTGTTTCATTTTCTCTTGCATTCTGGGTAAGAAATGTAGTAATCGTTGAAATTGTTGAACTTAGAGACATGCTACCACCATAGAAAGCAGGATCTTGACTTTCCTTGGATGATTTTTGACACTTGAGATCATACTCACGAGCTTCAATATTTTGTAAAAACTCACTTGCAGTCAAGTCTTCATTGAAATAATTGTTTTCTTTTAATACCATTACAAAAGTAGAGTACGAACTCGGTAGTGCACTCTTAATAGTATCAATCTTGTCAATCTCAGAAATTTCCAACTTCATTTTATCCATTTCTGCAATCAAGTGATTGAATCTCGTTGTCATTTCTTCAACCGTCTCACCTTTGAGTAAATTAAAGTTTCTGATTTGAAACTTAAGCATCACCTTTTTGCTTTCAGCCGTGTTTCCCATACTTCTCATTCGGATATGTTGAAACAAAGAGGCACAGATTTTTATACTACCCACTTGATGAAAGATATTTTCAGGTAAAGCCATGGTTAGAGTAGAATAGGCTTTTGTCTCTATCTCTAATGTTTTCTTCTCTTCTTGTGAGTATTGAGATATAGCTTTAGGTCTGAATCCGATAGTCTCATCCCCAATCATAGGAACGGTATAAACTTCATCTAAACAATATGAGCAATCAAGATGAACTGATCCTAGATGAGCAGGAAACCAAGGTTCCCATTTGGCAAAGTCACTAAACTTCATCAATCTTGGACATTTCGAATGTGACCCTATCTCAATATCAAGTTTCAACATTTGTTGCATTAACATATTTTGTGAGGCTAGTGCATACATACCAGCCATTTTGACAAGTATCAAAAATTTAAGGGTTAAATGTAACGAACTATGAACAGTTATAGCGAACTGTGAACAGTAAATTAACGAATCAAATCTTAGCAAATCAAGATTGAACTTAACGAATCAAACCAATGAATCAGATAGTCAACGAATCAGATTCAACAATAAGTCAAACTAACGAATTGACTAACGAATTGGCTAGCGAATTGCTAAGTATAACCTTAACGAATTAGAAGGCTTTCAGTAACGAATCGCTAAGAAAGACTTAGCGAAATAGATAACGAACCAGCTACAGTTGATAACGAATCAACTAATAGCGAAACAAGTTGTTACAACGGTTTGTAACAAACTTTGACACCGAATGCTACATGGCAAAGGTTGTTATTACACAAATCTCAAGGTAGACACGTGTCACACGAATCTGTTAGACACGAATCAGATGAGTTAGCGAAATGATTGACGAACCACTAGGATTTTATAACGGATTGACTAAATTAGTTAACGAATCAATGTCATCAAGATGACGAATCAACATAAAGATGATAACGAATCATACTCATCTTCAAATCTTCAAAGATAATTTCCAGATTTTCTGGAAATGATGAATATCAAATCCAGAAACCCAGAAACTCAAATTCGTAATACTACCTCAATTCGTAATCAAATTGCACAAATAAACTACCAAACTACTCGCAAACCAATCGCGAATCCAAATCAACAATACTCGTAACCCAATTCATAAGCAACCATAACCAATTGACCAAAATCCAATCCTCTGTTTCGGCCACAAACCAGAACCAATAACGATTCAAACCAAAACCAAACCAATCTCTAATTCCAATTCTCCGAACCTTTCCTATACCTTAACCAACTCAAATCCAGTCCAAACCTTCCATAATTCAATCAATTAACCTCAAGTTGATCCAAAGTTAATCAAACAGAACACTAGCAATACATAATACTAATTAACAGTCCAATACTCTAAATAAACAACCAAATCAAGTGTAATTGAGCCCCGAAAGCTCTGATACCACTTGTTGGAACCCGGAATCAATCCTTTAAACAGATCTCAGATCTGTGTTAATACGATTAATACCTTAATAGGGATCTAGCTCATAATTACCTTTGATTATGTATGATATGTGTATATATTATCAGTATTAGTAGTTGTATGTATGAATAATATTAAGATGAAGATCGAGAGCGATTTTGAACAGCACTTCGTTAATTATCTCCCAAAACTTAAATAACTCGTGAACAGTGTTCACGTATAAATAGAAGACGGACCTAGTTCGTTAACATCCCTTAACGAACTAGAGTCCGCTTCATTACATATATTACAAAGTAAATAACTTAACGAAACACCCCCTGATTCGTTAAACATCCTTAACGAATCAGGGGAAACTTACTTAAGTCTTAGTTCGCTAAACAACCTTAGCGAACTAGACGTTACATTAACGAACTAACGAGATAAATAATTATTTATTACATTAAACAAAATGACAAATACGTTAATGATAAATACAAATACTCAAGATGCAAAACCGTGCACTAACATAATGTCCAGAAATATATAATCTTATATAAGCATAAAATATCTAACAAAATAGATTGTGAACAGTGATTGGTCTTGACTCCAGTTGAGACTGACCTTCACCCCCACATCCAGCAAGTTCTCGTCCAGAAAATCGCCCCACTTACGAACCTTGTAATGACGCGACTGATAATACCTATCATTCCGGCGAGCAAATGTTTCAAAAACCTCCCCATAATCACCAAGTCTGAACTTTAATACGAAGTTCCTCGATTGGATGTCGTATCGGTTCACAAATGCAACCGGTAGTTTCTACAATATTGAAACAAAATTTCAAGTATAAATTAACTTATTATAAAATAATGTTTTATTAAAATTATAGTAAATAAGAGAATAGTTATAACTTACCAGGGAACCCTTAAGCACCCTCTTAAAGGCGTAATCGAATTCTAGCCCTTAAACATTCGTGTATTCATTTAGAGTAAATCCAAAAGTACATGAATACATATAAAATGGTTTGATAAAACTTTAAAAAATCAAAATTGGATTTATATAATAGATTGTATAATTAATAACCCTAATTCATTGATTAACTACATTCATTACGCAAAACGCGAATAGAAAGGATGACGAAATCGTGCATGGTTGCATACACTGGTTATTCATAAATCAAACGTGTAAAGCATGAAATACCTTCGTTATTGAATATCATCGTGAAGGACAACGACTTGAGTTTGAATTCATTTGAAAACTGACTTGGGGTATAACAGGGATGACGAAAAGGCGCTTACACAACTGCTTATGTATCGTGTTTTAAACAAAAATGCCCAATTAATCATCTTTTAAGCAAAATGGCCTATTGGAAAACATAATATAGTCTTTAGTCACACATTAAAATTAAAACTGCCACTATAATCACACCTAATTAATTAGTACTATTTTTACACACCTAATAAAATGAAAAATTATAATATGAATAATAACGATCTATAAAGACAGGAATTATTTTTAAAGTCACTATTGTTTAACTTTTAGTCACATTGTTACATAAATACATGACCCGAACACACGTTTAGTCACACACTTTTGTAAAGAGTGTAACTGTGACTATAAACTACTAAGACAACACTAACGTTTTCTTAAAGAATGTAATGGTCACATGTTGACTAAAAAGTACTTACACTTCACTAACATTTCCTTAGTAATGAACATTTAGTCACACCTAACAAAGTGAACAATTAACATATGTCACTTCTAGTCACATATTGTATGCATTTACCATCACCATAATATATAATTTGTCACACATCCATATTTGAGCTGTGACCAAAAGGTAATTATAAATCAATAACGATGATTGTCTATTGAACATTTAGTCACATCTAACAAAGTGAACAATTATCATATTTTACTTCTAGTCACAAATTGTATGCATTTACCATCACCATAATATATATTTTATCACACATCCGAATTGCATATGTGACAAATAAATACTGATACATCAATAACGTTGCCTTCGTATTAAAAATTTTAGTCACACCTACTAAAATGAACTGTGACAATAAACTACTAAGACTTCACTAACGTTTTCTTAGTATTAACTGTTAGTCACACCTAATAAGTGAACAATCACCAAATTGTAATTCTTGTCACATGTATTTTTCCATTAACCATGACTATAATATATAATTTGTCACACATCCATATTCGAGTTGTGACCATAAACTTCTTATACTTCAATAACTATTTCGTTAGTTTAAATTTGTAGTCACACATAATAAAATGGAAGCTGACCATTTGTTACTTCTAGTCACATGTTTTTTACATTTGTCATGACTATTAGTTATCGTTAGTGACACACTGTGATTTTAACTGTCACCATAAACTTTAACATATGGTAACACAATTAATTAGTGTGACTAGTAAACATATATTTAACGTCACACAAACAAATTTTTTACTGTCATTATAAATTACATTTACTCACAGTTACGTTATGTCACTGAATGTGCGCCATTATATAGTGACACAAGCAATTGCCATATGTGACCATATGTTTATCTATGGTGTCACAAAATTTTTTTACGTGTGTGACAAACGAAAAACGTGACCAAATAGTGACATTTGGTCACATTCCGATTAAACGTCACTAATATTTGTGACATACGTTATGTTTAGTGTGACTAAAGAGGTGATTCTCTACGAAATAGTCACACAAGCCCGTTGAAATCATCACCAAAACATTCCAAGAATTTTCAAGCATACATACGGTGACACTTTTCTTCGAAAGTGTCACATAGACCTGATGGGGTGTATGTCACTAAAAGTCGATTTTGTAGTGAAAAGAACTCCTAAAACTTAACTAATATTTATATAACTAGTATTACGACCCCCGCAACATACCTCATAAAACCGTTAAAAGATAACAATTTGAATACGAAATGGTACTTAAGACCTCTGCGTTATGACATGAGCATTAAACCAAACATCTACCCATCTATCTAACCGTCTCAGTCTCATACATTGTACACACACAAATCACGAACAATACGTACAAAATAATAAATTGAATGGTCAAAAAGGTAACATCTCTCGAAGAACAAAAGCAAGATGCAAATATGCCTCCGACAATGACGAACCAGACTCTAGTATCTAAGCTATATTTAAATAAGATGACTTTTTCCATATATCAAGTTACCATTTGACGGTATCTCCATCCTCCACCGTATGTCCATCCTGTGGGAGATGATGTAACTTCACATTTTGAACACAAACCTTGAAGTGATCCATATAATTGTCAGAATACTAAGTCCCAATAGAAATGGATTGTGAAGAAACGTGGATCGACTCACTGGTAGACGATCTACTTTCCTCGGGTGTGATTATGCTATTCCACCGATGGTTCTCTGAGATCTGGATTCTTCCACCTACAAAATGAACAGCACCGTAAACTTACCCCTCAGAAAGGGACAGAGGGGTCCTCTTTGGGGTAACCCTCCGGTGTGAGAATAAGAATTTGTAGGAGAAGATAATAATATGAGAGTAAGGAAATTGGAGTGTATTGCTTAATATAGCTGAATACTGTGTAATTGGATGTCCCTCTCCTTGTGGAGTTGATGTGGTATTTATAGTGCTAGGGTTTCCAATGATTGGGCTCAGACCCAATTAGGGCCTTGTTGGCCTCCTCCAATTGCTTTGCGCCACGTGTCCTTGGGGACACCTGGTGCTTTTTCATTGGTTATAATCACGTGGTAGCACATGGGTTATGCTGAGTTGTCCACCTTTCATTGGCAGCTGTCAACATCAGCATATTCTTATTCCTTAAAAAGATACCTTCTGGAAGGTTGTCTGACGTGCACAATCAAGGTTGCCCTAATCCTGATTTGGATAAGGACGAGGTTGATTATGTGCATGTGTGATATGCGCCTATCCTGAGGATGCGCGAGGTCTTATCTTTATTCTCACGCGCAGACGTTTCATGCGCAGATGTGATATGCACAAGCATGTGATATGCGCCACGCACGGATGCGCCACGCGCAGATATGATATGCGTGAGCATGTGATATGCGTGAGCATATGTGATGCGTGAGCATATGTGATGCCTGAGCATGTGATGCATGAGCATATGTGATATGCGTGAGCATATGTGATATGCGCCATGCGCATAGGTTTTGGCTTTGTGCCTTCATAATATCTTGATTTCAAGCCTCTTGTCTATATTTTGTGGGTTGACCCGCCTCGCTCGGTGTTGAGGCGGGTACATACCTCTTCAAGCCCCCCAGTCTAATGTGTGTCTTGTCTCGCGCGAGCGAGGTAAGATAGATATTAGACTTAATAGTTTGCTTTTTTAGTAGGGGTTTGTCTTTTCTTCTTATTACTCATCGTTGCGCGAAATTCTATCCTTTTTGTTGAAAACGAATCGTCCCTGTACGTGGTTGGTTGTTGCTGACATGCGTCAGTGATGGAGACGTGTCAGACCTTTCGTGTGCTCGAGGTGCTACAGTTGCCTTTCGTGTCCCCTCACATAGTGTCAGGGACACGTGTCGCGCTCGCGTTGGTCCGTTCCTGCGAGTGGTGGCGCGTGAACTCTGGCAGCACCTGTATAGTTTCTTTTCGTGTCCCCTCACACAATGTCAGGGACACGTGTCGCGCTCGCGTTGGCTTACACCTGCGAGTGGGGGCGCGTGAAGTCCGATCAGCACCAATTTTTCTCTCTCCTGGGCCTATAAAAGCCAGCCCCTTTGAGTTTTTTATCCTTCATCTTCTTGTTTATTCAGAGATTTTCCCTTTCATTCTATTCCGATTGCCTTTCTGCTTCCAGATCTCTGTTCTTCAGAAGCATCCTTTGTCCGATTTTATAGTTGTATGTCTGATAGCTCAGACAACACAACCTCCCCTATCCATCGCCGTGTGAAATCGTTAGTGATGTCTACGTTGAAGAAGACCGGCAAGGGGAAGAGGGCTGCTGAGGTCTCATCGGAGGAGGTAGGGAGGACTAAGGCAGTGAAGAAGTGGGATGAGATCCCCTGCAAACTGAAGCAGGCCGATTTTGACAGCCTTATCGCTTCTCAGAGTTTTCTCCCTGAGTATGGCTGCATGCTGCCGGCGGCCGGGCAAACGGCGGCGGACCCGCCTACCGGCTATATATCCCTTTACTGCCATTTTTTCACCCACTGCAACCTTCGTCTCCCGATGACAAGGTTTGTGGGTGCGGTGCTTAGGTTTTATGGGATTCATATATCCCAAGTCCATCCGTTTGGACTCGTGCGCATGACTCATTTTGAGTTCATGTGCAAATCTCAGCGCGAGGAGCCCACCCCTCGGCGCTTTCAGTTTTTTTATAAGCCCAAGATCCAAGATTCTTGGTTCTCATTTATTCCTCGCAGTCAGAAGGTCAAGTGCTGCACTGTTTCATTCAAGAGCCTTCATGACTGGTCTGAGAGATTTTTTTACATTAAGGCTGGTGTGATCCCCATCCGCATGACCATGCGCGCGATCTCTTCTGCGCCTGCGGATGTGGGTGTCTTCAAGAACCCAACTGGCGCCTGGGTAAAAAAGTTGACTGCCGAACCATCCCCCGCCAAGAACATTTGCGAGGAGGCGCTGGTGGGGGTTGGTATGAGCAGGAGGTGGGCCGACAGCGCGACTGAGCCCGTTATCCAAGTTGATGGCTTGTGTAAGTTAATCTCATTGCCTTACTTCTGCGCGAATATAATTCGTTTTGCTGATATCATTTGACTTGTTTTGTGCAGTCAGCAAGGAGTATGTCCACGCCGCCTATGATGAGCATATGGAGGGTGGCTCCGTCGCGCTGGGCGCTGGGGAGGTTGGCTTCCCCGATCGCTTCGATGACATGTTCATCCCTGTTGATCTGGGATTTCTCTTTGACAGCGATGCGCCTGATAAGCCTTTGTACTTATGCTTATGCCTTTATAATACCAGATTTGGCTAACCTTTCTGTTGCGTGTATTGTAGACGCGCTTGAGAACTACGAGCTGGAGCTCGCGGAAGAGGAGGAGCCCCAACTAAAGCGTAAAGCTAAAGGGAAAACTGGCGCAGGGGCCAGTAAGAAACAGAAGAAAGATGATGCCCCTGTTGTTCAGGATCCTCCTACTCAGGCGAAGGGACTTGAGAAGACCCAGGTGTTTACCATCAAGTTTTCCTTGTCTTCCCTGCCTCAAAAAGTGGGCAGACCTCCTGTCCATACGAGGTATGGTGCCGCTACCTCCTCCCTTCGCGCGGCGGAAAAGGGAAGCGGCGTTGCGCCTGCCGTTTCCTCTCCGACAGGTATACTTTGCTTATCCTTTATGGTTCTATGAGCGCGATTCTGATAGAATTACTAATGAATCCTTGCTCACTTAAATGTTTGTAGAGCCGGCGACCTTGGTGGACCAACCTCAGGCGCAACAAGGTGCCGAGCCTGCGCCGGAGGTCGCTTCGAAGTCCCCTGTTTTACCCTCAAAAAAGGGGAGAATGGACTTCATGGCGATGTTTGCCTCGCGAACGGAGTTGCGCCAAGGTATGTATTGTGCTTTTATTTTCTGAATTTTTTCTTTTAGATCAAGTCATGAACCATTTCTTTTTGTTGATTTTTTCATAGGAGTCATTGCTGGCGTACAAGCTGCTGGCGGCACTCCTGGCCCCGATGCCAGCGCCGTTGGTTCTGCTCTTGCTCCTGCAAGCACTGAATCTCCCCTCATCGGGATTACTAAGGAGCAGGAGGCCGTTTTACGCGCCGACCTGGCGGCGTCGAGACCTCCCTCACCTCCTCCTGCGCACAGCCCTCCTCGCGAGATTGATTTTGGTTCTAGGTCGCAGGAGAAAAGGCCTGTTTCAGAGGAGGATGAGGAGTTTGAAGTTGAAGACTCCGACGGCGGCCGCGCCAGCCCTGCAGCGCCACGAGATTTTCCGGCGCAGCCTTCTCGTGGGGCTGGCGCTGACTTTTCTGCTTCATCCCCGCAGGTATAGGTTCGTTTTTGCTCCGCTGCGCGGACTTCCATATTAGTGTTTTGATGACTTAGATCATTACTTTGTGTTTGCAGGAAGCCGATCACATTTACCGCCCGAGATGGAACATTACTGAGGACAGCTCATTTCAGTCCATGGGTGTGTGTGAGGACTTCTGGGCTCATTCTATGCCTCCAGCTGAAAGGAGGTTTCAGGAGGGCCGCGCTCGCGATGACTTGCTCAACGATCATCTGTTTGCTGGGTCGGCTTTCTTTGCTGCCTCCCAAGAGCTTCGCTATGATTACGTAAAGGTACGTGATGCTCTTGCGGAAGCCAAGCAAGAGGCTAAAGTGTCTGCTTGGCATCTTTCTGATGCTCGAGAGAGAGCTGATAAGCTCCAAGCAGAGCTCAGTGAGAACAGAGCAAGTGCCAACACCGCCTTCGTGAAGCGCGGGCATGAGCTACAGGCTGCGCGGGAGAAGCTACAGGCGGCCGAGGCGGACGCTGCCAAGTACGCGCGTAGAGTGCGCGACTTGGAGCTGGACGCGGAGGCGCGTGACCAAGCTCTTGTCCAGTCTATAACTGGCAAATCATCACTGGAGAGTGAGGTTGCCCGCCTAAAGAAGGAGCTGGCGGCCGCGCAGGCCGAGAAAGATGAAGCCTTGGCGACGGCAGCGTCTAGCCAGGAAGCACTTGATGCTGCGCGGGCGGAAAAGGAAGAAGCCTTGGCGGCAGCAGCGTCCGACAAAGAGGAGCTGAAACAGACTAAGGAAACTGTTGAGTTGTTAAACTCTCAGATTCCTGCCCTCGAGACGTCTGTTGCTTCCCTCGCGCAGGATCGCCAATGGCTAATCTCACAGGGTATGACTCGTTGCGCTTACGCGATGAAATACTCAGACGAGTTTCAGGCCCTTGTGATGGATTGCAACGCTGCCGCGCGCTTGGTGGGTCGAGCTGAAGGGTTTAAGGATGGCTATGAATATGGCATGCTGAAGAAGAACCCATCCGACTACCCTTATCAGAGCGACGTTGCCTGCGTGGACATGGCCGCGATGGGGGAGAAGTATTTGAATACTCCCATTCCCATCCTTGGGCAGGTATTTTAACCTTAATGATATTACCTTGTCTTATTTTCCAAGTCTTTTTTTTTTCTTTTTGTACTCATATTTTTCCAAATGATTTGCAGATATCCGCGCTTGCTGACCAGCCCGATCTCGGCGCGCTAAAGAAATTACTTGACGAGTGCGAAGGGGCTGGTGACGGCGATGATGGCGCGGGGAATGCTGCCCATGCTAGCGGCTCTGGCGTGGCCAAAGGATCCGCTCCTGACACTATTGTGATAGAAGACTCCATTCAGGACGAACAACTTGACTATGGTCAATTTGGAGATGACGAGGAGCGTGCTGCGCCAGATGCTGAGGGCGGTGATGAGGACTATGAAGAGGCTGACGTCGATGTGGAGACTTGAGAAGCCCTTCATGTTTTTTATTTTTATTTGTAGTTTGTATCTCATCATCTTGTAAACTTGTAAATTTCAATGCTTTGGAATGAAATTTTGTTTTTCCCTTCTTCGCATCTTGCGCATTCCCCATTCATCTCTTTATATTGCATGTTTGCTTGTTGAATATAAGATATGCTTGCACGTTGAAATAGGAACAAGGTTTTAAGGAAATTATTATACTTAATCCTTGTCATATTGTAAGTGATTTTGCCATATCTTGATTATGTTGACACGTGCCTTGGCGTTTTCATTATTCCTCTTTTGCGCGACTTTATCTCGCATTTATTATAGAGAACTATGAGTTTTTTAGCCTTTACGTGTCAATGTGTTACTCAGATATCCATTACAATTTCATGCGCGACCTCGACCTGAGACCTTAACAACTATGTTTTGGCATTTGCTTTGCCTTAGTTGTGCTTAGGTATTTTTATGGTCAGGCTGCGCAGCATGTAGGATGGATGTTGTGAGTGATTTGAGCTAAGGCTCACATTATTGGGCTAAGGCCCTGAGCTAAGGCTCATATTATTGGGCTAAGGCCCTGACGTTTTAGAGTTAAGACTCGTTAACGCGTTTGAACTTGAAACTCGCGCATGTATGTTTTACTTCGTTTTATTTCGTTTTGATGTCAATACAATGTTGTCATATTGCTCAAAATTAATAAAGGGAAGTGTGAAACATGTATGCAAAAGGTAATAGAATCCACATTAAGAGAAGATAGCGCGTATCAATATTCATAATGGCTTAAAAAGCCTTGATTACAAACTTGACATTTTTTTACATGAAACATTTTCTAAGCTGTGCCGCATTCCATGTGCGCGGGATCTTCTTTCCATTCAAATCTTTTAAAGCGTATGCGCCTTTTCCCAATTCTTCCGAGACTTGATAAGGTCCCTCCCAATTGGGGGACATTTTTCCCGGGGGTATCGCGCGGCTAGCTTCATTGTTGCGAAGGACAAAATCATTTTTCTTGAAGTGGCATTCTTTCACGCGCTGGTTGTAATATTTTTCCAGTTTTTTCTTGTATTTGGCTTCACTGATGATAGCCGCCTCTCTGCGCCCTTCAAGTAAGTTGAGATCCAACCTTCTTTCGCGCTCGTTATCAATCTTGCTCATCATGAGCACTCTATGGGATGGGCATCCAATTTCTGCTGGAATCATTGCCTCCGTTCCATAGGTTAGGCTGAACGGGGATTCGCCATTGCTGGTTTTGCTTAATGTCCTGTGCGCCCACAGGACATTAGGTAGCTCGTCAACCCAAGAATGGGATTCTCCCTCTAACCTTTTCTTCAGCCCATTTAACAAGCTTTGATTCGCGCGTTCCACTTGGCCATTCCCCTGAGGGTGGTATACCGAAGTGAAGATTTGGTTGATGCGCAATTCCTTGAGCCAGTTGGATATCTTCCTGTCAGTGAATTGTTTGCCATTATCGCTCACAATTTCCATGGGCAAGCCAAAACGGCATATGATGTGGCTCCAGATAAATTGCTTCATCGCTTCGGCTGTGATTTTTGCTAGTGGCTTGGCTTCAACCCATTTTGTAAAATAGTCTACTGCCACTACCAAAAATTTTACTCGCCCTTGCGCTTGCGGTAGGGGACCCACAATATCGATTGCCCATTTGTGGAAAGGCCATGCGGAGGTCACCGGAATCAAGTTGTTCTTTGGCCGCATGGTGTTTGGCGCATAGCTCTGACATGCTTTACATTTTTGGATCTCTTTTAAAGCGTCCAAGTACATGCCTGGCCAATAGTAACCTGCGCTCATTGCCTTGGTAACAGCCATGCGCGGACCAGCATGTATTCCACAGATTCCTTCGTGTATCTCTCTAATCACATAGCTTGCTTCCTCAGCATCAAGGCATTTCATGAGCGGTCCAAGATAAGAGCGTCGATATAGTGTACCATCAAGCAGTTCATAGTTCTGCGACTTGTGTCTTATCTTCCTCGCCTGTGCGCGATCGTCTGGTACTTTTCCCTCCTTCAAGAATTCCATTATTGGTGTTATCCATGATGAAGGGGTTGTATGAGTTACAAGGACAGACTTCGCTCCCACCGACGGGTTGCTCATTACTTCTACTCTGACATCTTTGCCAAAGTGATCGAAGCTGGTTGATGCCATCTTGCTCAGCGCGTCAGCAGATTTGTTTTCACTGCGCGGAATATGAATGATTTTGACGCAGTCAAATTGCTCGATGAGCTTTTTCGCCTGCTCCAGATACAGAGGCATGGTGTTCTCCTTGGCATCATAAAGGCCATTGACCTGTGCTGCTACCAAGTATGAATCAACATGGGCCTCTAGCTTTTTAACTCCGAATTTGTGCGCGATGCGCAGGCCAACCAGCAGGGCTTCATACTCAGCTTCATTGTTGGTGCTTTTGAAATCCAACCTGATGGCGTAAGTATATTCATGATTCTCTGGATCCACCAGTTTTAGGCCTGCGCCGGACCCTTCGTTGTTTGAAGCTCCGTCAGTGAACAATCTCCAAACATTTTCTTCATCATTGGCTCGCGGAGGGTCTGCCTCGCGCTGAGCCTCTTCAATTTTTCCCTCGGGGATTTCTGCGATGAAATCAGGTAATACTTGTCCCTTTATTGCTGGACGGGGCTTATAGGCAATCGTGTGCTCTCCTAATTCCAGCGCCCATTTTGTCAGCCTTCCCGAGAGCGCGGGGCGCCGCAAGACTTGCTGGATGTTGTAACCAGTTAGTACTTCAATGGGATGACCATTGAAATATCTATGAAGCTTGCGCGACGCGTGTGTTAGTGACAAAACTAACTTTTCCATGATGGAGTAGCGCGTCTCAGGATCTGTCAGCACCCGACTCACATAGTATATTGGCGTTTGGATTCCCTTGCGATCCACCAACAATACTGCGCCGATGGCGCGCTCTCCTGCTGATAGGTACAATGTCAAAGTTTCACTAGGAAGTGGAGCTGTGAGCGCGGGCAGATTTATCAAACATTCTTTTATCTCACTGAAAGCTTGCTCGGCCTCAGGAGTCCATTTGAATTGGCTTTTCTTTAAGCAATTCCTCAATGTGTTGACAAATGGGGTAGATTTGCTTGCATGGTTCGCTAGGAACCTGTTGATTGAAACCAATCTACCATTCAGCTTCTGGACTTCTTTCATGGTGGATGGCGAGGGCATGTCAAGGATGGCCTCCACCTTTTCTGGGTTCACCTTGAAACCATCCTTGGTGACCATTACACCTAGAAATTTTCCCTCCTGTACGCCGAAAGTGCATTTGCTCGGATTGAGCTTCATGTTAACTTCCTTTAGGCGCCCAAGGGTTTCTTCGATGTCTTTTAGCATTTGTTTTTCCTCCCTACTTTTGATCACCAAATCATCCACATAGACTTCTAGGTTTCTTCCAATTTGCTCGCTGAAAACGGCATCCATAAGTCTTTGGTAGGTGGCGCCCGCATTCTTCAAACCAAAGGGCATTTTTGTGTAACAAAAAACACCATTGTCAGTTCTGAAGGCGGTCTTGTCCTCGTATTGTGGTGCCATTTGAATCTGGTGATAGCCCTTGTAGGCATCCAGGAAACATTTGAGCTTGAATGGCGCCACGGAGTCCACCTTTGCGTCGATGTTTGGGAGGGGGTAACAATCTTTTGGGCACGCTTTGTTGAGGTCCTTGAAGTCAATGCACATCCTCCACGACCCGTTACTTTTCTTTACCATCACAGGATTGGCTACCCACGTCTGGTATCGTATCGGGCGGATGATGTTTGCGCGCAGTAGATCCTCAACCTGCTCATTCATGGCCCTCGCTTTCTCATCCCCCCATGACTCTCTTCTTTTGAGCAATTGGCTCTACAGACTTGAACGTGTTGAGAGAATGTTGTGCCAGGTCTCGCGGAACCCCAGTCATATCAGAGTGTTGCCACGCGAAGACCGACATATATGATGTGAGCAATCTTTTCATTCTCAACCTCGTGTCGTCTGATATCGTTGCGCCAATTGTGATTTTCTGCTCCGGGAATTTTGGGTTGAGAATCCATTCCTCTGGCGCGTTGTCTGCCATTGGAAGTTTCATTCTCCCTTCCCGCGGAGTACTTGTCACTGCACACAAATGATCTCGGTATACAAATGTTACACCTGTTGGTGTTGGGAACCCCAACGCGCCGTGCGCTGGCGACGGTATGGCGTTGAATTGGGCAATCGTTCCCCTACCCAAGATCATATTGTGGCATGAAGTGGTGGGCAAGACCAAGAAGTTGACAACTTCGGCTCGCTTGTGTTTCTCATCCCCCATAGTTAGTTCAAATTGTATTTGACCTAGGGGATGAATGATTTCATTTGAAACACCAGAGATTGGTGCATTCATAATTTCAAGCCTTGCTTGGTCTGCCGGATCCAGTTTCCTGAAACATTGCTCATACATGATGTCTGATTCGCTGCCAGTGTCCACCAGGACTTTTGACACTTCATAATGAGCAATGTGTGTAATGATGACAAGAGGACTGCTGATAGAAGGGCCTCCCCTGATTCTTGGGAAGATTACTTGTTGCTCGCGCCAATCTCCTTGGACTTGCGCGCTTCTCTTTCTTGATCTTTGCCCTTGCGTTCCTCCCTCGGCTACACAGATTCTTTTGAACTTTTTACTGGCAGAGGCTTCTTCTGGTTGTTTATTTTCTGGTCTTGAGTTTTTCACCAGGTGAGCCAGCTTGCCTGATTTCACATCTTTCTCAATTGCATCCTTCAAGTGGTGGCACGCATCAGTATTGTGTCCTGTGGACTTGTGAAACTCACAGTACTTGCCACTGCTTGATGGTCCCTTGTAGTGTAGTGGCTTGGGGCTTTTGAACTGGACATTCTCAGTGCTCAACACTTGTGAAGGTGTTTTGGTGAGGGGAGTCCAAATTCTTGGCAGAGGTCTATTAGGATCTCTGCCGCCTTCCCTCTTGTCACCCTCCCCGCGATTTCGAACATCTTTTTGGGGCTGGGGTGAGCTTGGTTGCGCCTGTTTTTCTGCGGAAGAAAAACTGGTTGGTTGCAACCTGGACCATACAGAGTTCTGTTTGCCCCTTCTTTCGTTGTTGCGCGGTGCCTCTGCTTGATGCCCTCTTTCTCTCGCTCTATCTTGGGCAATTTGTTTTTCATTTCTCGCGAAGACTCGCGATGCTTCCATTAGTTTGGCCCAAGTGGTGGGCATGCCATCTCTGCTTACGAGAGCTTGGCGGAGTTGATCACTGCGCGCGCCTTGTATAAAGGCCACGCGCAATAGTTGCTCAGTGATACCTCCGATTGCCAGAGACTCCTGATTGAAACGAGTTATGTAGTCATCAATCGTTTCATCATTCCTGCGCACGCAGTGCATGATGTCATCAGGGTCGCGCGTGTGTCTGCGCTGCTGTACGAAGTGAGCTTGGAACTTTTCCAATAGTTCCTCGAACCCATCGATTTGCCCAGTCGGCAAGCTTTCAAACCAGACACGCGCCGCGCCCGTGAGGCAGCGAGCAAACATGTGACACCATGTTGGCATCGTCCAGCTTTCTAGGTTTCCAGTGTTGTAAAAACCTTGTAAGAAATCGTCTGGATCTGTTGTGCCGTCATATTTGCCCAAACCACTTGGCATCTTGGTTTTGTGCTGAATGGGGGCCTTCGCGATGCGCTCAGTGAATTTTGAATGTTTCACTAAGATGGCTGGCCTGTACGGTGTGGTTACGTCCACTTGCCCTCTCACTGGTGGGCTGTACGGTGTGTGCAGATCCAGATCGGCTCTGGCTCCAGGCGCCATGTTCATTTGCGCGCGGAGCTGTGAGCCTCCTGCATGAGTATCTCACGTCTTCCTGACGCTGTGCACTTCTTCATCACTAAACTCAGTGTGAACAGAGTGACCCTCTTCCGGCGCGCGCCCCCTTCTTGTTCCATGAACGGTTTGCTTATCAAACGCTTGCCTTTGTGTTTTGTGTTTGACCAGCTCATTGTACTTGTCCATTAGACGCCGTTGCTCGTTTATGAGCCATTCTTTAGGGTCATTTGTTTCATCTTCTGGACCCATTGGTCCCTTTTGTTTCGCGCCGGTAAGATTTTGTAACGTGAGATCGTCTGGAGGAGTTTCAGTCTGGCCATGAGGAGTTGTGATGAAGGGACGGTTACTGGTGGTGCGCGTAGAATCACGCGGCACCCTCAGAAACTGCTGTCCCTCATTAACATCCTCACGTTCAATATCCTCCAGAACTTGATCAACGTTACGAACGCCAGAAACCATGGTGAAAATTTGTTTTTTTAGAGATCTGATAAGATCTTGTTGCCGTTGTAACAGTGGATGGCGCCAATGAAGAAACGTGGATCGACTCACTGGTAGACGATCTACTTTCCTCGGGTGTGATTATGCTATTCCACCGATGGTTCTCTGGGATCTGGATTCTTCCACCTACAAAATGAACAGCACCGTAAACTTACCCCTCAGAAAGGGACAGAGGGGTCCTCTTTGGGGTAACCCTCCGGTGTGAGAATAAGAATTTGTAGGAGAAGATAATAATATGAGAGTAAAGAAATTGGAGTGTATTGCTTAATATAGCTGAATACTGTGTAATTGGATGTCCCTCTTCTTGTGGAGTTGATGTGGTATTTATAGTGCTAGGGTTTCCAATGATTGGGCTCAGACCCAATTAGGGCCTTGTTGGCCTCCTCCAATTGCTTTGCGCCACGTGTCCTTGGGGACACCTGGTGCTTTTTCATTGGTTATAATCACGTGGTAGCACATGGGTTATGCTGAGTTGTCCACATTTCATTGGCAGCTGTCAACATCAGCATATTCTTATTCCTTAAAAAGATACCTTCTGGAAGGTTGTCTGACGTGCACAATCAAGGTTGCCCTAATCCTGATTTGGATAAGGACGAGGTTGATTATGTGCATGTGTGATATGCGCCTATCCTGAGGATGCGCGAGGTCTTCTCTTTATTCTCACGCGCAGATGTTTCATGCGCAGATGTGATATGCACAAGCATGTGATATGCGCCACGCACGGATGCGCCACGCGCAGATATGATATGCGTGAGCATGTGATATGCGTGAGCATATGTGATGCGTGAACATATGTGATGCCTGAGCATGTGATGCATGAGCATATGTGATATGCTTGAGCATATGTGATATGCGCCATGCGCATAGGTTTTGGCTTTGTGCCTTCATAATATCTTGATTTCAAGCCTCTTGTCTATATTTTGTGGGTTGACCCGCCTCGCTCGGTGTTGAGGCGGGTACATACCTCTTCAGATTGTATCTTCCTGATTACTAAATATTGGACATATAACGAAGAAAATTAAGATAAGAAAATTTGAATGAGCAAAATTTTAAGGAGGATTCAATCGCTTAGAAAAATAATTGAGTTAGAACTTAATACGAAAAGAATCAGAATTAATTACCAAAATACTTTCAAAGAGTAGTATCTTACACAAACTGTTAATGTCAAATCAAAAAGGTAAATTGTATAATAACCCACATATGGATGAAAAAAAATCAATAAGCATCAAAGTATATACATGTAGTGCCAAATGATCATCACAGCACAAAGAAAAAATTAATCGAGACAGCTTCAGAGGCTCAAATGAAGCTAAGTTCATGATCATAGCCTTTATCAACCCAAAAATGTTGATTTTAATTACCAACATTTTCAAGCAACGGACCATAAAGTAAACGCGTGCATATCCGTAAACAACCGGCCCACTACCTCATATCCGTAACAACAAATTCGATCACAACCATGAACACCATCCAAGCCATAAACACCAAAATATCGCCGCTACTATCAGAATAGTCTCATCATTCCAGCCCCTAATTATCAACCGTAATTAGATAAAGTCAAAAGGCTCGCCACTGGAAAACATCATCCCGCCACCACCTCTATCTGGGTTTCCAAAAAGAATCCAGGAGGATTAGGTTAGCCATGAACACCCAACCCAATGCCTCACATCTGCAACAACAAATTCGATCACAACCTTGAACACCATTCAAATAGATGTAAATAATATGCTTTTTTCATGTATAAATAATATAGTAAATTCTTGATTTATTTGTACAACTTTGAGACTCGATTTAGCATTTCGAATATGCAATTTGTCATTTTTCATTTTTCTATGGAAAACTTTAACATCAATAAAACTAAACACAAACACAAACTGTAACACACTGTTAAACTCATGGAAAGTAAAGTGAACTCTTGAATCTGAAGAACTTATCTCAAATGCAAAACGACAAATATACATAAGATATGTAAACTTTTAACATCAGCAAAACCAGACACAAACAAAAGTCCAAGTATAACTTTTTTGATTTTGGCATCAAATCCTTTTTTATTCATGGAAGAGATTTCAAGACACAACAATAGATATTTTAGAATTAAATATTAGAAAAAAAACCATGAAATAATATAGGGTTTAAAAAGGAGTTGATATCAACTTTACTCGCGTGGATTAAAGATTGAGTGCTTGAAGATTGACATTTTTGTAGGATTCAATACCGGAGAAAATTATCATTAAGGAAGAGGCAAAAGTTAGACCAACCGTCTCAGCACACCACGAACTACGGCCAGAAATGGCAGCGGCAGAGATGCAGAACACCACCACCTGACCCTCTTCGTGACCACATTGCCACCCCCTTTCGACTGTCCCCCCACTAAAAGACCATCGCTACCTAAATGGATCCCGGCAACGGATGATGGTGACAACCTTAGTGGCGGAAGAAGATCGTAACAGAGGTTTAAGACAATGTTGACTGGTGGCACTGTAGATGAAGAAAGAGGGAAAAGTAGACAGCTGTTGTACACAAAAAACATGAGAATATGTACCACAAAAGAAGCAAATAGTATAACTCGTAAAGCATGAAAAAGCTTTGATGCATCAAGTACATCTCACAATGCCTTAAGAAGTTCTCTTTTAATAGATATAAAGAATAAGTGCTTTCAAAGATTTAAAAATGAAGTTTTATACGAAAAGTTAACCGGTTCGTCTTTAAACGCAAAGCCTGCAAAACTGACATAAATCGACTAAGGCAAATTATAAATTACTAATTATATTTCTTAAAAATTTTCCTGCAACTAAAACTTAATAAATTATTTCGTTTTAATATTTAATTATTTATTTTATTAAATTTCATAATATAATAGTTATTAAGACAACTTGTACTTAATTGTTAATTGTTAGATAGAGAATTATATGCTTGTATGCTTGTGTTGTCACTAAACTAAGTTTAAATAAATAAAGGTTATTAACAAGTTAAATACAAACCGAATTTTATTTTTTAACAAACGTGTATTAATATAGGACACAAGATTTTGGAGAAAAAGCTTCGAGTGTGAGTTTCTCTAAAAACCCATCGTTTTTAACTGAAATGTTTTTATAAATGTTTTTGGGGGAAAAGCGTATTCTTTTGTTTATTTTATTAAAGTTTTAAATACATTTTATTTTACAAACCGTATTAAAAGGTATGAGTCAATTTGGCTAAATAACTGTTAACCGAAATAGTAAGGGCACAGAAATGTTGGTAGATCTATCGGGGTGACGCCCCCCACTTCCAATCGCGTTGGGTTAAAATTGGAAATATTTTAAGTTTGGTATGTTTCGAGTTATCATTTTGATAGTCATACACGTGTTATACTATTTTCTCGTTTACAATAGTATGATTTATTTAAATAATAAAATGCTATGTTTCATAAAGAAATAATTATTGTGGTATAATGATTGAAGATCATTATATCATGGGATTATATATATATATATATATATATATATATATATATATATATAGTTATTTTTATATAATAAAGAGAACTCACCAACATTCGTATTAACAAACATTTTAATATGTTTTTCAGGTAAGTGTTGGCTTCGTGACGATTGGAAAGGAGTTGGTGCGTGTTTGAATATGTGTAAAAATCTGGGCATGTAATAAACCGTGTCCATGACACGTGTAAACTCTTATTTGGAAATAAAGTTAACTTTTTAAATAAAAGTCAAACTTTTGTTATTGAAATATTTTATTTTATTATTACTGGTTATCGGCATCTGTCACGACCCGAACAACTTAGTCAAAGTCTTCTGCTGCCTAGATTAAGGTTTTTGGGGTGTGACATGCCCCTTAGGCATTCCTTTTAGGTCACACCCGGAGAATGATCAGGGATCCACTAGGTTGACTTGGAGTGTTGTATCTTAGATTCCGGTTCCATCACAGTTCCCATAGCTGATAAGCGTCCAAGATTTACAAATAGCATTTCAAGCCTAGGTAACGATTTTCTAATTGTTTTTTCATCTAAAGGTTGTCAATTCATTTAAAGTCAGTTTAAATTAACTTTTTAGTTTATTTTAATTTTAGTTAGGTCAGAAAACCAAATTAATAAAACTTTTAAATCTACTGTTTAGAGTCTAGTTTCGTTTATTAATTAGTGTCTCTAGGGTTCAATATTCCAGACTTCCTTTAGCTATATTACGTTCAATAGGTACACTTATATGTCAACATTAGTGGTCTTATTAAGGGTTTACTAAGCTTATTACTAGGCATGTCTAGGTCAGTCTTAAGTTAGAGTTTATAGATCACTTTTAGCACATCAATTATTACGATCATGATATGTTTTAGTTATTGATTTTATATGTGTATCATGATGCATGTATGGTTCAAGCTACGGTTAAAGTGAGGGTGGGTGTTGGGTGGTCAAGATGGTATTGGTGTTTTTGTTGGGTTGGGTGGGGGTGGTAAAGTAGGTGGAATATGGATTATGTTATTCATTTAAAATTGGATGGGTTAATGAATTGGACATAAACAAGAACTTTTAGAAATCATGATGATGGAAATGCTAAAAATGAAATTTGTTATACGAAAATGATAAAAGTGAAGAAAATCATAAATCATATGGATAAAATTGACAGTTTACTTCTAAAGTATTATAATGTTAAACCCCGAACTTGTAATAAAATATAAACCACATAACCTAAACATACAAAATTTATATTAGACACCCAAGTCAAGATCCGAGCCAAACCATAAGGTACATTGTGTCGCCCCTACTAGTAAGAGCACCTCCAATGATGCATTCCAGATGGTTATGTGACTGGCATATACATCTAGGCGCTTATGTAGACGGATGCTGCCACTGGGAGACCCGTCAGAAAGGGGACGTTTGTGAGGCAGTTTGTTTATAAGTATTTCTAAACCATTTCTCAACCCATACAACTTCAAAATTTAGCAACTCATTACATCTTCATATGCCACACGTGCAATTACTTTTCTCTCTAGTCTTCGTCTCTGCTGGACGAGTTGGATTGGGACTTTCATATTTCTAGATAATCAGTTCTGAAAAATTTTAAAAATATATGCTTCTGATAAGCAAAGCACATAACACACATTATATTTACAACCAAATAACAATAAAACACTTGATATATAAATCAAACAAAATTGAATAAGGACTAAAATTTGTACAACAATGAATTTTGAAATGAAACTTTCATAACAATGAATTTGAAATTTGAATGACTTCTTTATATTTCACTAAAAAAAGGCTGATCACAGCCTGCCTATCAGCCAGCAGCCACTACCGTTGACCGTGGAGCTGCCACCGTAAGCCGCTGTCAGTCCCCACACTTTGCTTTAAAACGAAATGAATATATACCTTGACGAAAATCTTTATTTTCTTTCTTCTGAAAGCCCCCCTTTCGTTTGTAACTTGTCACAGTTAGTTCCCGTCGTCCGGGGTTACAGCAAGTAAACGTTGTAGTAAAAGTTGATATGTATTTAATTTATGATCATGGAATTAAAAAGTGGATTAATTTCATTCTTAAGAAAACGTATTATACATGCAAACTGTAAGGCTACAAACATGAAACATGCAGTCAAAATATATAGTGTACGCACAGAAAAGGAAAATAACATTTACTCTCATGACTGATACTGTTACATTATTTTATATTGACTTATAACACGCAAACTTAATGGCTAATATTAGGCACCATCGATACATATTTCCAATATAAAACAAAGTTTCACAACCGTGATATGGTTCTCACAAGTCCTTAAGAAGATGAGTCATTTGTTCACGGGCTTTGCACATTGCTACTAACGGCTCATCTTTGGGCATGGTTAGACCTTTCCCTTCCGACAACTCCACCAACTCTTCACCAACCCTTTCCCATTCAAAGCACTGGATAAATGATGCCAAAGCTAACCCAACGACCTTGTTAGCCAGGCTTGACCCAGGACACTGGCGACGACCCATTCCGAACGGTATGAACATGTACCCCTCCTTTCCCATTTTCTCAAACCTTTCAGGTTTGAAACTCAATGGGTCGTCCCACACCTTTGGGTCCCTATGGATGGCAAATGCGTTCACCAGCAGTATCGTGCCACGAGCCACATCAAACCCTCCAATGGTGCAATCTTCTGATGACTCGTGAGGCACCAATAGCGGTGCTGCTGGGAATAGTCTTAGCGTCTCGTTAACGATGCATTGGATGTATGGCAGATATGGAAGATCGGTTTCTTGTACCAAACGGTCTTGTCCCGTATGTTCATCAACCTCGGCCCTAGCTTTTTCTAAAACCTTGGGATGATTTAGAAGAAGTGACATAGCCCATTCTATTGTCACTGATGAAGTGTCTGTTCCAGCAAGTAGCAATGCCTATACAAAAATTAAAGCTATTTTAAAAGGGCTTCCCTCTTTCTATGAGTTTAGTGTACCTATTCATCGTATCATTTTATTTTGAATCAGAAGATCGCAAACACTAGGGTAGGGTGTAAACGAGACAACTTGCTCATTAGCTTCGACCTAAAGTGACACTAAAACGAGTCAAAACTTAGGCCTAAAAATAAATTTGTACAATAAATAAACCCGGGTATTAGTTAGTGGCGGACCCATAACATTATATGGGGTCAGAAGTTCCAGAGTAGTGTTGGTTGTCTTTCAATATGTATTAAATTTTTTTGTCTGTTGAGGTCCGATGAGGTAGGTCATAAGGCTATGTGTAGTGAAGGGGCTACAAATTGGGGCGTTTTGCGCCGTGTAGCGCCTAGTCAGCAAGAGGTGAAAATTTGTTTTTGGGGTGTAATGGTGTAGGGGCTACAAATAGTAATATAATATATATATATAATAATATATGTATATATATGTATATATAACACACACATATGCATACATGCTGGCCCCACCACCTGCAATTCGCCCCTTCTTCCAGGCGACGAGAAGAACTCGCCCCCGCCCATTTTGCCCAAAAATCGCCGGGGGGGGGGGGGGGGGGGCGGTGTTCGCGCCCCTTCGCGTCCAAAATTGCCCAAATTGTAGCCCCATTACATATAGCCTAACAAAAAATAAAACTAAATTAAGTTATAAAAATGACAGGATTACATCAATCATGGGATGACAATCCCAAACGGTGCAAAACTACATGAAAAAAAATATTTATTTTTAATGTTTAAATTCGATTACTTAATTTATGTAAGCCTAATTTAATAAAAATAATAATTTTATAAAATTGGGCTTAAATGATGGTGGGGCGCTGGGGGGTGGCAGTATTCTGGTGGTGGTGGCGGTGGTAAACAATGATGGTGGTAGTGGACGACGGTGGTGGGTGAGGTGTGATAATGGTTGGAGATGGGCGGTGGGGGCGATGGTTAGTGGGAGCAGAGGGCGGCGAGAGGTAATGGTGGTTAGTGGTGGTGGTGGGTGGTGGCGGTGGTGGTGATGGTGTTGGCCCGGGGCAATGGTTGGTGGCGGCGATCGTGGCTGGTGGTGGTGGTGGTTATGGTGTTGGCCCGAGCAATGGTTGGTGGCGGTGGTTGGTAGCGGCAGTGGTGGGTGACGGGCGGTAAAGGTGGTTGGTGGGGATGGGTGGGTGGTGGCGGTAGTGGTTGGTGTTGGTGGGCGACTTTGGTGGTGGCTTTGGACAGTGGCGGCCCAACCATTTTGGAGGCCTAAAGCGAGAAAAAATCGAGGCCCTCTATTAACTCTCATTGTTACAAAGCGTGGCCGGGTTTCGGAACGATCATAATAAGCTTTTCATAGTACTATGTATTGCTCCAAAACGTGTTGTTCCAGAAACGCAAACCGGCACACGCCAGATCGTCCCAGTCCTATCACGTGAGAGGTAAATCAGCCTCACTCAGCGGCATGGCAATTGGCGCTTAGGATCGGTTTCGAACCCACGACCTCTAGTTATTGTTCCAAGTCTTACGATCCCTTAACCAATTAAGCTACACGGCGGGGACTCATAGTACTATTGTAGTATTGCATTTGTAAAGCATCTTCCTGTTATGTATCAGCGGTGATCAACTTCATAAAATTATATCTCGTAATAATTAGTGAAGTCATATAACCAAAAAAAAAAGGAAGAAAAAAAAATAAAGAAAGAAAAGAATAGAAAAAGATACATAATCACCTGTTTTAGTAACAAATCAGTCTAAAGTGTTATTTTGAGTGAACACTAAACATCGATAAACAATTGTATATTCGTAAGATAAACTATAGAAGCTATTGATTTATTGCAGTAAGTTGATCATAAATTGGTCTTAAAAACAGTTTACTTACCAAGAGTTAGAAAGTGAAATTATAAAATGGAAAACAGTTGGTGGTGGCGATTGTTGGTTCAGGAAGTAATGATGGTTGGCTAGGTAATGGGTTATTTCATTCCATTGACCAAGCAAATACAATTTTTTTCATTCCCACCGAATGACTTATTCCATTTCTCATTCACGCATACCAAATGCTACCTTAGATTCGAAACTTGTCTCAGGGGATTTTTCCTATAGTGGTGGTTTCCTCCTAGATGATGTTATTGGGTGAGCCAAGCATGAAGTCAGTATGTACGGTTGACTTCTCGTTTTAAAAAAGCTCACTCGAGTATCAGGGTAGTTCCAAATGTGTTAAAAAGAATAAAAGAAAATAAAGGTAGGTTGTAAAGTTATAAATTAAATACGTACCATTATATTGCCTTTGATTACATCATCTGTATAGTATTCCGGTTCGGATTCCTGCAAAGAAAGTATAGCCTCCACAAACGTCTTTTCCTTTCCTTTCTCTACATTACTACACACTTCAATCAAGTTCTGCAAAAATCTGTCTGATTTATTCCACAATTTCAAAAGCCTCTTCTCTAAACCCTTAAAATCAATCCATTTAAACAACGGAATGAAGTCACCAGCATTTGTTGCTCCACTAGCTTCAAACACATCCCTTATCACCTCCTTAAACTCACTAACACCCTTTAAATCACTCACCTTTGTCCCACCTACCATTTTCAATATTATATTAAAAGGTAACCCTTCAATTCTTGATATCATTTCCACCCTAGTGAACCCTTGAGAACAATCCTGAAAAAGTTGTTTAATTATCAACTTGACTTCATCGTGTCGAAAATCTATGTAAGTTTTGAGTCGCGTTGTTGAAAACAGTTCAACGTTCATGACGCGGCGAGTATCTCTCCATAAACGGCCGTAGGGCACCGAACCGAGCCCCATGTGATCATAGTCAAAATACTTGCCACTTAAAAGAAGTGGTCGGTTGGCTAACACGATGTCGTTTTTGGTGAAGCATTCTTTTACGGCTGATGGTGAGGTTATGACGAGAATAGGGCGCGACCCGAACCGAAGAGCCATGATGGGACCATATTTGGAAGAAAGGTGTTGTAACACTCTATGAACATGTCCTTTGATTAGATGAAGATGGCCAATTATTGGGAGAGATGGTGGACTTGGTGGAAGATTGTTTCTCTTTTTGGGCATTGATAATTTCATAACCAAAATTAAGGAGATTAACGATACAAGAGAAAGTAAGAAAAGATGAATATGATCCATTTATGGGTGTACGAGTTTGGTAAGGGTATTCTTCAATGTTCATTCACTGGGTATATATAGACACATTCACACACATATAGTGCAAGATTTTTTTTTGTCTGGATGAGGTGGTTTAAAAAAAAGAAAAAAAGTTATTTTAAATTGCTGATTAAATTTTAAGTGCTTTTAGGTAATTTGTTATCTCATATATGATGACATATCAGCTAACCTTTCAAATGACAATCCATGTCATCGTCCAAGTCCAAATCATCGACCAGAATGGTGGTTTGCGTAATCCACTATTTGAGATAGCGTCATTCACATGTCGCAATTGGATGACTTGGACTGCCACTTGAAAAATTAGCTGATTTTGTCTTCATAATCTGCTATCCGAGATAACAAATAATCTAAGAACACCTAAACTTTAGTTAGTCACCAAAAACCATTTCTTTAAACCATCTATTCCAACAAAAAAAAAAATCTAGAGTAAGGGACTGGTGTTTGATGTTGCTTTCTTCCATTAATATGTCTATAAAATATTAAACCACCTATTACATCAAAAATATCTAGAGTAAGACCGTGTTTGATTTTGCTTTCTTCCATTAATAAGTCAAAAAAAAAAAAAATTAAACCGCGCATTACATAAAAAAATATCTAGAGTAAGACTGGTGTTTGATTTTCTTCCATTAATGTCTGAACTTTTTTTTTTGGTGTTTGATGTTGCTTTCTTCTATAAATATGTCTGAAAACAATTTTTAACCTCCTATTCCAGTAAAAAATATAAATATGTCTGAAAACAATTTTTAACCTCCTATTCCAGTAAAAAAAATGTAGAGTAAGACTGACTTTTGATGTTGCTTTCTTTCATTAAGATGTCTGAAAAAATATGTTGCACGTGTAAATTTGAATATGCATTAAATCCATTTCGGATGTGAATATATATGTTATTATTTATTTTTGTAATTAAACTAAATGTTTGATTTTACATTAAATATTAATAGTAGAGAGATGGAGTTAAATGAGTTAAATCATTTCCTTTGGATGACATGGAGTGAAAGAGAAAATATAAATAATATGAAGTTTATGTGAAATTAAGATTGGCTAAAGTATACCTCATACCTTACCATGATCTTGTGAATCATTGTCATGCCAGATGATCAATGTGCAGATTTTATATTAATCTGAAATTGTATAAATTCAGTGACTTACACGTTCAACTATATATGACCAAAACAACTCTAGAGAAAACTTTGTATTAACCACAAAAATGAAGATTTTAAATGGAGAAAAGATAAATATTACACTTTCAGTGTTGCAGACCACATTTCTGTATGTATTATAAATTGTCATTGTCATGCCAGATTATCTATACTGCATTCTGCAGTCAGTATCGTCGGTGGAGCTGAAGGCCTAACTTTTTGGGTCCTACTAGAGACACCACCCAAAAATAAAAACATCCACCCAATACGCGGCGGATCACCCGATCTGCGGAGGATCACAGTTTTTTGTTTTATTATGTCAAAAGATTTTGTCTTATTATGTTTGTACCCTATTCGTGATGGATTGGGCGATCCGCTACATATCGGGTACACGTCAACCTCGGACCATCAAGTCTATCATACATCGTACATGATACGTCGTGGATCGGCCGATACGCGACGGATCAAGTCAATAATTTGATTTTGTAACATCCGTCTCCCTTTCTCTACATATATTATCCATCCATCTCGTGTCTCGACATCGAATGTTTTTGTGTTTGTTAAAATATAGATCCAATATTTGTGTTTGTTAAAATATAATGGAATTATATGATATTTTGTTTGGTGACGGGAACGACGAGCAGTCGGGCTACGCATACAATGATCAGCCGGAGCAGTCGGGCTTGCCAGATTTGAATGAACTTCCCGACTCGAACCATGAGCCGGGGTATGGAAATATCGAGCAGCACGAATTACCAAATCCTGACCAGGTTATTTAGTGTATTTATATAGTACAGCGTTAGTTATTTTTTAAATATTATACGTTGCCAATATTTTTTATCAGGGGTATATCATATACGGCGGTAGTCACCCTTCGTGGCCGGAGGATAATAGGACATCATCGAATACATATGAGGCCAGAGTCGAGGAGCTTTATGGTCAGTCTTCGCAGCAGTTACATGTAGACGGTCCATATTATGGAACCCAGAATTCGTACCAGTTACCTTTAGGAGAGCAACCATACATGTCAAGACTAGTCACGAGCAACGTCGTTGATGGCATTCAAGAGGCTCACGGCGAAGGAGGCGATGACGATGTTGATGATGATGATGATGATGTTGATAATGATGATGGTGATCATTACATACGGGAGATGACATTTTCTTATGTAACTAATAATGTATGACCTATTTTTTTTTAAAAAAAGTTATTATTATTCTTTTTCAACACATTACTAAATATTACTTTATTTACATTGCTTGATATCAGTATTTTAATTCTGTTGCTGAGTTGGTGGATTGGGTTAAGAAGACATGACGGGAGCATGGTTGTGTTATCTCTGTCTAACGTTCAAGGAACAAAAGTGTTGAACTTGTATGCAATCGAGGTGGGGAACCAAAACTTAAGGCAACGGTGAGGCATACCGGGAGTATTAAAAGGGGTTGTCCATTTAAACTTGTCGGGAGGTACAACGCGCCAGGTGATTGTTGGAAGCTAGAGGTTATCAACGAGACGCACAACCACGATCCCGTTTTGTTTGAGGAGGGGCACCCGACACTAAGGAAACTGGCCGACGAGGAAATTGATATGGTTGCGACGTTGCATAGGCAGGGTCTGAGGCCTGCTAAAATTAAGTCAGCCATAAAGCAACACTTTCCTGGTAACAAATGTATTACTAGGGACATATACAACGTCGTGAAGCTTGTTGATGACCAAGATAAAATTGGTGATACCCCCATGCAGGTACTTTTTGTTAAAATATTATTATTTTGTAAAACTCTTTTTAATATATATTATTTTGAATATATATTATTTTGTTTTATCATATATAAAATATATATATTCTGTAAGATTTAATAAGAATATTATTTATAATATCATTTTATTATATTAGTTTTATTATAATTCTGATGTTTAATAAGAATATTTGTAATATTTATTAATTTTTTGTTAAACCAGCGTAGGTACTTGAAAACTTTCTTCAAACCCATGGGTTTACCTTTTACACATGGGAGAATCCTTCCACCAATAGAACGGAGAATGTTTTCTTTTGTCACGAGAAGTCTCATACCATGTGGCTTGCGTTCCCAGATTTGTTGTTGATTGACACGACGTACAACATCAACATGTACAAGTGGCCGTTTGTTCAGTTTGTTAGTGTGACGTCGACATCAAAGTCTTTCTGTATTGCGCACACAGTTATCTTCAGGGAGCAAGAGTGTAACTTCACATGGGCCCTAGAACGACTTAAAGACATGCTCGTCGATTGTAGGGAGCCGCGTGTCATCCTGACTGACAAGGACCAAGCCTTGATGAAATCCTGTGAAATAGTCTTTCCCAATGCTACCAAAAACCTTTGTAGGTGGCACAACATGCAGAACATAAGAGTCTTTTTCAGACAGATATCTTTGAATCCTTCTCTTACTGGTGGAAAGTACTGTACGAGTCGCCAACAAAATCTATGTTCGACTACAACTGCGGTTAAATTGAAGCAACGTTAGCTGGACACGGCAGACGTGGTAAGTCTTTGTCCCGTATGTACACATGATTTTAGATTATAGTTGTACATTGCCTAAATTGTTTTTTTATTATTTGTTTGTAGAGGCTTGATATCCTTTTAATTCCTCGATTCGAGACCTCTACTTGCCCACTGGTCTGAGGGTGATATGGTGTTGCCAGTCGGTGGTGAACCTCATATCGTGCTAAGACCTTTTTCATTAGAGTATTACAGAAGTGGGTACCTCTGTCGCTGATTAGGGCCTTGGGAGTGCCGAATCATGAACCTTTTCGGAAATCTTACAATTACTCGAGCGTCGTTAGTGGGAAGAGCTTGTGCTTCTACCCATTTAGATACGTAATCGACTGCTACAAGGATGTATTTATTTCCGAATGAGTTAGGAAATGAGCCCATGAAATCTATTCCCCATACATCAAAGATATCACAAATTTGAATGCCCTTTTGAGCCATCTCATTTTTGGATGAGATGTTCCCGGCTCTTTGACAAGCATCGCATGCTTGGATCAAAGTATGTGTATCTTTGTATACGGTGGGCCAGAAAAATCCTGCATCAAACACTTTTCTGACCGTAGTGGCGGTACCATGGTGTCCACCCGTAGGTCCTTCGTGGCAGTGTTTGAGAATGTCTAAGGCCTCATTGCCGGCTACGCACCTACGAATAACTTGATCAGCGCCTATCCTAAACAAGTATGGATCTTCCTAGAAGTAAAACTTAAGGCCGGAGAAGAATTTCTTCCGTTGTTGATGAGTAAGCCCTTTTCTTAGGATTCTAAAAGCTAGATAGTTTGCGAAGTCGGCATACAAAGGGCTTTCGTCTCTTTTTTCTATGTCGGCTTAAATGTGCATGAGAATTTCATGTGGGAAATTATCGTTGATAATTTCTTTGTGAAGTTCTTTAGGAGCTGGGCATTCTTAGCGTGAAAGGTGGTCTGCGGCTACATTCTCTGCTCCCTTTTTGTCTTTAACTTCAATGTCAAATTCTTGGAGTAGTAGGATCCATCTGATAAGTCTGGGTTTGGCATCTTGTTTGTTGAAGAGGTATCGTATTGCGGCATGGTCGGTGTAAACTATGGTTTTAGAAAGAACTAGAAAGGATCTAAATTTTTCAAAGGCAAATACTACTGCTAGTAACTCTTTTTCTGTTGTAGTGTAATTTTCTTGTGCATCGTTCAGAGTTTTACTTGCATATTAAATTGGGAGAAAGTGTCTTTCTTTGCGTTGTCCGAGTACGGCTCCAACTGCAAAGTCACTTGCATCGCACAAAATTTCGAATGGAAGGGTCCAATCGGGTGTAGTCATGATTGGTGCGTTGACAAGTTTGTCTTTTAATATGTTGAATGATTCAACACATTCTTCAGAGAAGATGAATGGTCTTTCTCCAGAAGTTTGGTCATAGGTCTAGCGATTTTTGAAAAGTCTTTTATGAAGCGGTGGTAGAAACTTGCATGACCTAGAAAACTTCTAATGGCTTTTACTGAAATTGGTGGTGGAAGTTTGGATATGGTTTCTATTTTGGCTCTATCAACTTCTAGTCCGTTTTGAGAAATCTTGTGACCGAGAACAATGCATTCCTTTACCATAAAGTGGCATTTTTCCCAGTTGAGTACCAAATTCACTTCTTCACACCTAGTTAACATTTTGTCTAGGTTTTTTAGACAATGATCGAAGGAGTCTCCGAAGACTGAGAAGTCGTCCATGAAAATTTCCATAGAATTTTCGATTATTTCATGAAAGATGGTCACCATGCAACGTTGGAAGGTGGCTGGAGCATTACATAATCCAAATGGCCTTCTTTGGTAAGTGAAGGTTCCATAGGGACATGTAAAGGTGGTTTTCTTCTGATCTTCAGGAGCAATGGGAATTTGGAAATATCCGGAAAATCCATCAAGAAAACAGTAGAACATTTTTTCAGATAATCCCTCAAGCATTTGGTCGATAAATGGAAGTGGAAAATGATCTTTTCTTGTGGCGTCATTAAGCTTCCGGTAATCAATGCAAACTCGCCAGCCTGTGATGGTTCTCATTGGTATTAGCTCGTCCTTCTCGTTCATTACGACCGTCATTCCTCCCTTCTTGGGTACTACTTGAACGGGACTTAGCCAAGGTGAATCTGAGATCGGGTAGATTAATCCGGTTACAAAGAGTTTGATTACTTCCTTCTTCACTACATCTTGCATGTTGGGATTGAGACGTCTTTGATGTTGGAGCACGGGTTTGTATTCTTCTTCCATGAGAATTTTGTGAGAACAAAAGGAGGGACTGATGCCCTTGATATCAATGATCTTCCATGCGATTGCCTTCTTATGGTTCTTAAGAACCTTAAGAAGTTCGTCTTTCTCTTCATTAGAAAGGTGAGATGAAATAGTTACTGGGAGTTGAGAATCTTTTTATAGGAAGGCGTATTCGAGATGGTTTAGTAGTTCTTTTAACTCTAAGGCTGGTGGTTCTTCGATTGATGGTTTTGATTTTTCATTGTTTTCAGTGATTTCATATATTACTTCTGATGTTTCCTGATAATCATTTTTGATATTTTCGTTTTCTTAAATGGGTTTGTTGAGTGTTTTGTCTAAGACTTGTGTTTCTAGTGGTGTATTGATGGAGGAATTTCGCATATAGCAATTACGATGGAATCTATGATATCAACACAGTATAATGTGTCATCGTGTTGTTGCGGATATTGCATAGATTTTCCTATGTCAAAAGTGATTGCCTCGTCATTGACCCTAAGAGTGAGCTTGCCGGTGCAAACATCAATAATAGCCTTTGCGGTGGCTAAAAAGGGTCTTCCAAAAATCAGAGGTACACTTTTGTCTTCCTCCATGTCTAGAATTACAAAATCTATTGGGAAAACAAATTTGTCAATCTTGACAAGCATGTTTTCAACAATGCCCCGAGGATATTTAACAGATCGGTCAGCTAACTGAATGCTCATGCGGGTGGGCTTTGGTTCTTATATCCCTAGTTTTGCAAAAACCGCATAAGGCATTAAATTAATACTAGCTCCTAGGTCAGCCAGGGCATTGCTAACAGACAAATTTCCTATAAGAAAAGGGATAGTAAAGCTCCCTGGATCGGTCATCTTTGTTGGAAGCTTGCTTTGGAGGACCGCTGAACATTCTTCACTTAGGGTGACATGCGAGATCTCCTCCAGCTTCCTTTTGTTTGTCAGCACTTCTTTGAGAAACTTGGCATATTTTGGCATTTGAGCGATGGCTTCGACAAAAGGGATGTTGATATGGAGTTGCTTAAAGAGTTCTAGAAACTTCCCGTACTGAACTTCCAATCGTTCCTGCTTCGTCTCTCCTGTGTTTCATCAGGAGACTTCTTCTCCATAACTGATTCTGAAGTTGGTGGGACAACAGTGGTCGTACCGCTTCTGAGTGTAACAGCGTTAGCTATCACATTCGGGTTGGTGATGGTGTTGCTTGGAAGAGAGCCAGGTGGTCTTTCGGATAATTGTCGGGCAATTTGTCCGATTTGAGTTTCTAGGTTCTGAAGTGATGCTTGTTGACTTTTGAGATCGGCTTCATGTTTTAGTAGTACTCCGCTGATATCAATAGCTCTTGAGTCGGCCTTCTTCTCTGCTTCGTTTGTTTTAGTCATCAGCTGGATTAACATTTCTTCGATCTTTGAGTATCTTGGGTTTTGATGGCTACTAGAACTTTGATCTTGAAATTGAGGTTTAGGTTGGAAGGGTTGATTCATCGGTCTCTTTTCGAATCCGGGTAAGGTTTGAGTGTTACCTCCGTCTTTCCAACTGAAATTCGGGTGGTTTCTCCATCCTGGATTGTAGTTGTTGCTGAAAGTGTTGTTTTGTCGAGCGATGAAATCGAATTCTTCCATGGCCATGATGAGTTGTTTACAATCATTCGTCTTATGATTTCCTCCACAAGTGTCGCACGTGAGTCTGGTTTTTGATAGCTCGGCTTGAAGTTGTTCGAATTTTTTAGAAAGGGCTTCAAGTTGTGCTGTGACAAGAGTGTTGCAATCAACGTGATGCATTCCTTTATGGGTAGGTGTAGATCTTGGTGGGTTGTAAGCGAAACTCTTCTTTGCGGCCTTCTCCAGGACTTCAAATGCTTTGTTAGGTGATTTGGATCCCAGGTCTCCACCAGCGATCTGGTCGATGGCCTGTTTTTTTTTTACTGGATTGTGCGTCAAAGAAAGTTGAACTTGTAACCATACGCTCAGTCCATGGTGTGGGCATATTCTCAGAAGACTTTTGTATCTTTCCCATGCTGCGTGTAGCGATTCATCATCATCGGTCCGGAATCCGGTAATGCTGGCTCGGTATTTGGCAGTTTTATCGGGTGGAAAATATTTGAGGAGAAACTGTTCAACCAACTGGTCCCAAGTGGTGATGGAACCAGAGGAAATAGATTCTATCCATTCCAGGGCTTGACCCCTTAGAGAGAAAGGAAAGAGTTTAAGCTTGATTTGATCGTCTGAACAGTTTTGGATTTTAAAGGTTTCGCAGATTCGTTGGAATCGAGATATGTGAGAAAGAGGGTCTTCGTTGAGGAGACCATGAAATTGAACTGAATTTTCCACCATATGAATGGTGCTTGATTTGATTTCGAAATTTTCGGTGATTTCGGGTGGAGCCACTCCATTGTCATAGCCTTCGAGAGTTGACTTGGCATACTGGCTCATGTTCGGCTCATTGTTTTGGGCCGCTATCATTTCTTCGGTTTGATTTTCTCCTGATGTGGTGACGTCTACTAATTCGCCTTTGATTGCTTCAGCGGTTTCTGCAGTTCGTTTACGTGCTCGTCGACGAAAGAGTCGTTCCGGTTCAGAAATTGGAGAAATAAGCTCAGGCTCAAAAGTATAGGACATACATGGGACTAAATCAAAATGAAAACTAAGATAAAGGTTAGCTAAAGTTAGTCTAAATTAAACTATGAGTTAGGCTAAGCTATTTTAAACTAAACTAAGATTTAAATTAATTAAGCTAGAGTAAAGTAAGGTAAATAAAGGTAAAAAGTAGGCTAGCCGTAAAATTATATATTTTAGTATTTAGTAAAAAAAATAAAGATAAAATAAAATAGAAGTTAAAAATTTGTACAATTATAGACAATGATTAAATTAAAACTTGGATCGTTCTTAGAAACCTACCGTGTCCCCGGCAACAGCGCTAAAAACTTGATGTGGTGCGTGCGTGTGGTATAAATATGATGGATGAAATGATTTGCTTTTGCACAAGATCGTGTTTTAAATTTATAAAAGTGATTTCTACAAACACTAAACACACACAAAATAGGCAAGTGTGCCTATCGTATATGTAGAATAGTGTTGGTAAGAACCAAGTATCGATCCGTGGACACAAAAGTTTCTAATGATAAATCATTGTTTTACTTTAATCGGAGGTTTTAATCATTTTGGGGTTAATTTTTGAACTTTTTATAAAATATAAATACTTATATATAATATATAGGTGACCAAGACAAGAGATTCTAACGAGTTGTTCAATTATGCGAAGGTTACCATCTAAGATCAAGAATCCACTCCATTTTAGCATTGATAATTAATATTCGAACATGTGGTAAACCTGCCGTAGCAATATATGATAGATAGTTACTTAAACCTTAAGTGGGCATCTTTGGCACTAAGGAGGTAACGTGCGCATTTTAAAGTCCACCCTTTCCTAATGTCACGCCACCTCGATGATGTCAATTTAAGTTGGCAAGTATTTTTGTAAAGTAAAAAGATTAGGATTGACTCCGATTTCTCAAGCACCATTCATATGGTGGAAAATTCAGTTCAATTTCATGGTCTCCTCAACGAAGACCCTCTTTCTCACATATCTCGATTCCAACGAATCTACGGAACCTTTAAAATCCAAAACTGTTCAGACGATCAAATCTAGCTTAAACTCTTTCCTTTCTCTCTAAGGGGTCAAGCCCTGGAATGGATAGAATCTATTTCCTCTGGTTCCATCACCACTTGGGACCAGATGGTTGAACAGTTTCTCCTCAAATATTTTCCACCCGATAAAACTGCCAAATACCGAGCCAGCATTACCGGATTCCGGACCGATGATGATGAATCGCTACACGCAGCATGGGAAAGATACAAAAGTCTTCTGAGAAGATGCCCACACCATGGACTGAGCGTATGGTTACAAGTTCAACTTTTTTTGACGCACAATCCAGTAAAAAAACAGGCCATCGACCAGATCGCTGGTGGAGACCTGGGATCCAAATCACCTAACAAAGCATTTGAAGTCCTGGAGAAGGCCGCAAAGAAGAGTTTCGCTTACAACCCACCAAGATCTACACCTACCCATAAAGGAATGCATCACGTTGATTGCAACACTCTTGTCACAGCACAGCTTGAAGCCCTTTCTAAAAAATTCAAACAACTTCAAGCCGAGCTATCAAAAACCAGACTCACCTGCGACACTTGTGGAGGAAATCATAAGACGAATGATTGTAAACAAGTCATCATGGCCATGGAAGAATTCGATTTCATCGCTCGACAAAACAACACTTTCAGCAACAACTAAAATCCAGGATGGAGAAACCACCCGAATTTCAGTTGGAAAGACGGAGGTAACACTCAAACCTTACCCGGATTCGAAAAGAGACCGATGAATCAACCCTTCCAAACTAAACCTCAATTTCAAGATCAAAGTTCTAGTAGCCATCAAAACCCAAGATACTCAAAGATCGAAGAAATGTTAATCCAGCTGATGACCAAAACAAACGAAGCAGAGAAGAAGGCCGACTCAAGAGCTATTGATATCAGCGGAGTAATACTAAAACATGAAGCCGATCTCAAAAGTCAACAAGCATCACTTCAGAACCTAGAAACTCAAATCGGACAAATTGCCCGACAATTATCCGAAAGACCACCTGGCTCTCTTCCAAGCAACACCATCACCAACCCAAATGCGATAGCTAACGCTGTTACACTCAGAAGCGGTACGACCACTGTTGTCCCACCAACTTCAGAATTAGTTATGGAGAAGAAGTCTCCTGATGAAACACAGGAGAGACGAAGCAGGAACGATTGGAAGCTCAGTACGAGAAGTTTCTAGAACTCTTTAAGCAACTCCATATCAACATCCCTTTTGTCGAAGCCATCGCTAAAATGCCAAAATATGCCAAGTTTCTCAAAGAAGTGCTGACAAACAAAAGGAAGCTGGAGGAGATCTCGCATGTCACCCTAAGTGAAGAATGTTCAGCGGTCCTCCAAAGCAAGCTTCCAACAAAGATGACCGATCCAGGGAGCTTTACTATCCCTTTTCTTATAGGAAATTTGTCTGTTAGCAATGCCCTGGCTGACCTAGGAGCTAGTATTAATTTAATGCCTTATGCGGTTTTTGCAAAACTAGGGATATAAGAACCAAAGCCCAACCGCATGAGCATTCAGTTAGCTGACCGATCTATTAAATATCCTCGGGGCATTGTTGAAAACATGCTTGTCAAGATTGACAAATTTGTTTTCCCAGTAGATTTTGTAATTCTAGACATGGAGGAAGACAAAAGTGTACCTCTGATTTTTGGAAGACCCTTTTTAGCCACCGCAAAGGCTATTATTGATGTTTGCACCGGCAAGCTCACTCTTAGGGTCAATGACGAGGCAATCACTTTTGACATAGGAAAATCTATGCAATATCCGCAATAACACGATGACACATTATACTGTGTTGACATCATAGATTCCATCGTAATTGCTATATGCGAAATTTCTCCATCAATACACCACTAGAAACACAAGTCTTAGACAAAACACTCAACAAACCCATTTAAGAAAACGAAAATATCAAAAATGATTATCAGGAAATATCAGAAGTAATATATGAAATCACTGAAAACAATGAAAAATCAAAACCATCAATCGAAGAACCACCAGCCTTAGAGTTAAAAGAACTACTAAACCATCTCGAATACGCCTTCCTATAAAAAGATTCTCAACTCCCAGTAATTATTTCATCTCACATTTCTAATGAAGAGAAAGACGAACTTATTAAGGTTCTTAAGAACCATAAGAAGGCTATCGCATGGAAGATCATGGATATCAAGGGCATCAGTCCCTCCTTTTGTACTCACAAAATTCTCATGGAAGAAGAATACAAACCCGTGCTCCAACATTAAAGACGTCTCAATCCCAACATGCAAGATGTGGTGAAGAAGGAAGTAATCAAACTCTTTGTAACCGGATTAATCTACCCGATCTCAGATTCACCTTGGGTAAGTCCCGTTCAAGTAGTACCCAAGAAGGGAGGAATGACGGTCGTAATGAATGAGAAGGACGAGCTAATACCAATGAGAACCATCACAGGCTGGCGAGTTTGCATTGATTACCGGAAGCTTAATGACGCCACAAGAAAAGATCATTTTCCACTTCCATTTATCGACCAAATGCTTGAGGGATTATCTGAAAAAATGTTCTACTGTTTTCTTGATGGATTTTCCGGATATTTCCAAATTCCCATTGCTCCTGAAGATCAGAAGAAAACCACCTTTACATGTCCCTATGGAACCTTCACTTACCGAAGAAGGCCATTTGGATTATGTAATGCTCCAGCCACCTTCCAACGTTGCATGGTGGCCATCTTTCATGAAATAATCGAAAATTCTATGGAAGTTTTCATGGACGACTTCTCAGTCTTCGGAGACTCCTTCGATCAGTGTCTAAAAAACCTAGACAAAATGTTAACTAGGTGTGAAGAAGTGAATTTGGTACTCAACTGGGAAAAATGCCACTTTATGGTAAAGGAAGGCATTGTTCTCGGTCACAAGATTTCTCAAAACGGACTAGAAGTTGATAGAGCCAAAATAGAAACCATATCCAAACTTCCACCACCAATTTCAGTAAAAGCCATTAGAAGTTTTCTGGGTCATGCAAGTTTCTACCACCGCTTCATAAAAGACTTTTCAAAAATCGCTAGACCTATGACCAAACTTCTAGAGAAAGACCATTCATCTTCTCTAAAGAATGTGTTGAATCATTCAACATATTAAAAGACAAACTTGTCAAAGCACCAATCATGACTACACCCGATTGGACCATTCCATTCGAAATTTTGTGCGATGCAAGTGACTTTGCAGTTGGAGCCGTACTCGGACAACGCAAAGAAAGACACTTTCTCCCAATTTACTATGCAAGTAAAACTCTGAACGATGCACACGAAAATTACACTACAACAGAAAAAGAGTTACTAGCAGTAGTATTTGCCTTTGAAAAATTTAGATCCTATCTAGTTCTTTCTAAAACCATAGTTTAAACCGACCATGCCGCAATACGATACCTCTTCAACAAACAAGATGCCAAACCCAGACTTATCAGATGGATCCTACTACTCCAAGAATTTGACATTGAAGTTAAAGACAAAAAGGGAGCAGAGAATGTAGCCGCATACCACCTTTCACGCTAAGAATGCCCAGCTCCTAAAGAACTTCACAAAGAAATTATCAACGATAATTTCCCACATGAAATTCTCCTGCACATTCAAGCCGCCATAGAAAAAAGAGACGAAAGCCCTTTGTATGCCGACTTCGCAAACTACCTAGCTTTTAGAATCCTAAGAAAAGGGCTTACTCATCAACAACGGAAGAAATTCTTCTCCGACCTTAAGTTTTACTTCTAGGAAGATCCATACTTGTTTAGGATAGGCGCTGATCAAGTTATTCGTAGGTGTGTAGCCGGCAATGAGGCCTTAGACATTCTCAAACACTGCCACGAAGGACCTACGGGTGGACACCACGGTACCGCCACTACGGTCAGAAAAGTGTTTGATGCAGGATTTTTCTGGTCCACCGTATACAAAGATACACATACTTTGATCCAAGCATGCGATGCTTGTCAAAGAGCCGGGAACATCTCATCCAAAAATGAGATGGCTCAAAAGGGCATTCAAATTTGTGAGATCTTTGATGTATGGGGAATAGATTTCATGGGCCCATTTCCTAACTCATTCGGAAATAAATACATCCTTGTAGCAGTCGATTACGTATCTAAATGGGTAGAAGCACAAGCTCTTCCCACTAACGACGCTCGAGTAATTGTAAGATTTCTGAAAAGGTTCATGATTCGGCACTCCCAAGGCCCTAATCAGCGACAGAGGTACCCACTTCTGTAATACTCTAATGAACAAGGTCTTAGCACGATATGAGGTTCACCACCGACTGGCAACACCATATCACCCTCAGACCAGTGGGTAAGTAGAGGTCTCGAATCGAGGAATTAAAAGGATCTCAGAAAGAACTGTAGGAATGAATCGCAAAAATTGGGCAGAAAAGTTAGATGACGCTTTGTGGGCCCTCAGGACGGCTTACAAAATCCCTATAGGAACGACACCCTTCAAACTCGTTTATGGGAAAGCAAGTCATCTACCAGTAGAATTAAAACACAAACCCTACTGGGCTCTCAGAGCAGTGAACCTTGATTTAACATCAGCCGGCATAAACCGGAAAGATCAAATTCGTGAGCTTGAGGAACTGAGAACATTGACCTATGAAAATTCATGGTCTTATAAGGAAAAGACTAAACGCCTGCACGATGCCCATTTGAAAGGAAACAAAAATTTTCAAACTGGCGACCGTGTGCTGTTATATAACTTTTGTTTACGTCTTTTCCCAGGAAAATTGAAATCTCGATGGACAGGTCCATCATAGTTGAATCAGTTTTTGACTATGGGACAGTTGAAATTTCAAATTCAAATGGCCAAAAGTTCAAAGTAAATGGACTTCAATTAAAGCCATATATCGATGGTCCATTTGAAGAAGTTCTGTAGGTATTAACCCTCCAACTCCCTGAATAAGAAATCAAGGAAACAAGGTCTGGCCAAGACCTTCACAAAACTAGGCCTTGTAAATAAAAAAAATTTTGAAAACTAAAAAGCTAAAACCACGGGGGCGTGCTTCCAAAAGCACGGTCCCGTGCCAAAAATCGCGGACCGGCATCTTCGCTGCAAAAATCTCAGTCAGACTGGTTTGTAATAGAATTGTCAGAACAACAACACGGGCTGTGCTTCCAAAAGCATGGGGCCGTGCTTGGCTTGCTGGTTGGCTATAAAAGGCACCTTGTGTCATTGCATTCCTTGCACCAACCAAAACCAAACTAATAGCCTCTGAAAATTTAACATGCCAACAGAGATGAGTGAAGCAATCCCTGTTTCCCGACACCCGAGAAAGGATGCCCGCCATGTTTCCAAAACCAAGCTTCTCTTGAAACTTCAAGAACTCGTTAAAGAACTCACCAAAATGAATCTCCTTGTTGAGACGCGTCTCGTTCAGCTCACCGAATCAGTGGAAAATATGAAAATGGAACTCCGAGACATCAATGAACAACTCCAGTTTCAAGTTCTTGGTTTCACGTACTTTCCACCACCAGGACTATTCGGAGGAGGAGAGACTTTCGGAGAAATCTAGGAAACTTAATTTTCTGCTTTTATGTGTAAACAAGTGCATTAAGAACAATGTGTTAGGACTTCGGGCTTAACCCGAATATTTTCTTATTTTTAGGAAAACCGGGCTTATCCCGTAATTGTTTTAGGACCTTTTTAATTTTAATGAAAAGTAAATTTTGGATGACCAAACTTCTAAATTATCATACTAAACGTCTTTCTAAGAATTCCAGATCTCGCATCTTGCTGAAAATTACAAGAAAATTCATCGTGACAATAAGCACGGGCCGTGCTTCCCTAAGCACGAGGTCGTGGTCACCCCAGAATCTTCAGCATGATACGCGCTGACTCCGTACAGTTCTCTGACTCAGAAGCATTTATTCCCCTAGCAGCACGGGGCTGTGTTCAACTTTCCAGTCTCTATATAATGCATGCATAAATTCACTATTCCATTCACACCAAAAACAACTTACCTAAATGGAAGGAAAAAGGGTTGAATGGAGGCCAGTAAGAAAGGGGAAGCAACATGAATCCTCCTCATACCTTGAGGAGGAGGTCATGAGACTTCAATGCATCATAAGAGATCAAGTTGAGAGCAACATTCAAACCGAAGCTCGCATAGTCGAGTTAATTAACAAAGTCGACCTGCTTAGGTTCGAGAATTTCCATGTTGTGGATGGCCACCACAAAGATGTGGCTTCCTAACTCAACTTTCTCAACCGAGAAATCGTTAAGCTCGACAAAAAGCTTGACGAACTTTTGGAAGCCAAACGAGCACCACACACATCCAGGACTTGTTCGGAAATGGTGGTCGTTGAAGTTTTGACTTTGTTTTGTGTTGAAGTTGTTCCCGCTAGTATTATGTGTTAGGATAGAGAATTGTTGTTGTACTTTTCATTTTCTCTATGTTTAATTATGTCTTTAAGTTTTATGTTTCATGTTTTAATGAAGTTTAGGATTTTCAATTACTATATCAAACTCACCAAAAAATAAAACCAGTTAAAAATGAACCAGCTCAAAAAATAAACAAAGTACAAAAGGATACTCTCTGCATCATGCAGCACGGTACCGTGCTTCCCAAAAGCACGGCGCCGTGCTTTTGGTCCCAGAGCAGTTACGAGTTTTAAATTATTAAAATAACCTTTTCCAACCACTAAACCTAACATTCACTACGTTTCTGGACCAAAAACCGCCAACCATCCAATAGTTCACTAATTTCTTCATCAAATCTTCAATTTAAAACCTAAGGTATGTTAATTTAACAATTGCATTATTCAAATTCATCATTATAGGTTTAGTTTAACCCTAAAATCTCTCGAATCGACCAAATCGGGTCTAAACCCGAAAAGAATATGGGTTATTTTGCTAGTATAAGATGAATAGATTGATTGAATGATTGATGGTTAGGGTTTAATTGAAAAGGACAATTCGAGTTTTGGGTCTAGGCATAAACACCTGACAAACCAATAAACCTAATTGTTATAACGAGGGTTCGAATCTGAATAAGGTAGAAGTCAGTATTAAAAACACGAGCCGTGCCCAAAATAACACGAATCGTGGTCAACCAAAAGTCAAAATCAAAAGAAACTGAAATAGTGGCAACAGCACGGGGCCGTGCTTTGCTCTCTGTTCCAGAAAATTGAATTTTTTTTTACGAAATTTGACTAATTAGGGTGTAAATTGCATATGGCCGAGTATGGAGAGGATGTTCATGCATTTCTAGTCTTCCTGAACCGCAAAACAAGGGACAGACAAGCTAATACAAGATTAACTTATCTTAACCACAGGTATCCAGAAGCTAACTTCTATGCATGTGAAGACACTCTGAGACACGTCAACCAATGGAACCGTTATGAGAACATTGTAAGAGGACCATGGAGACGGGGTTTTGGTCAAACAGGGGAAGCGGTGACAGAACTGACAAAGGAATTCTTTGCCTCTTTCAATATAAAAAAGAAGAAGTTTGACATGTGGGATGAAGAGGCAATCGAGTTTCGATGTGGGGGTACATGGCGTACAACTTCTGTCACCCAACTAGGGGTTGATCTGGGAATTTACATAACCGAGGAAATTGACTCAGACATCTGGTTTAACGCTAAAACAACATTTACAGATGAAGGTGATGATGATGAAGCTGAAGCAGGTGACACAAGGGCAGAGGCTTGGGAACAATGTTGGTGCATGATGTCAGTAGTTCAGTATCTTGTGTTTGTTTGTGTCTGTGATCGTTTAGTTTGTTTGTTTTGTGATTGAATAGTGTTTGTTATAAGTTCGCCATGTGTTGGGCGAACTTGAAGGACAGCGAAGTTATGACAACTTCGCCTAGTGTGTTAGGCGAAGTTGTCGGGTATAATAAATCCATAACTTCGGCTGTGTTAAAAAGATATAGGGTTGAACGATTGTATGTGTGATTCTGGGTATCACGTGTTGGTCTTTGCAATATATCAAGTATTATTTTATGTTCTTGTGTGTTTACTTAGACTCAACGTACTAATTGTATTGACACTCGTATCGTATTACATGGGGATTCCGCACCCTCGTGTTACGAGATACTCCTGTGTAGATCCGGCTGGGAACCTATAGCTGGTATCAGAGCGTTTGCTCGTGATTGTGTGGTTCGGGATTATCACACGGGTGTTAAGATCGTTCCGTTTGACCATTCCGGAACGAGTTTACGTTGAAATACCTAGTTTTTGTCTTTTGCCCATCTTTCCCCATCAAATATACCCTCGAAACACCCTCGCGTCCATCGCAATTAACCTAACAAAACCTGCTCATAATCTTGTTCTTAAGGCGAAGTTTCCGTCTCCTACTCTAGGGTTTTTGGCGAACTTATAGGGTTCCTGCGAAGTTGTGAAAGGGCGAAGTTGTTGAAGGTGCGAAGTTAAGGGATAGGCGAAGTTACCATCTAGCGAAGTTAACTTAACTTCGCTATTACTGATTTTAAACCAGAATCTCATTTCTGATCTTTAAATTACAATTCTTTCAAAAATGACTTCAATAAACATCACAGAACTCGTAAAGATGGAGGTTGAAGCTGGTTCTGCAACTAAAGCTCCAAAACTGCTGAAGGGTACTGATTTCGTTGCATGGAAAGATCAGTTTGAACAGTATGTGAAGTATCAAGATGCTAAGATGTGGGTTTGCATTCAAACGGTTACATTCCACCAACGTCCTTGTTTGAGGGTCGTGAACAGATTAAAAAATACAGTAAGATGGAAGATGATGAAAAGAAGATGTATGAGGCAGAAAGTAAAGCTCATGCAGCTATAACCATGGCTCTCCCACAAGAGATTCTTCATACTTTTAAGAAATACAAAACTACTAGAGAGCTATGGGAAGCACTGGAGAATAGATATGAAGGAAATGTTGGAATACGTACCTCCAAGACAAAGCTGCTGAAAACTCAATTCTCCGTATTCAAGTACCTAAAAAATGAATCACTTGATGACATTATCACACGTTATTATCATCTGATGACAGAGCTAAATAACTACTCCATTGAATATAAAGAAGAAGAGATAGTGGAGAAACTTCTTGATGCTCTTCCACCAAAATGGGAGATGTACACTGTTCTGATGAGAGAAGACAAGGACTTTGATATGATTAATTTGGAGACGGTGGTAAATAAGTTACGAAATTTTGAACTAAACAAGGCTCGAAAGGAGACACACACTGATCATGTTCAGGATCCGGGAATGTATGGTGCTAAAGTCACTCCGAGCTCAAGTTCAAAATTAGAATTCACTGCCTACTAATCTAAGGGGGAATCAAACTCCACTCCATATGGTCATGTGATTCTCAATATGGATGGTGACGTATGTTTCGTAGCAGGAGGTAGTAATTCCTCAAAGCCTCAAACTACAACTGGAAATTTCTCATCCAATGCTCCAAGCAATAACTACTCACAGATACCTATGATTGTGAAATCTGCTGAACAAAAGTTTGCCCTCTATGCATCCTTCATTGCATCTTATGAGAACTATATCAAAGGTAAAATAGTCGACCCTGCAACCTTGGATGAAGACTATGATCAGATCGATGCTGATGATCTGGAAGAGATGGATCTGCAGTGGCAGATGGCTATGATAGTTAGAAGGGTAAAGAGATTTATGAAGAAAACGGGTAGAAAGTTTGTTGAAGAAAGACCAGGGTTTGATAAATCAAAGGTTCGCTGTTATAACTGTCAACAAAATGGTCACTTTGCTAAGGAATGTACAAATGAAAGAGTCGAACGAAGCCAGAACAGGCCTGCTCAACAGAATGGGGGTGGTAGTGAAAATAAGGATATGGTATCTCAACAGAACGGTGGATACAACTGGAATATATAAGTTGAGGAAGTGTTCGAACAGGCTAATTTGGTAAACATCGAAACTGGAGGAAGTGAGAGAGAGAGACGGGAGAAGATCAGGCATACATGGCAGAAGTGAACGATCAGCTCTCTGAGGTAAGTTCTGAACTTCATTGTGAACAATGTGAAAATCTGTCTGAACAATTAAAAACATTAACTGATCAGTTTGTTAGTTTGGATACTCAATTTAAAAACCTGAAAGAAGAATATCACTATTCTAAAACTAAAGAAAATAGTTACTCGGTAAAAATAAAAGCTAGTGAAAAGGATATCAGAAGTCTTAAAGCCAGTCTAGCTGAAAAAATACAAGTAATTGATCTTAGTTATGAAGTGTTAGAAGAAAAGACCAAACTAACTGCTGAAAAAGATAAACATATAGCTGATTACAAGGTAAAAGTGGTGGAACTAAACAGAAAAATTGAACAGTTTAGAAATTCTTCGGTAATGCTAGATCACATCATAAGTGTTCAACGTTCCCCGGTTAACAAAGGGGGAATTGGATTTTCTGAAGTTCCACCACCGTACAACAATAACTATACTTATGATCCTAGTGATTAGCAATCTGCAAATGTTGAGATTAGTCAGACAGCTCCAATCAAAGTATCTACTAAAGAAGCTGAAGTTAATAAGAGTGAAACGAGTAAGTCAAGTTCTAATGTTACGAGTTCTGTCCCTAGCTCTGTCTCATCAAATTCGGACAAGTCGTCCGAACTAGGTGAGATAAAGGAAGAGGTTGTGTTACTAAAACGAGGGGAGGACTATAAGTTTGATGAAAAGAAATCATCTCTAAATCCGTTCGTCCCACCATATGTGAGACAAACGGATAGTAACGCTACCTCAACATCTGCAACAACTTCTGAGACGAAAGTTCAACAAAAACAGAAGAACAGAAGTTGTTTTAGATGCAACAGGATAGGACATCTTGTTGCTGATTGTCCTCTGAAACTGAGAAAATTTAGAGGTATGAGGTCTCCGAAAACTGAGAATAAAACGAATACTAATTATGATGCTGGTAAAAATGTGAACACACCAAATTTTAGTCATTGGACTAATCCAAGATTTCAAAGAAATCAGTCTCGTTTTTTCCCAGTAAACTACCAAACCAACAATTATAATTCAGTTAATTCATGAAGGTTTGGATGGCCTCATAGCCAGTCTTCTAGAAGTTTTCCGTTCAGAACTTACAGAAACTATCCTCAAACTGACTTTGGGCAATCAAGGTACTGGATGCCGGATAACAGATTTACCCAACCCAAGACCAGAAGGTCTTGGGTCCCTAGATTTTACTCTATCTCTTTTATTGTGCAGGAACAGTCAAACAGGGCTGTAAACAATATGTGGGTTGTAGACAGTGGCTGTTCCCGGCACATGACTGGTAACAAGAAATTGTTACGTGACTGAAAATCTGTTCAAGGAGGAAGGGTTAGTTTCGCTGGAGAGAGTGGAGGAAGAATTAGTGGTATTGGAACTGTGACGAATGGAAGAATAAAGTTAGAGAAGGTGAATTTTGTGGAAGAGTTGAAGCATAACTTGTTGAGTGTATCTCAGACTTGTGACAAAGAATACACGGTGCACTTTACTAAAGATGAAGCACTCGTTCTTTATCCCAGTTTCAAGATACCAGAGGCCTGGGTTGTGATGAAAGCTCCAAGAGAAAAGAACACGTATGTAATGGATATGAGGTCAACCGAGATGACAACAGAAGAGTCATGTCTTCTGTCAAAGGCAACTGAGTCTGAGTCAGAATTGTGGCATCGAAGAATGGGTCATATACATCTTCGCAAGATGAACTACATAGTCAGGAATGGGTTGGTGCTAGGGGTTCCTTTGAAGAACTTCAATTTTGATGACCAATGTGTATCATGCAAGAAAGGAAAGTAACACAAAAATCCTCATCACTCCAAGAAGGTTAACTCAATTGTCAGCACCCTAGACCTACTTCACATGGATCTCTTTGGTCCTGTGAATGTAAAGAGTCTAGGAGGAACTTCATACTGCTTGGTTGTAACCGATGTTTACTCTCGATACTCTTGGGTATATTTTCTGAAGACAAAGGATGAGACAGTTCAGTTGGTAATTAACTTGATTACCAAGGTGGAAAATATTATTGGAGAAAGGTTAAGTACATCAGGAGTGATAATGGTACAGAGTTCAAGAACTATCAGATGGAGATGTTCTGCTTACAGAAAGGGATAGAGCATCAGTACAGCGCCCCATATACTCCGCAACAAAATGGAGTAGCTGAGAGGAAGAATAGAACGCTAATCGAAGGCGCCAGGACCATGCTGGCAAATGCTAAACTTCCTGTGGTGTTCTGGGCTGAAGCTGTTGCTACAGCCTGCTATATCCTTAATCGTGTTTTAACTGTTAAAAGATTAAATAAAACATGTTATGAACTTATGCATGGTAGAAAGCCAAACTTTAAGGGTCTCGAACCTTTCGGGTCCCCATGTTCGATATTAAAGACTAACTCTAAATTTGGTGTGAAAGCCAACGAAGGTATCTTAGTCGGCTATGTTGTTGGGACACCCAACAGAAGAGTCTTTAATCTATCGAACAGCAAGGTTGAGGTGGTCTGTAACACTGACATTACTAGTTACAAATCACCAAAGCCTAGCATGGGACCAGCAGAGGCTTTCGACTATGATAAGCTTTTCAAATCTTTTAATGTGCCTTACTTGGATTTTGCAGACACTGATGAGAAAATAGCCTCGCAGATACTGTATGACGACGAGGAGACCATTATGCAACGTCCACAATATGATGAAAATCGACCAACCTCGTCCAATGCGGTTGAATCTCCTGCTGTCTCGATTGATGATGAGTTCTATAATCCATTTCACACTCAACCTCAGACTCACACTGATGAACTTTCTTCAAATCTTGAGAATGATATGGAAGTTGGTCCGATACTGACTACCAACATCCACAAGAAACATCCTTTGGAGAATGTGATAGGTAATCCTTCTGACGGTGTTCGTACAAGAAGAAGTTTGGATGAACACACATGCGTTTACGCAAACATTAAAGAGACGGGTATAATAAATGAATGCTTGTACACCTACTTCATCAGCCAGATTGAACCAAAGAATTATCAAATGGCACTAAAGGATAGCTCGTGGGCTGACGCCATGCAGGAAGAACTGGCACAGTTTGAGAAGATGGAAGTGTGGAAATTAGTTGAGAAACCGCAAGAAGTAACTGCTATCGGTACAAAGTGGGTATTTAAATGTAAGAGAGATGAGAAGGGGATAATCATACGGAACAAGGCAAGATTGGTAGTGAAAGGGTTTAATCAGCAGGAAGGGGTCGATTACAATGAAGTGTTTGCCCCTGTAGCGAGATTGGAGGCAATCCGACTGTTTTTGGCGTATGCTGCACACAAAGAAATGAAAGTGTTCCAGTTAGATGTGAAAAGCGCATTTCTTTATGGTAAAGTCGATGAGGTGGTATATGTTGAACAACCCCCAGGTTTCCCTGACCCAGATTTTCCTGATCATGTGTACAAACTGAGCAAAGCGTTATATGGGTTACATTAGGCTCCTCGTGCCTGGTACGCAACATTGTCAGACTACTTGCTAGAGAATGGGTTCGAGAGAGGAAAAATTGATAGTACGCTGTTTGTCAAGAGAAAAAGGGAAGATTTTCTACTCGTTCAGGTTTATGTGGACAACATTATTTTTGCTGCATCAAAAGTCACTATGTGTCAGGAATTTGAAGCGGTCATGAAGAAGAGGTTTGAGATGAGCGCCATGGGCGAATTAACTTTCTTTTTGGGATTGCAGGTAGATCAGAAGAAAGATGGTATGTTTATTCATCAAACTAAATATGTCCACGATGTGCTCAAACGCTTCAAGATGGATGATAGCACTCCATTTGACACTCTGATCTGCGTCAATCACAAACTGGGTGCTGATTCCGATGGTGATGATGATGTGGATCCCACTCAATATCGGGCTATCATAGGTTCCTTAATGTATCTAACCACTTCTAGACCTGACATTATGTTTGCAGTTTGTCTTTGTGCTCGTTTTCAGGCTAACCCGAAGGAATCCCACATGAAGGGAGTGAAGAGAATCTTACGGTATCTCAAAGGAAAACCTAAGTTGGGACTATGGTACACGAAAGGGGGAGAACTGGATTTGGTAGCTTACACAGACTCTGACTATGGAGGTTGCAATCAGAACAGGAAGTCAACAACCGGTGGATGTCAGTTTCTCGGAGGAATGTTGGTGTCATGGCAGTGCAAGAAGCAGACCTGAGTAGCCATTTCCACCTGTGAAGCAGAGTACATGGCAGCATCGAACTGCTGCTCCCAGGTTTTATGGATACAACAGCAATTGCGTGATTATGGTCTGAATTTCACTCAAACTCCTATTTGCATTGATAACACTGCTGCAATCTCAGTAATTAACAATCCCGTTAAACACAGTAAAACTAAACATATTGACATTCGTCGTCATTTTATACGGGATTGTGCTGAGAAGAAATTAACTGTGCTCGAAAGGGTTGATTCACTGGATACTTTTGCCGATCTTTTTACTAAAGAGTTTGACCGATCCCGTTTTCAAAATCTTGTTGAGCTTAATGGGATGATCAATCCCAAGTAACCTTGTTTTCAAAAAAAAAAAATAAATAAAAATAAAAATAAAAATAAAATAAAAAAACCATCACTAGCGCTTAAAATTATGTCGGTTGCTTAAGTTTGAAGGACATATCTTTGGATATGTTTGGTCCTTACTTCTACTTGTAGATTATGACGATAGCCATTAACCAGATGACTGAAAGTGACCGGGGCGGTTTATGATGGGTTTTTATTCTTTCGCTGAAAAATAGTCGTTCATACTTAGTTAGAAGGACACATACTCGTATGTGGTCGGTCCAGCTGATCCATTGAATTGTCAGGATAGCCGTTTACCTGAAGACTTTAACTTGATCTGGGCGATAGATTTAAATTTTTTTTATGGGAGATGACATAATTTTTCAAGTCTATAACTTCGTAAGAAGTTTCAATACGATGTTTAAAAGAGAATTGATCCAACCTTGGAAAGTGATAGAAAAACTGATTTTGTGTGCTTAACTGGTGAAGTTATTAGGCCTAAAAGACTCTAGAACAGTCATTGTATGTTATGGTAGCTTTCTATGGTGCGTAAAAGTAGTAGTGATACAAACTAAATCTCCTCGATTTAATGTGGAAAACCATTTTGAGTTGTGTATGTCTCCATATACATCTTTCCGAATGATAGGCAGAAAAGTGATTACCCAGTCATACACGAGCCCGTGAGTGTTCTGATTCCCGCGAAGATAGTGTTAAGTACCTGCAGTGATCCAGATTCGGGACTTGCAGTTGTCTACAATTTGGAGTTGTATTAATGTCCTTATTTGTATCAGTAAATAATAATAATAATAATAAATTATTAAGCCTTCTGAAGCTTAAGTTATTTCCACTATCTAGAAAGAGGCAAGAAAGAATACTTCAAGCATAAGAAAGAACGGGAAGAAGACTCTAAAGATAGATGTGTGCTCATTGTTTAATCAGACACTACGGGTTGAAGTCAACTCGGGGTGACGTGGGGAAAGCCAAATACGCTTTGAGAACAGATAGGAGGCATCACAATCTCTTATGTGACGTCCATCTAAAGTTTGAGCTTAATTGAACCTAATCCGTATCACAGAAGCGATGAAAACCATACTAAGTTTTATACCTGCTTACAACCTGTTTCTTTATGTCATAATACCGCTGAACATGGATCTATGTGACAGCCACTTAATTAGTATGATTCCTGTTCGGATCTTCTCTAAAACATGCAGGTTCTCGTCAAGACTGGAATTTGATCCCGTTTATTTTATTACTCAAATTTTCGTTATGCATTTCGTTTTATGGTTTACTTTTATAACACTTGGTTACTTGGTTCTTTGATCGTTTTGTTTACATCTTTTTTGCGAGAATTTTAAAAGTCAGTTGCCCTTTGGTCAGACTTATATGTTTTTGTTTAACAATTATTTCGGGCGAAGTTATCTAATAGGCGAAGTCGACTACTTGGTTGACTTAAGCGAAGTTATTTTTAAGGAGAAGTTCACATAACTTCGCCTCTGGGGTTTCTCTAAACTATAAAAGGGGATTCGTTGGTCAAACGTGTCAAACTTTTTTCAACTTATAACTCTCGGCGAACTTATACTGTCGACATTCACTCGAAACCCACATTATAATCTACTTCTTGTACGTGATTAAGGTTTGTAGGATCCTTGTAACTCGTAATTAGTTATATATGGGGATCATCGGTATCACGATGATTCGGTTTGTGGTCTTACTAAACCCTCGTTTAACAATTCATTTTTACAGTGTTTAGTAACAAATTTTGGTTATCTGGATCTCAATCGAACTACCTCTTTCATATTTTCATTCTCAAAATCGGCCAAACAAAACCACAAATGAGTCAATCGTGATACGCCGATTAAGAGGCGAAGTTAGGGTTTAGGCGAAGTTGTACTCAACTTCGCCATATGATTAACTTCGCCTGTTCAAGAGAATATTGATTAAGTGTACTGGTTTTGTTAGTCTCTGTGTTCAGACTTAGGCGAAGTTATTTTTAACGCGAAGTTCACAATCAATTACATCATAACTTCGCCTATGGTAAAGGGCAAAGTTATGACCTGTTAAGCCGATGATCTGACTTTGACTGTTTGTTGTGCAGATATGGCTGCTGTGGCAGGTGCTGGTGGCGCTAGTGGTGATGAAGGTGGAGATAATAACAGACAGTTTTTCACGGGTCACAACATGTATATTACCTTAGATCCGGATGCTCGAGGAAGTGACAATTACCGTGAGATCATTTCCTTCCTCTTACGCTCACGCATCTTTCATGCAATCACTACTACTCTTCCGATATCATTACCGAACGTGGAAGATTTTTGGAACACAATTGAATATGATTGTCGTGTCGAACCACCGGTGATGCGAGCTACAGTTAATGAACAGGAGATACAGTTCTCGGCAGATCAAATAAGGGTAGCCTTACAGTTTGGGAATGAGACGACTGAGGATCCCACAGACTTTCCGGCTAGTTTTAGAAACGGTGCGTTACTGCGTATGGGGTATTCTGGTCCGTTGGGAGACTCTCAAATGCGAAAAGGATTTTTGTTAGATCAGTGGCGGTTTCTTATGCACGTGATGATAGTATGCATGTCTGGTCGCAAAGCTGGTACAGATGGTATGGGTGCAACAATGCAATCAGCTATGACCGCGTTGACTTATAACAAGCCTTATAGCTTTAGTCAGATGATTTTTTATGAGATTGATCGTCAGAAACGCGCGGTTGCTAGGGAAAAATTTTTGATGTATCCGAGATTCCTACTGATGATTCTGAATCACGTAGCTCCTACTCTGCCTCAACGACGTCCTATCCGTTATGTTGAAAGTGTGAGTAAGAGGATTTTTGCGCAATGCATGTCATCGAGTGCTCGTAGCAAACCAGAACTTCGTCCGAGGCACACTGCCTTGTTTGGTTACTTGGTGAATCCTGCATATGTTGCTCCTCCTGGGGATGAATTTATTGATCCGGCACCGCAACAGGCCAATGTTCCTCATCCACCTCCTGTGGTTCAACCACCACCCGTGGTACAGCATGCACAGCCTGCTGATCCTGTTGCCGCTCCGGAAGAACAGGTAGACCTTGAAGTTGTCTTTGGAGGGCAAGGTTTCTTTGACATGGAACAGATTCATCCAGCTGCTGAAGTTCAAGCCTCAGTAGCTGAGGCGTCAGGTGTAAATGTTTCCATGGTCACTGCATCTGTGGCAGATTCGGAGAGAACTAACTCTGACTCCTCTACTGATGATCTCGTTGAAGCCCAACAGATTCTTGCCAGACAAGAAAGAATGCATGGCAAGAGAAAGAAAGATTCAGATGATAGTGAATCTGATTATGAGGAGGACTTATATCGGATGGTACGAAGATCAAAGAAGGCAAGAGTTGGTGAAAGCTCAAGAGTTGGTGAAAGTTTGAGGGTTGTTCGTTTTTCTCCACCCTCATTATCTGGTATGACTATGGTTCCTGCATCTGTGACTGTAACAGTACCGATTACCACTGGTGTTTCTTTGGCGACAACGTCATCATCTTTTGGTACTCCTCCAACCTCGTTTCATTTTACTGCTCCTGAAATATTTTCCTTGCCACCTCCTACTCTTACTCCGTTGGAGGTTGTTGCACGGTTTGTCGAGTCAACGTTGGTTGCTACTGCGGGGTTGTCTGTTTCGATACCACCCGCGGTCACTATTCAGTCTACATCGGATATACCAGCTAGTTTGGGAATTCCTCCACCGTATACTCAGGATATTTCTCACATGCGTTTTGATTTTGATGCTACTTTGTCTGATTCTGAGAGGATAGCGGCTCTTGAACGGGTAGTTGCTGAACAGTCAAGAATCAATCTCATCCAAACTCAAGCTATCTAGAGACTTATGGCAGAGAATTAGTTACAATCGTCTCTCATTGTTGAACACGGCAAACTATTTGATGCTCTAAAACAGTTCTTAGCATCTCATGGGGAGACGAGCTGCAAGGGTGATGAGTTGAGAACCAAAAAGAGGCAAGACAAAGACGATGATCCCAATGCATCGGAAGGTGCAGGTGGTGAGTTGCCAAGAACTGAACAAACTCTTGGGACTTCCACATCTCAGGGGGAGTCTGCTGGTTAATCAGGCGGTACGGGTGGTGAGAATGTGGTAGTTGTAGATGGTGAGAAAGTGTTGGGAAATGATGATGATGAGTCAGCTGATGATGTGTTAACAGCTGATGAGATTAGAAAGATTGGGGAAAAGATAGAGATTGATAGTGATTTAGAAGAAGGGGAGATTGTTGATGATGGTGTAGAGCACGATATTCCAAATGTTGATAAAGTGAACTTGAGTCAGGATGCAAATATGTCAGATGAGTCCGAGTGGGAAGAACAACCGAGATGGAAAGAAGGCTGTGCTCAGTGGTTCTTCAAGAATAAGAAGCCTGCAGTTCCAACAATGTTTAAGAAGAGTTACAACATCAAGGGGTACGCTGAGTCCAAGAAAGGTATCATCTGCTGGTTGTATGACGAACAGTTGAAGTTGTTTGTGATTAAGCGTTATGATGGAATTCAGTATTTTAAAAAGGCATTGAGATCGCTCAACACCTTGCCTGAGTGTGAGGTGAAAGATTTGGCTAGTTTGAGATTGATTAATAGGAGTGATGATGATATTGCAAGAATAATTGGAAAGATAGTATGGAAGGAAGCGATTAAGGAGAAAAAGTTTGAACTTCTAAAGCCTCAGAAAAGAAGGTTGGTTGAAGATAAGGAACGGGGAATGAGGGCTGATGGTAAGCCTTGGTTGGTGATGAAATATAAGCCGATTCGGTGTTTAAAAGAGGTGCCGATGAAGATGATGCCCAAAGACGTGTTAAAGAATCTCAAGTGGTGGTACGTTGATTGTCAGACAGCTGAAGCCGTTATGGAAGATGAGGACGAACAGGAGATTCTCAGAGTGTATGATCCCATGCACTTGGTTAATTTGTCTCAAGCTGATTTGCAGGTACTAAACGATAAGAAGATATTCTACACTCCTGCGTGGAAGGATGAAGCCAAGAAGTACCAGAGGGTGGTCTCTGTCTGTGTAAGACAGGGCGTACATGCTTGAAGACGAGTGGTATGAAAGTTTTGGGATTACAAGACACGAGAATGAAGATAGAGATATGAAGCTACTGCCAAGGGGGAGTCTGTTGGAGCATGATGTCAGTAGTTCAGTATCTTGTGTTTGTTTGTGTCTGTGATCGTTTAGTTTGTTTGTTTTGTGATTGAATAGTGTTTGTTATAAGTTCGCCATGTGTTGGGCGAACTTGAAGGACAGCGAAGTTATGACAACTTTGCCTAGTGTGTTAGGCGAAGTTGTCGAGTATAATAAACCCATAACTTCGGCTGAGTTAAAAAGATATAGGGTTGAACGATTGTATGTGTGATTCTGGGTATCACGTGTTGGTCTTTGCAATATATCAAGTATTATTTTATGTTCTTGTGTGTTTGGTTAGACTCAACGTACTAATTGTATTGACACTCGTATCGTATTACGTGGGGATTCCGCACCCTCGTGTTACGAGATACTCCTGTGTAGATCCGGCTGGGAACCTACAAATAATTGAGTTATGGTACAACAGAGTAAAATGCAAGCGTTTCAAAAAGCACAGCACTGCGTGACCCACTCATGAGGTACATCCACCGTTTGCTCAGTCACACCGTCACAGCTCGATGTCAGAGTGAAGGGGTTGTCAACCTGAGGAATCTTTGGGCATTATACTGCATGAAGAACGACATAGCATGAAATATCACGACGCTATTCTGCAAACTCTTCGTGACAAATGCAAGTGCTCAAGGAAACACCCTGATCTTCGGTGGTCCTTATATCCGCAACCTTTATGAGGCCTATGGTGTAGATATAGAAGGAACCCGAAGCCCAGACCCGATAGCTCTCAACCTTGATTTCTGTGAAAGCATGCAAATGGTTCAGCAAATTAACCCGAATGTGTGGAAGTTTTGTGATAAGTACAACCAGGTTTGGGATCCGGAAGACCCGGCAGAGATGATGATACAGGACGTGCCTGAGAGAAGAAGGACATCACCACCCAGACAGAGCCGCCGCCGCACTTACCGTCAGAGAGGAGGCCCATCTTCATTAGGGGCCGGCCCCAGCTCGTCACACGACAGCCGATACTCTTTAGAGGGTATATATGGACTTATTGATCAATTCTCAACTAACACTACCGCCTCATTTAACAGGATCACAGAGCAGATGGCTGCCTCAGACGCACAACGAGCAACCGAGTATGAAGAAACGAGGCGAGAGATTGATCGATTGGGCTATCGCATGTACAGGCAGTGGGGACCATTTGACTCGGACACGGGTAACTGATGATTGGCGACACTGGTAGGTCGGGCACGGGCATGGGTTGGTAGTATTTTATGACATTGTTATGTGTGTTTTAAACAATTTACTTTCTGTCGTACTTGTTTGTTTGTTTATTTGTTGGTTTGGACACTTTTATGGCTGTGGGTGCCAAAGACATTATGGTAGGTACTAATTTAGCCCGATAGGGCAAGGGATGGATGATCCCATACCCAATTTTCAGTAGTTTATGCTTGGTTGTTTGTGGTTGTTTGCAGTTTTATATTATACAGGTACAAAAACAGGAAAACGGAGGATAAACAGGGGACGCTCTGTCAAAATTTCGTTAACTCGTAGGGAAGTAACTCTCCATTTTCATAATACTCAATTATAATTTTTATATTTTCATGAATCTTTTCACATTGAGGACAATGTGAGATTCAAGTGTGGGGAGGGGAATTACTTGACCAATTGTTTGTTCAATTAATTATAAAAAATTCTCTAAATCAACAAATATTTTTGCAGCAAACAAAGATTATTTTAAAACCTAGAGAGAAAACCAAGAAAATTTTTTCGCAATTAACCAATCGTTACTAAAGAAAAGTGAAGAAGTAAAAAGAAGTTTTGTAATATTGAGAATAAATTTATGCAAAATATGGCGTTAATACCCAATTCCTCCGTTACTGTGAGATAAACCTCATGTCATATAAATATTTTTTTCGGAAGCTTTGAGTGAGTCACATGTTTCGTGTGATTTAGAACTTGTCGCAATTATTCATTTCAAGACCGCACAAAGCATTGTATAAGGAAGAAGGTAATATTGACACAATTCCATCAAGCCAATTGCCAAATTACAAAACCCAAACACCTTAACCAAAAACCCTATCATTTTATCCCTCTCACCGGTAAAATACAACACTGGTCTTTTACCGGCAGACCCTAAAGAACTGGAAATGCATTCTTTCGATTTCAATTTCATTTGCTGCATACACTTCACAAAACCTAGGTTGCCTCCAGAACTTAGGGAGGGAATCTTTCTCTTTAGCAATGAGGTGAGGAAAAAGTGGCGCCAAGATGAACAAAGGTCACCATTCTGTGGAATCTCCAAAAAACGCAATGAAGAGAAGATCAAAAAGATATGAACGATTCTTAGGTTGTGGAAACTGGTCCCACGAAGGAAGATGTAGAAAAAGTCAAACTCAGTCTCAGCATGAATATACCGAACTAATGAGGGTGGGGGCTATTAGGCTCAAAGCCGAACGATCCATTAGAATTGGAAGTTATGTTCAGAACGGGATTGAGGAAGAATTGATCCACATCCTCGACAAAACAGGTCTTGACGATCTGACCTTAAAAGAGTCACTAGGTATATATAAAAAAAAATTAGCGGGAGAAAAAGAAGCTAACCAATGAAGACATCTCAAGACTCTCGACAACCAGTAGAAGTTGAATTTACCATCCTCAATAACTCAACCCTTGAACCATCACAAAATACCATATCCGTACTCACACAAAAAAAACCAACCCATTTTACCTTCTGATCTATGCAACCCTTCAAAAGGGTGGAGATTTGAACTTGTTACAAGCTTATTTATCACAGGTTGCATTTTGACTAAGAGCGTTCACATACATACATCACAGGTATGATTAGATACAAAACCGAGTGTGAGTGAACATTGTGAGAACGTGACCTTTTGCATAAACGGAAGCTCATAAAAACAAAAGTTCCTTCTTATTTATCACTAACACAAATTAAGATTGGTCATTTTGTTTCATCTTCTTGGAGCTCACTTGAGGAATGGTTATAATCTAAGCTTGCTGTTTTTAGAGGATATTTATAAGAAGATTGCTTGAGGACAAGCAATGTTCAAGTGTGGGGATGTTTGATGTACATAGAAATATATATCTTTTTGGCATCAAATAATCTCTAAAAACCGCAATTTCTATCAAATAACATAGCATAAAAGACTACTTATCATAATAACATATAATTGCAGGTGAAACAAAGCCCCAAATGAAGAAACAAGCAAAAAGACGCAGAAAAACAGAAGAAAACACAAGAAAAACAAAGGAACACGCTCCCATGCCTCAAGAAACATGCCCCTATGCTTCTGAACTCAAGAAAAGGCAAAATCTGGAAGCAAAAGCACGGGGTTGTGCCTCTCAACCACGGGGTCGTGGATGTCTACACAGAAAAGACAAAAAGAATTAGCACATGTCACTAAAAAGCACGGGGCCGTGTGTTAGTGCACGGTTTTGCGTCTAGAGTCTTTGTATTTATCGTTAATGTTTTATTTATTAATTAATGTAATATTTAATGTTTATTATTAACTAGTTCGTTAAGGTTAAGTCTAGTTCGCTAGAGATGTTAGCGAACTAAGACTAGTTCGTTAAGGTTAAGTCTAGTTCTCTAGGGATGTTAGCGAACTAAGACATTATAATGTATTCCCTCCTGATTCGTTAGGGGATGTTAACGAATCAGGGGGTGGTTCGTTATGTTAATTTATGTAATGAAGGGGAAGCTGGTTCGCTAGGGGATGTTAGCGAACCAGATCACCTTCTATATATAGTGAACTACTGTTCACTTTAATGTAAGTTTTTGAGAAAGTTTTCAAAAAGAGTTTTTTGAGTAATTGCTCTGTCTCAAGCTTCATCTTAACATTATTCGTCTAATCTATTGATAATACATACACATATATAACATTAAATCAAGGTAAATTATGAGCTAGATCTTTAATAGTATTAATCGGATATTCACAGATCTGAGATCTGTTTATTGTTATCGATTGATTTATTCTGGGATCCAACAAGTGGTATCAGAGCTGTTGGTGCTCTTTACACTTGATTTGGTGTTTTAATTGTTATTATTAATTAAGTTTTTCGATTTTGTTTGGTTTGAATCAATTTTGATTTGAATTGATTGAATTATGGATAATTTGGATTGAGTTTGTGTTGGTTAAGGTATTGGATAGGTGTGGATTAAAGGAATTGAGGTGTGGATTGGATTTGTGTGTTTTAGATTTGGATTCGGTTTAAGTCCGAAACAAGGGTATGTTTTGGGTCAAATTGATTTAGTTTAAGGTGTTAATCGGTTACGAGGTTATTTGTATTGGATTCGGATTTGGTTTACGAGTGTATTGGTAGGTTATTTGTGCATTTTGGTTGAGTAACAAGGTTGTATTACGAATTTGTTATTGTTGAGTTTCTGGGTTTGATCTTCAAAATTTCTGGAAAATCGTTTGAAGATTTGAAGATGAACGTAATTCGTTATCTTCTTCCTGGTGATTCACTATATGTTTCACGGTGATTCGTTATCAACAGTGTTACTTCGCTACCTAATTCGTTAATCAATTCGTGTGAGTTATTGGTTCGTGTTATCTAGTTCGTTAACTAGATTAACCGATTCGTGTGACACGTGTTCTTCTTGGGATTTGTGTCATAACAACCTTTGCCACGTGGCATAAGGTGTCAGAGTTTGTTACAAACGGTTGTAACAACCTGATTCGTTATAGTGTGATTCGCTAATCAACTGTAGTTGATTCGTTATATTAATTCGCTGAGCATTTCTTAGTGATTCGTTACTGATTATCATTTGATTCGCTAAACTAATCCTTTGTGCTTCGCTAAACTAATCCTTTGTGATTCGTTTGGTCAATTCGTTAAGTTGACTTGTGATTCGTTAAGTTGATTTGTGATTCGTTAAGTTGACTTGTGATTCGCTAAATCTTCATCTCATTCGTTATCTGTTTCGCCATTTGGTTGATTCATTAACTTTATTTGTGATTCGTTAAGTTGACTCGTTAAGTTGACTTTTGATTCGCTAAAACACTCATCTCATTCGTTAAGGTACTTCGTTGCTGATCAGTCTTAACTTCGTTAAGAGTTGATTTACTATAACTGTTCACAGTTTGCTATAACTGTTCATCGATTCGTTAAGCTATTTCACTATTTGATTCGTTAAATACTTAAATTTTCAAAAATGGCCGGTATGTATGCATTAGCATCTCAAAACATGTTGATGCAACAGATGTTGCAACTTGATACTGAGATAGGTTCACATTATAAATGTCCAAGATTGATGAAGTTTAGTGACTTTGCCAAGTGGGAACCTCGGTTTCGTGCACATTTGGGATCTGTTCATCCTGACTGCTCATATTGTCTTGATGAAGTTTATGTTGCACCAATGATTGGTGATGATACTATTGGGTATACTCCTAAGCTGTTTCTCAATACTCACAAGAAGAGAAGAAAGCTTTAGAAATCGAGATAAAAGCATATTCTACTTTGACTATGGCATTACCAGAAAATATCTTTCATCAAGTTGGTAGTATCAAGAGATGTGCGTCTTTATTTCAACATCTGCGTATGAGAAGCATGGGAAACACAGCTGAGAGTAAGAAAGTGATGCTCAAGTTTCAGTTTCGAAACTTTAATTTATTGAAAGGAGAAACAGTTGAAGAGATGACTACAAGATTTAGTCATTTAATTGCTGAAATGGACAAGATGAAAATGAAAATTTCTGAAAGAGATAAAATTGACACTATTAAAAGTGTGCTTCCAAGTTCCAACTCAACATTTCTAATGGTTTTGAAAGAGAATGATTATTTTGTGAATGAAGACTTGACGGCACTTGAATTTTTACAAAAGATCGAAGCTAGAGAATATGATCTTAAGTGTCAAAAATCCTCCAAAGAAAATCAAGATCCAGCTTTCTATGGTGGAAGTATGCCTCTTAGTACAACGATCTCTCCAATCACTGCTTTTCTTACTCATGCTGCAAGTGAAAAAGAATCAACTATGTTTAATGATCCAAAAGTTTGTTTCTAGTCTGCTGGTAATTCAGGTGGTTCTGGAAGTTCAACTAATACCAATCCATTTGCTACACCACCTAGTGTTAATATGAAGGAAGCTGAGCAAAACTTTGCTTTTCTGACGGCTTTTATGTCTTCATATGAAAACTTAGTGAGTAGTAAAATTGCCACAAGTGATTTAACAGATGAGGACTATGATTAGATAGATCCAGATGATCTAGAAATCATGAATTTAAAATGGAACATGGCTATGATCGTTCGTAAAGTTAAACGATTCATGCAGAGAACTGGAAAAGATCTTCCAGCTTTAAACAAGAAGTTGGGTTTTGACAAATTAAAAGTAAAGTGTTATAATTGTCAAGAATTTGGGCATTTCGCGAAGGAATGTGACAAACCAAGGAAAGAATACACTGGACCTCGTGGTCAAATTCAAAATGCTTCTACACCACGAGGAAGTGATGTTGAAAAGAAACCATCTTCTTCTACAACACAAGCATTGTTAGCAGATGGAACTGATTGGTCACAACAGTTACTATGCAATGATGTTCAAGCAAATTTGGCTATGTTTGGGTTACATAAAGATTGTCAAGATGCTACTGGTAGTGAGATGTCTTCTGATAATGATTCTGGATCTGATTCTGACGACTCTTGTGACAAGCCTTCTGAATCAATGTTTGCTTGCATGGCCAAGATCAATGAGGTTAGTAACTCTATTTCTGCTACTTCATTTGTTAAAGCATCATGTGTTGACTGTGAATCTAACAAATCTAAGTTAGAAGCATTGAAAAATCAAAATGATAATCTTATAAGAGAAATTGCTTCTCTTAAGGATACTTATCGACAATCTCTTGAATCTCAAAGGAGATCTCGAGAAAAGATTGAAGCATTGTTGACAAGTAACCACGATCTCAAAGCCGAGTTATATGTGAAAATGACCATTAATGACCAAAAGTTTCAGGAAATTTTGAAACATCGTTCTAAGATAACTGAGCTTGAGAATGAGGTTCTTGAATTGAAGAACAAATTGGGGAAATTTAGGAATTCATCTTTTCTGTTGAATGAATTATTGAAGTATCTGGAAAACAAAAAGATTCTAAGAAAGGTATTGGTTTTGTTGAAATTCCACCACCTTTTCATAATGATTATAAAATTAATGCTTTTGCAAGAAAAGAAGAGGATTTGATTCAAAAAGAATTTGTGATTTCTGAAAAACCTAAATTGATTAAACCTGAAATTGTCAAACCCCAAGTTGCTCCTCAAAAATCTCATGTGGAAAGTAAAAAGGTCTTTGTTGACAATGTTGACAAAGTGATTATTGAAGATGTGTTTGAACCTGAGATTATACACAAGAATAAGAACATTCCTAGTTTTAATCATATTCTTTGCGAACCTCAAGAGTTTGAGGAAGTTGTGTATGGTTCATTCAAGTCTCAAGTGAACAAGGAAAAAATTGTGAAAACCAAACCAGTGAGGACAAAGAAGTCAGTTAAACCAAAGATTTCTGACGAGGACTTAATGTGTTTCATTAATCCTCCGAGTTTTAAGTCTTCATCGGCTAGAGTTTTTAAGTTAAAGGGAATGGATACGATGTTCACTGAAAAAGATATTCCAATAAGTATTATCAAACCTGAACTTATTGAGAGTGTTTTTGTCAATGAAACTTCAAAAATTCAAGAACTTGAATGTGTGTATGCTCAAACAAAAACATCAGTTCAATCTGACCCATTGACTAAGGCAAAACAATTTTTAAAACAAGCTAAGAAAATTAATTTTTTTAAGTCGAATGGAACAGATACACTAAAAAGCTTTTCAAACTGTTCTAACTTAGATTTTTATTTAAAGAAGAAATCTGAATTATCTGACGAGTTTGCTAAGAGCATGACTAAAAATGTGAGTCATCATCAACCGTCTGCATCATTTATTCCAATTACTTCTCAACATCATCATGTAGACATGCGAACTTGTTTCTTATGCAGTCAACAAGGTCATGTTGTGAGGAATTGTAGTCAGCAGAACTATCAGAATCTTCATCCTTTTATCAAGGACAAATCTAAGCCAATTCCATTGGTCAAGGAGATCCTGAAACGACCTGTGTCGTATGCTGATGATACTCATATTTTGTTCTCTAATGTGAATCCTCGGAAGGTTCTTCATGTCAATGAGACACATGGTCAAGTGAAACCAAAATTTGTTCCAACTGAACCCTTATATCAGAACAAGGGCAGCTTACTTAAGACGAAAGTCTAGTAAGCCGGTAACTTATTCACAAGTGGCTGAACAACAGTTGAAATCTATTCAAGTTAATGATCAAAGAGAAAACCAAAAGGTGCCCAAGACTGAGGCCTGGGCTGTCTTTTTGAACTAATCACTTTTGTTTGTGTGTAGGGTTCATCCAAGACCATTTCTGGTGAAAACTGGATCATGGATAGCGGATGTTCTCGTCATATCACTGGGAATCTCGACCTATTAACCAACGTAAGAAATATTCAAGGGGGTTATGTAGCGTTTGTAGGGAATTCTGGGGGCATGATCACACAAGAGGGTGAAGTTTCAAATGGTCACATTACGTTTGAGAAAGTGAATTATTGCGACAAAGTTGATCATAATTTATTGAGTGTATCGCAGATTTGTGATAAAAAGTACACTACGATATTTACTGACAAAGAATGTCTTATCTTGAAACCGGGTTATGTTATCCCCGAGGACATGGTTGTCATGCGATCGGCACGATCAAATGATATTTATGTCTTAAATATGATTTCTAAGGTATCCACATCGATCGAAACATGTTTTGTCTCGAAAGCAACCGAGAAAGACTCGATTCTATGGCATCGTAGAATGGGTCACATACATGTCAGAAAGATGAATTATTTAATGGCAAATGACTTAGTTGAGGGTGTCTCGTTAAAGAATTTTAAGTTATCCGATCACTGCGTTGCATGCAAAAAGGGCAAGCAGAAGAAGAAGACACATCCCTCTAAGTTATTGAATTCCATTGATACTCCTCTTGAACGACTTCATATGGATTTGTTTGGTCCAGTGAATCGTGCGAGTATTTCTGGAGACTGGTATTTTCTTGTAGTAACTGATGATTATTCAAGATACTCTTGGGTGTTATTTATGAGTTCTAAGGATCAAACACCGGTTTTGGTACAAAACCTTATTACTAAGATCGAATCACTGTATAAACAAAAGGTGAGGAGAATCCGAAGTGATAATGGTACTGAATTCAAAAACACTATATTGGATTTCTTTTGTATTCAAAAGGGAATTCACCGAGAATATAGTGCACCTTATGTACCTCAACAAAATGGTGTTGCTGAACGGAAAAATAGAACTCTGATTGAAGCTGCACGCACAATGCTCGCTGATTCAAAGCTTCCTGTCCAATTCTGGAATGAGGCAGTGAATACAGCTTGTTATATGCTTAATCGAGTTCTAACTGTGAAACGACTCAAGAAAACAAGCTACGAGATCTTAAATAATAGAAAACCTAATTTAAAGTACCTGGAACCATTTGGGTGTCCGTGTACAATGTTGAAGAAGGATTCGGGTAAATTTGAAGAAAAAGCTATCGAAGGGTATTTCTTGGGATATGCATCTCCAAAGAAAAGGGTTTTTAATTTCACATCTGGTTGTGTTGAAGAATGGTACCATGTGGACTGTCAAAAGTACACAACTCCTCCTCAAGGGAAAGGTCCAGACTGGATGTTTGACTACGATAGTTTATTTAATTCATTTACTCCTTCGACTGAACACATCGATGAAGATCTGGTTCGAGCATACTTTGAAGATCATTTGACCATTCCAAGATCTTCAAGTTCTGATGAAGTTGAAGCTCAACCAGATGCTCCAACTGAAGAACCTCAAGTTGTTTCTCCAGTTGCTATTGATAATGTTTCTACTTCTTCTGATGATGATCAAGCTGAAGTTCAAGTTATTGATCTTGACAGTGATAATGTTTCATCTCCCGAGTTGGGTGAACATTACACTAATTTATTTGATAATGTTGTTTTTACTAAGAATCCCACTCTTCGGATTCATGGATATCATCCACAGGAAAATATCATTGGAGAACTTGATGTGGGCGTTCGTACACGTCATCAAGTTTATTCGTCAAGTGATAATAACATATTGTGTGCTTACACTAACTTACATTCTTCGGGAATTGTGAATCTTGCTAAATTATATTTCTTTCTATCTCAAGTTGAGCCAACGACAGCTCGTAAGGCACTTGAAGATCCTTCTTGGGTAGAAGCTATGCAAGAAGAATTACAGCAATTTGCACGTTTGGGTGTTTGGGATTTAATAGACAAACCTGCTAGAGTCAAGAAAGCCATTCCGACTAAGTGGGTATTTAAGTGTAAGAAGGACGATTGAGGGGTGATTGTTAGAAACAAAGCACGTCTAGTGGTGCAAGGTTTTCATCAGCAAGAGGGTATTGATTACATAGAGGTATATGCTCCAGTTGCAAGATTAGAGTCGATTCGAATCTTCCTGGCTTATGCAGCTTATAAGAATATCAAGGTCTATCAAATGGATGTTAAAAGTGCTTCTCTCAATGGTGAATTACACGAGGAAGTGTTTGTCCAACAACCACCTGGTTTTGAAGATCCTGATTATCCAGACCGTGTTTACCGATTAAACAAGGCCCTGTATGGTCTACATCAAGCCCCGGGAGCTTGGTATGGCACGCTCGCAGACCATCTGACTGATAATGGCTTCAAACGAGGAACTATTGATTGCACTTTATTTCATAAAACTGTTGGTGACGATCTTCTTCTAGTCCAGATTTATATTGACGATATTATTTTTGGGTCTACAAACGACACATTGTGTAAGGAGTTTGAGAAGTCCATGCAAACAAAGTTCGAGATGAGCTCGATGGGAGAGATGAATTTCTTTTTAGGGTTGCAGGTTCACCAGTCTGCTCACGGAATTTTTATTCACCAGACTAAGTATGTGAATGACGTCATGAGCCGATTCAAGATTTCTGCCGGAAAAATCCCTTCTACTCCCCTTCCAGTAGGGCACAATTTATCACCGGATGAATTGGAGGATTCCGTTGATCCTACCCTCTATCGTGCCATGATTTGTTCTTTAATGTATTTAACGGCTTCTCGCCCTGATATTATGTTTGCTGTTTGTCTTTGTGCTAGGTATCAAGCAAGTCCACGAGTGACTCACCTAGCTGCAGTCAAGAGAATTCTTCAGTATTTGAGGGGAAATCCAGACATCGGGTTGTGGTACTCCAAGGATGATACTTTCGATCTTACTGCCTATTCAGACTCAGATTATGGAGGATGCAAGATCAACTTCAAATCAACGACTGCAGGATGTCAATTTTTAGGAAACCGGCTTGTTTCCTGGCAGTGTAAGAAGCAGACAACGGTCTCCACTTCAACCGCCGAAGCTGAGTATGTTGCAGCCTCGAGTTGCTGTTCCCAGGATTTATGGATACAACAACATCTTCGCGACTACGGTTTGAAGTTTCTTACTACTCCCATTTTGATTGATAATTCTGCTGCTATTAGTATCACCAAGAATCTCGTACAACATTCTAAAACGAAACATATCGAAATTCGATATCATTTTATACGGGATTGCTATGAAAAGAAATTAATCGATCTTGAGAAAGTACATACTGATTTTCAGAAAGCCGATCTGTTTACTAAAGCTTTTGACAAAATGCGTTTTAAATTTTTGCTTGATTTAAACGGATTGAAGACCCTTGCTGATATCCTTAAACAAGGATGACTATCTTTATTTTCTGTCATATTTTTCTTTTAAAATTTATTTTGGTTTTAGGGGGTGAAAATCTAGAAAATACAAAAAGAGTGTGTTTTTTTTTTGTATAGATAAAATCCAAAAACATTTTTTAAATTTCAAAATTCAAATATTATGATTTCTGTCTTTAATGTTTTTCTTTTAAATATTTAGAAAAACCAAAAACATTTAAAATTTTGAAAAACCAAAAAGAAAGTGATTTATATTTTGTAAAGAAAAATCCAAAAATCCAAAAAGATTGTGAAGTTTATTTTGTTTATAAGAAAAAAATTGAAAAAGACAAAAATATTTTCGTCTTCTTTGTACAAAATACTTAAATATTTTAAGTTAAGTTTCGGAAAACTGAAACGTTTTTAACGTATTTGGTTGTCGGGATAAAAAGATTCTCGATAATCTAATTTATTTATTTTATTTAATTATTTAATTAATTCATTTAATTAATTCATTTATTTTTTTTAATTTAAAATTAAATAAAAGATTTTATTTCGTTAAAATCCAATTCGTTATTTATGGATAACGAACTAGGTGATTCTTTAGCGAACTAGCTTCTGGTTCGCTAACCTAATTCGCTTCCGCACTCTGTAACGAATCATCCCTTCGTTATGCATATTTAACAAATCATGACACGAATCATGTCTTGTTTCGCTACCTTTAATTTAATGAATCAAGTAGCGATTCTCCAACATAGGGTAACGAATTGAGTTAGCGAATGGGCTAATTTGTTAACTTTAATTTAAACGAATCGTCTGATTCGTACAAGCTGTACCTTGGGTTGCGTGCAATGTTATATAAGACAAGAAAACGAACAGTCTTCCACTGTTCGTCTTCTTCCTTCATATTTAAGAAACCCTGTTCAAATTTTCTCTGAAATCTCGACTTTCTTGTTTGGATATTTCATGGATATATTTGAGATTCTAAGGTATAGCCGATCATGGCGATATAATTTTCGTCAAAAATGGCTACCAGTTGATTGTTAAATCATGAAATTTTAAGTGTTTAAGGGTTTCCGAAGTTTGAAATCCATTTGTGTATAATTTATGTTAATAGCTGTATGATTTTGATGTCATTGTGATCGGAATCATATTTCGATACCCTTGGTGGGCTTCAATCATGATTTGATTGTTGTTTGCCGGGTTAATTATAGTTTGTGTTATTGGTGTTTACTGTAGATTCGTCTAACCTATGTACTTAGAGATTTTGAGTCTTAATCTCATTCATCTTCGATTACGAACGTAATTCCAAGTACACCGAGCTCATTATTGCGATGATTCGACGATAGTTATGGCCTAATCGTCCCCGGGTTCATATTGTTGACTATCTATGTTCATCCTAATTTTGACTTTGACTCTGTGAAGTCAAAGAACAAGTCTTAATTATGACCATTCGTTAGTCTTAGCGAATTGGAACTGTTTCGTGTCCAATTCGTTAAGATTTTACACGAACTAGCTAAGCAAATAAGATGTTACACGAATCAGATTTGGATTCGCTTAAAATATAACGAACTAGCGTGTAGTTCGTCAAAATTAAATAGTAATTCGCTATGTTCAGTTCATTAAAGTATTTACTTGATAGCGAATCGCTTGATTCGTTATCTTATTATAACGAATCAGTGTGATTCCCAACGAATGACAATTTTTTTTAATTAATTTCAATATTCATTTAATTTAATTAAAGGATTTAAATCATCTAATATGTAAATAGATTAATTACACATATCTTTTGATTATATATTCTGATATCTATTCTCATATTCGGTTTTATTTATACAGTAAAACATGGCTGATCAAGAACAACAAAATCAACCACCACAAGAACAACCTCCACAAGGACAACCACAACAACAAGATCAACAAGCTGAAGTGATCTTATTGCCGTTCGATAAAAAGCACAACATTTGTGCTTATGTTGATCAAGATGTGACTGATTTGGAAACGTTTGGAGCTATGTTGACTTTCTTACGACGTTCAAAGATTCACTATGCAATCACTGCTAAACCTAAAGTGTATCTTAGTATAATCAGGCAGTTTTGGAACACGGCGGAATATGTTGAGGCAAATACATGGGTCCGAGCTACAATTAATCAGATTCCAATTACGATTGATGTTGAGGTCCTTCGTTGGGTACTTCAATTTGACGATAATGATGATAACCCGAGTGAATTTGACAGGACATTGGTTAGAGGTTTATTCACACGCTTGAACTATGGAGGAGATATTCGTAAATCTATGTTGAACAAGAATGGGTTGTGTCCACCATACAAGTATCTGTTGCATGTTCTACTTCATTGTATGAGTGGACGTCGCGGTGGTTTTGATGAGTGTAGACTAAGTTTGCAGTCGGCGTTTGTTGCTCTAATCCTGAACAAGCCCTTCAACTACTTAGAACTCATCTTTGATCATCTGAAAGAGCAAGTTCAGCAAACTCTACCATCAAAGAAGTTCTTGATGTACCCTCGCTTTTTACAGCTAATTATTCAGGATTTGATTCCGAATTTGGTGATTGATCGAACGTTGGTGAACGATGTTCTTGATATGGAACATATGAAAGCTGAAACGGTGCATCGTATGTTAATCTATAGAAAGGAAAAGCCACAGGATAAACGGATGATTGGTCATATAATCAATCCGAATTATGTATGTCCTCCTAATGAGCGCTGGATCCACGATGATTCGGATTCCGAGTGTGAAGGGGGAGAAGGTGGGAATAATGATGGTGGAGAGGATGATGGTGATAATGATGGGAATGATGGTGATGGTGGAGCTGGTGAACGAGCTCTTAAAGAACAACAGGATGCAGTCGATGCTGCTCTAGCTGCCACCATGAAAGCTCAGCTGGAAAGAAAAAGAAAGGGTACAGCTGTAGCTACTAGTGAACCATCAAAGAAGCCCCGTGTGTCTGCTGGGGCTGGGGTAATCATTGGAACCCCACCACCACGTCAATCAACTCCTCAAAGCTCGGCGGTGCCACTAACTACTAGCACTCCGATGCTTACCTTGATGACGACGTTGGTATCACATGAGAGGCTTGGTCTTATTCCTCAAATGGCGTTAACCGAGATACCGAGGCCTCCTGCTGCATTGTCTACAGTATCTCCTACTACATCAATGAGACCTCCTCCTCCACCAACAACTACTCTTCCTCCACCTCCGCCTAGTGATGTCTCATTCATGAGAATCACTAAGCCTCAAGGACCTGTTCAACCTGTTCACCCGTCCGTATACAACTTGCCACCAGGTCGTCAAACTGAAATGCTGCTAAATCTGCTACATCTATATGAAAATCAAATGGCAGCTGACCGTCAAACTCAAGAACGACTCATGGAGAATCAACGACGAATGATGAGTTATATTTCTTTCTGTTAGAAGGAGACTAAGTCGTTGCGTACGATTGTTGAGTCTTAGGGGGTGAAATTAAAGGAACAAGAAGAGTTGATTTTACAATTAACTTGTAAAGAAGATGCCCTCAAGAAACTCAAGAATGACGTTGATGATCCTGACGAATCTGATGCAGGAGGTGAGCCTAAACAATCGCATGGTTCATCCTCTGGTGCAGGTGTTAGTGGCGGTGATGATTCGAGCAAGCAGATAATTATTTATCGAGATCCAACAGCTGCCAAGCCAATTGAAATGATTGCAGCTAACACAGTGATATTTGTTGATGGATCAGGGGTGGTTCGTAGTGTGGTAAACAGAGATGAGATAGAGGTTGGTGAGTTTGTGGTTAGATCCTTAATACGGGAGTAGATTTCGATTCTGCTTGGGCTGAATGACGATCAGTTGACTGCTTTAGAGACTAAGCCCGATGTCGAAGTAATAACTGAGGAAGATTTGGAATTTGATCTGTTGTTTATGAATACGGATTTTATTTATGAGAACGAGGAGATTGAAATGGAGGATGTGATTGCTGAAGAATACCCGGAGACGCAAACGTTGATCAAGGTGCTCCGGTATTTCATGAAGAAGTAATTAAAGAGACTGAGGATGAATTGGATAAGGTTGTGCAGCGAACAGTACCCTCACTCAAAGAAGTGACTGTTGAGGACATAGAAAGATGGTTCAAACATCATAAAGTGGGTAAAATCATCAGTGCTTATCGTTATGTAGATCAAGAAAGAAAAGATACTACTGCTGTTTGGGTTGAGGCTAATCAGATGACTACCTTCAAGACTGTTTCAAAGGTAAACGGTGATATTGTTTCATGGGCTTATGACTCTGACCTTAAAGTATGTATAGTCAAGTGGGAAAAGGGTGTCCAGTATTACGAGAGGATAATGGATGTTTTAACTCTACCGCGTTGGGATGCACGTACCCTCGCGAGACGTCCATTTATCAATCGTGGGGGTTACCGAACGTTTGAGTGGTTTCATCAACACTTACTGTTCGAGGTCAATCATGGCTTCAAATTCTTCAAGCCCCAGGTCCCAAGACGTAAGTGGATTGATGAGATTGATCCAAGGACCGGCTGGAAGAAACTTGTCTTGAAAGTGAAGCCGCCAAAGACGATGAAAAAGGTTCCTGTGAAGACAATGCCTCAAGATATTTATCTGTCTTTCAACCGTTGGTACTATGACAATCGTACTGGCGAGGCCGTTATTGTTCGTGGTCGAGGACTGCAGACCGAGCTCATCAAGATAATCGACCCGATGTGGTTGGTTAATTTATCAGAGACAGACAATGATGTGCTACGTAGGAAGCAAATTTTGATCGAGCGCCAAGAAGATTACGACCTGGCTATGCAATTCCAACGAGTCGTTCGTGTGTGTCATGAACATGGAATTCATAGTTGCAGAGACTGGCAGTCCAAGCGCTTCAAATAAGTTAAAGACAAAGAGCTCAAGACGAGGGGGTGTCTGTTAGTGCACGGTTTTGCGTCAGAGTCTTTGTATTTATCGTTAATGTTTTATTTATTAATTAATGTAATATTTAATGTTTATTATTAACTAGTTCGTTAAGGTTAAGTCTAGTTCGCTAGAGATGTTAGCGAACTAAGACTTGTTCGTTAAGGTTAAGTCTAGTTCGCTAGGGATGTTAGCGAACTAAGACATTATAATGTATTCCCTCCTGATTCGTTAGGAGATGTTAACGAATCAGGGGGTGGTTCGTTATGTTAATTTATGTAACGAAGGGGAAGCTGGTTCGCTAGGGGATTTTAGCGAACCAGATCACCTTCTATATATAGTGAACTACTGTTCACTTTAATGTAAGTTTTTGAGAAAGTTTTCAAAAAGAGTTTTTGAGTAATTGCTCTCTCTCAAGCTTCATCTTAACATTATTCGTCTAATCTATTGATAATACATACATATATATAACATTAAATCAAGGTAAATTATGAGCTAGATCTTTAATAGTATTAATCGGATATTCACAGATCTGAGATCTGTTTATTGTTATCGATTGATTTATTCTGGGATCCAACACCGTGCATCAGTAAGCACGGGGCCATGGTCACCTCTCATCAGTAAGCACGGGGCCGTGGTCACCTCTCAGAAAACACAAAACAAATCTAGCATATGCCATAAAATGCATGGGGGCGTGCCTACGTAAGCACGAGGCCGTTCTTCACACTCCAGATTGCCTATAATTAGTTGCTCATGTTGCATTCATTTTTTGTGCCTTGAAAAGAGTTCTATCCGGTTTTCACTTATAAAAACACACACTAACACTCACATTGAAGATCTAGTGAAGAGTTTGAAGGCTTGGAGGTCATCACCATCAACCATCATCATCAACTATCATCACCATCATTAAGAAAGGAGATTCATCTACATTTGGTTAGATTGTTCCAAGTTTAATCATGTATTTGTTATCATCATTCATCTTAATGTTTATCATCATGCTCATTATGAGCTAAACTCCTTTTATCATCTAAAATCTATGAAGAAGCTTTGTTTTACTTGATAATTATACAAAACATGTGGTGTAGTCTAGTAAAGTACATGGTTATATTACAATTATCTTTTGATGAGAAATGTTTCACCATCTTAAATCGCTAATTCAAAGTTGGTGGTTGCCAATTCTATTGGCAATCGTTCATGATCGATTCATGTTCTTGAAAGATAGAAATACTTTGATACATTAAAGAAACATGGATCCTTATATTGTACTTAGAAATGATGAGATATAAGTTATGATGTATTTCTCTAAGTCTTGGTAATTCGAAAATGGCTTTGCTTAGGATATCATTTTAGTTAAAGAAATCATATGTTAATTGAATGTGTAATTATAACCTACATAAATCAACCAAGGGGAGGTTGTGTGAGTTAACTACAACCACCTGAAGTTGTTAGAATTGGTATTTGAGAAATCAGAGTCAATCCTAATATTTCTACTTTACGAAACTACTTGCCAACTTAAATTGACATCATTGAGGTGGCGTGACATTAGGAAAGGGTGGACTTTAAAATGCGCACGTTACCTCCTTAGTGCCAAATATGCTCACTTAAGGTTTAAGGAGCTATCTATCATATATTGCTACGGCAAGTTTACCATATGTTCGAATATTAATTATCAATGCTAAAATGGAGTGGATTCTTGATCTTAGATGGTAACCTTCGCATAATTGAACAGCTCATTAGAATATCTTGTCTTGGTCACCTATATATATATATATTATATAAGTATTTATATTTTATAAAAAGTTCAAAAAGTAACCCCAAAATGATTAAAACCTCCGATTAAAGTAAAACAACGATTTATCATTAGAAACATTTGTGTCCACGGATCGATACTTGGTTCTTACCAACATTATTCTACATATACGATAGGTACACTTGCCTATTTTGTGTGTGTTTAGTCTTTGTAGAAATCACTTTTATAAATTTAAAACACGATCTTATGCAAAAGCAAATCATTTCATCCATCATATTTATACCACACGCACGCACCACATCAGTAGATATAACCGTTGGGTTTTGTCGAGTGTGTTTTGGTATAAATCAGCGGGTAAGCACCTTCTTAGAGACCGAGAGGTGATAATAAGTAAGGTCGTCTCACAACCTTTGCATGCTAGGATTAGGATTGCGCAAGAGTCAGTTTGGTTCTTGTCGGGTTTGAGCTTTTGAGCGACTAGTTGATCTAATTTGAGTTAAATTGAAATGTTCCTCTATCTTTGGTTGTGTAGTATTCATATCCATTAGGGTTGAGTGTCAGTGAGTCCGATATGAGAGTCGACATTAGAACACCTTAGTAATAGTTGTCCGGTTTGTTTTTAAAATTAATTAAGTTTAAGTTTGGGTTTGTTAGTGAGACCGAGAGGTGATCTAGCTACCTTGAGCGAACCTTAGTTGTGCCATCTTAGTCATCTTTAGATACCAGTGTCATGAGATCATTCAATCCATTTGCTTGTTAGACCGTCAATTTGATTCTTACCTAAGTAGGCGTTTTCTCCATATTCGTTAAAGCCTCGTTATGTTTCATTAAGTGTTTCAGTTAGTTTAGTCAAAGTAATTTAGGTCAAGTAGTTTTAATTATTAAAAATCAAATAAAAATATTATTCTTAGAAAGGTCTTGTGGTTTAGTAATCATAGGCATTTTTACGTGTCCTTGTGCTCGATACTCGGACTTCTTAGGTCTCACTACTAGAAAATTGGGCAATTGCAACCGTCATTTCGGTCGCAAATCAGTTGGAAATGCCTTTTGCGACCGAATTGCGACCGGTTTCAACGGTCGGTTAAACCCTGGTCGGGAATTATTTTGCGACCAAAAATATTGTTGCGACCGATTTTGCGACCAAATTTTTAGTTGCAAGAATAGCGACCGAATCTGCAACCGAGTCGTTTTCGTGACTGATTTTGTGATCGAATGTTTAGCGACCGAGATTGCGACGAAAATTTTTCCCAACCGGTTTTGCGATCAAAAATTTTACGACCGGCTTTACAACCGAACCTATTTTTGACCGTTTTTGTGACAAAAAATTTTACGACCGGCCTTGCGACCAAACCTATTTACGACCGATTTTATGACCGAAAATTTTACGACTAATTTTGCAACCGGAAACTTTAACAACCAATTTTACGACCAAATTGTTAGCGACCGCAATTTTGCGACTGATACATTTAGCAACCGAGATTGCGACAATCTATTTACATATGATTTTGCGACTGATTTCGCAACCGAGCTTTGGTATAAATTTGCGACCGCCCTTTTGGCTATAGTTTCGGTCAAAAATTAATACATAGAATTTAATTTTGCACTATATATAAATTTGAATACCATAATTAAATAGTTGCAAAGTTTACAAGATTGAACCGATTCATAAAACAAACTAAACATTAAAACCAAACACGACAAAAGTATAGAGGTACAGTAAGAAATGTCAAGCATAGTTGCGCTAACAAAAAAAACCAAATTTAACTAATTAGAGATACTTTTTGTTATGTTCTTCAAAAGCAATTGAATTGGCTCTTGTATTTCATCGTTTTTCTCTTGAATTTTGGCATTCGCAACCCTATTTTCCTTTATTTGCTCCATCAATGAAAGTTTCTCTGCTCTTTCTTTTTTCCTTTTCTAGTGTTTCCGTTTCTTTCTCTTGTCGTAGTTGCACTATTTCCTCATTCAACCGTTGAACCTATAATTAAAATACAACATTAGAAACAAACTTTACAAACATGTAAAAGTAAATCAGATCACACTTTTAAAATTATAACGGTCTAGCATCTCACTAAATAGTACTTATTTTCTCATTATGCTAGCGGGTCACACCCGGCAAACCCGTGTACCCGGCCCGCCAAACCCATTTAACAAACCCGTATTCCCCATAACCAGGTGTACTCGACCAGCCAATCCGGGTTTGAAGATTTGACATAAATAGGAAACGTTTCGGTCTGGATCATACCCGGCGGAACAATGTTGGAACCGCGAGCCAGTGAAGATCAAACTTTTGTAACATAGATATGGGATTCTATACTTCGTTTATTCGTCACATTTTCTATACAACATTAAACTGTGTATAATGGTTTGGGCATATAAAGTTTTTGTCCATATAGATTATATTAATGGACACAATATATTAGGCTAGAACATAACCAAATTTTGATCAAAACACACTGAAATATTCACATACTTTCTAATTTTGTAAACCAGTTTAAACCTTGTTTAAAAAATCATTTTGCTGCAGATTAATGGTCAATAAGAGACCCGTGTAACCCTCGAACCTGACCCGTAGAACCTGTTTCAAAACCTGGACTGGCCCATTTGTAGTGGTCAGATTCTGGGTTTGAAAATATGGTTTAACCGGTTCCGGTCCTGTCCCCTATTTATTTACTCCTATTTATTTAATGTCATGTAATTCTAAGCACAAAAAGTAACAAAATAATATATTATATCACTTAAATATAAATGAAAAAGTTGACCTAAATAGAATAAACATACCTCTTCATTTCTTGCAGGTAAATACGAGGCACTAGTACCCGATGTTGACGGTATACCCGTCATCACAGCCTGTGGGTCACTGATATTATTAAACCCATAAACTCAACCTTTTTTCTTTCCCCCAACAGCTTGTACCCAAGAGTCTGGATCAAATAACGGGCGTTTGCTAGCATCATCTCCATGCCTCTCCTTGACATATTTATGATATGATATCTATAACATACAAGAAAATAATGTTTTGTAATATTTATAACTTTCGATAAATAACTAATAAGAACATACATTTTATAAGTAAAGAAACTTACAAGAGAATACTTTGCTCGGGTGTCAACCCAATCAAAATCGTTATGTATATCGATCTCATCCAAAGCATTTGAATCTCCTGAACCCTCGCCTCCTTTACGACTTGCCAATCTATCTAAAGGTCTTGTCCCTTTCTTCCCATGTGACTGCATCCAAATTGCACTCTTCCAGTTGATGATTCCCACTTTGCACTCTTCCACGCCTTTATGGCTAGTAACGAAGAATTGATGCAAGGAAACCTACTACCTCAATGTTTTCAGCAAGGTGATATACTTGATATCAACGAAAAGGATCTTGAGAAGATGGACATCAGGTACCACATGCCCATGACAGTTCATAGGGCCACCAACTTCATGAAGAAATACGGGAAAACATCTTTAGAGACTCCAATAGCAAAAGTATAGGGCTTGATAGGGATCAGCTTCGTTGCTACAATTGCAACGAACTAGGACACCTTGCAAGAGTGTGCACCAATCCAACAAATCCTGCAATGACATCAAAATCACCGGAGTCTCTAATAATGAAGGGGGGAAAATAAATGATAAAAGGCCAGTGGGTCAAAATTAAGGCCAAAGAGTTTCACGGATTGGTCAAGGAAATTCAAACAAAGAGAACTAAAGTTCAAGCACCAAGGTCCATATCACCAAGTCTGCTGAATCAACTGAACCAGATTAGGAGGATCATCAATTCACTGAGCTGGTGAACCCATTGAACATGGCTGGGAAGGCATTTGTGAATGAAGACAAAGGCGCTTCATGTTCTACTCCTGGAGGAAACCATGCCACTCCTGAAATTCCCGAGGTACACAAACACCTTTGCTCTCAAGCTTGTTTAAATAAGGTAGAATACAATAGAACTCATAATGCTATTGTGATTAAAGAAAACTTAAGCATTAAACATCTGAATGATGAATATAAAAAGTCTAATAAGATATACAACACTATAATCAAAACTCATCAAGACGACATGGCAAAATTGCATATTAAACTGTTTCAATCTAATATGACAATTGGGTTTCATGAAAAACGAATGGTCGAGTTAAATGCTAAAATTGAGAAACTTGAACTTGAGCTATTAAAAAGAATAATAACTGTAGACAAATTTGAGATGGCGTCTGATAAGTTAAATGGCATCATTGGAGTACAGATGTATGTGAAACAAAAGACAGGCCTGGGATACGAATGTGTGGCAATTACCCCACCTTTTAATGAAAATTACACATCCCTACCTCCCTTTAGTTTCAGTACCCCTCCCGAGGATGAAATGGTCTATGGAATTGTTCATGTTCCAAAACCAAAGATATTTGTTCCTCCCTTTTCAAAAACAATTGATCCAATGCTTGTGCCTATTGATTATAATGGTAATTCATCTTGTTCAGCAGGATGTGTAGAAGAAAGTGGGTCGGTGGAAAAGGACATGAGTTGTGAAGGGAAAAGAATGTTAAATTCACCTTTCGTTTCCTATGTGAGTTTCAAATCATTTACCAATTCTGTCTGTAATAATAACAATACTATTTCTACCTGAAATACATTGTCTTCATCTTCAGATGTTGATGTAATTTGTGAAAGTGTTGATGTTGGCACTTCTCATGTTATTTTGAATGAAAATGTTGATGTTATTTCATATAGTGATTGTGAAACCATTTATGATGAAACTTTTGTAGATAATTATGTCAATTTGAAAAGGCCAGTTGATGTGAACATATCAAGTTATTCATCATCAAGTAGTAAGTCTGAGGATAATTTAGGTAAAGACAAAGTTTTTTAAAGTGAAAATGCCAAGTACTTCATGTAAATATGTTACCAAGTAAACAATCATTTTCTCAAACAACCAATCAAGTAGAAATCCACAGTCATAGAACTTCTATGATAACAACTATTATGGTCATTATCACGAAAATTATGTTGATTCTAATTATGAAAATGCTTTTGATAATTGTGGTTATGGACCAAATAGCTTTTACAATCATGTTCCTTTTCAAGGATCACCTTTTCCACCACATCAACCGTATTATAGTTCAGATGAGTTCTATGGTGTTCATAGGAGAAAACTTTGTTTTGTTTGTAGTAACCCTTCTCACCTTGAAAGACATTCCAAGACCTGGCATCGGTAGTAGAAGGAGATGAAAAGACAATTTAATCTGTCTTGGTCCCATGCCGCTAGCAGCTTGGGATCAAGGATTAGTCAAAATTTTAGTAAAGTCATTGAAATGGATGTGAAATCCAACAACAAGCAAAAAGTAAATAAGCCTTTTTGGATAACCAAAAAGGAAAGATCAAAAAGAAGTTCAAAGACTAAAAATTTCAAGAACTCACCAAAACAAAATCAACAAAAGGATCCAAAGATCGAAAGATCTGTGGATTTTGTTTTGAAAACAAAAAGAAGACGAAAAGATCTTCTAAAACAAGGAAACATGCCTCTACATGGATTCGTGTTGACTGTTCTTCCGATTGTGAATCACCGCAACACTTCACTTTTCAAAGAAACAATATAAAATTTGGTGATTTCATGGTTGATCTTCGGAAGACAGCTAAGTCTCGGGAACCCATGTCTAGTTAACTGCTAATGTGTGTAGGGTCAGTCAAGAAGGCCTATCAACAGTTTTTGGTACTTAAATAGTGGCTACACCTAACACATGAGTGGAGACGAGTCCTTGCTATTTGGCGTTCAACCGTTCGATAGTGGACACGTTTCTTTTGCTGGAGACATGGGAGGAAACATAACAAAAAGAGGAAAGGTTTCAAATGGTAGACTAACGTTTGATGATGTCAATCTTATGGAACAACTCAATCATAATCTGCTAAGCGTCTCCCAAATATGTGATAGGAAGTTTTCCACCTTATTCACTGAACATGAACGCTTGATTCTGAAACCAGGTTTTGTAGTTCTAGAAGAATGGATTTTGATACGTACTCCAAGGCACAATGCTTATATATTAGACATGAAAAGTTTGTATTCATGACAAATTGCTTCATGTTTAATTTCCAAAGCCTTAGAGAATGACTCCTCTATGTGGCATATACGTCTTGGTCATGTAATTTTAAGAATTTGAATAAATTAGTCAAAGGTGAGCATGTGAGGGGCCTGCATGTTAAAACTTTCTTTTATATTGAAAAATGTTTTTCATGCTCTAAATGCAAGCAATACAAGCTTCCCCACAGGCCTAAGACTGTCAACTCCATTGCATGCATTCTTCATTTGTTACATATGGATTTATTTGGTCCAATTCATCATTTGGCAATAGGCCAAAAATCCCATTGTCTTGTTGTTATTGATGACTTTTCGCGTTTCAGCTGGACTTTCCTTTTAGGGCACAAGGATGAAACCACTTCGTTTCTAATCAAGTTCATAAATCTTGTGAAGAATCATATTGACAAGAAGGTTAAGTGTATCAGAAGCGAGAATGGAACCGAATTTTGCAACAGAGCTGTTAATGACTTCTGCCATTCAAAGGGTATAGATCACCAGTTCAGTTCTCCGTACACTCCACAACAAAATGGGGTTGCTAAATGTAGTAATAGAACACTGATTGAGGTTGCTAGAACGATGCTGGCAGACTCCAAGCTTCTATTGTTTTTCTGGGGTGAAGTAATCAATGTAGTGTGCTTCATACAGAACCATGTGTTGATCAACAAGCACTTAAAGAATACTCCTTATGAAGTTTATTTTAAGAATAAGCCACAAGTCAACTACTTTAAAACATTTGGATGGCCATGCACCCTGCTTCATACAAATGCCAACTCGGATGACAAATTTTCTGAGAAGGCCGATGAGTGTTACTTTGTTTGGTATACAGCCAACAAAATCACTTATCGTGTTTTCAACAAGAAAGGAAAAGTGATAGTGGAATCCTTCAATGTTGACTGGCAATAGCATAACCCCACTAATGCACGCACGATACCTAACTGGATGTTTGATTATGACTATTTTTTCAATCAGTTTCGTAGCATGCTACTTCCCCATTAACAAGTACTCATGTTCCAGTCTATATACCCAATCCAATGTTGATTCAAGTTATTTCCAACAGCTTAAATGATGTCAATCTGTTAACTAGTCCTTCCAACATAAATGTATTGCCCACGGCTCCTCCACCAACTACAGTCAATCCCGTTCCTCAACCAGCAGATACAACTGACATAGTAACCGTTGAAGATGCCTCTAATTCAAATTCAGATGTTCCATTCATGTCCGCTGATAACGTCGATCCAAATCAAACAGAACCCACAAAAATCTTCAGGCATAACCTAGTGCGGTCGAATCTATTCCCACACCTCCCTCATCAAATAACAATATAAAGGTTGTTGCTGAACAGACTGTTGCTGGTGCTTCAGACAACACTGGCTCCACTCCAGTTCCTGCAGTTGTTGTTCCTTTCATTGAAAATCTCTAGGATGGTCCCATTCCTCAAGAACAAATGGTAGATCAACTTGACACCATTCAACTAGCCCCTGACATTCTGATTAATACTCCACACATATTCCATCCCATCGAGTGTTTGACAGTTGATCTTCTTGTGGAACCTATTGTTCAAGTGGATGATATTCCTGAGTTGCCAATTCATCGGTCACACCCAACAGAGAACATCATTGGGTCTCCTTATGCCGGAATCCAAAAAAGGAGCAAGTCCGGTAACATTAACGGATGTCTTTTTGCTTGCTTTATTTCAAAGGTTGAAACAAAGGATTACAAGGTTGCTCTCAAGGAGAATTCCTGGGTTGAGGCTATGCAAGAGGAGCTGTTACGGGTCAAGAAGCTCAACGTGTGGAGGCTAGTAAATAAACCAGAAAAAAAAAGAAACCAATTGGTACCAGGCGGGTTTTCAGGAATAAGAGGGATGATAAGGGGTAATTGTAAGAAATAAAGCACGGCAGGTAGTTCAAGATTTCTCTCAGCGTGAAGGTCTTAATTACAATGAGGTTTATGCTCCTATTGCTAGGCTCGAGGCAATTCATCTTTTCCTGGCCTATGTTTCATACATGAACTTCAAAGTGTATTAGATGGATGTGAAGACTGCTCTCTTGTATGGGAAAGTAATGAAATAAATCTACGTCAAATAACTATCATGTTTTGAGGATCCGGATCGTCCAAACTACGTTTATCATCTTGATAACATGAACTTCAAAGTATATTAGATGGATGTGAAGACTGCTTTCTTGTATTGGAAAGTAAAGAAATAAATCTACGTCAAATAACTATAAGGTTTTAAGGATCCGGATCGTCAAAACTATGTTTATCGTCTTGATAAAGCTCTTTATCGCTTTCATCAATCACCCCGTTCCTGGTATGCTACGTTAGCAGAACATCTTTTTGAGAATGGCTATAGATGAGGTGTTATTGATCAAACACTGATTATCAATAATGTAAAGAACGATAAGATTCTTGTCCAAGTGTATGTTGATGATATTATCTTCGGGTCAACATGTGATAAACTGTGTAGAGAGTTTGCATAAGTCATGCAGAGTCGGTTTGAGATGAGTTTGTTGGGGGGAAATAACATTCTTTGCGGGCCTTCAAGTTGAACAGAATACATATGGGATTTTAATACATCTGGAGAAATACGCTCATGAAGTTGTTTAGAAGTTTGGGTTCAAGGATGCCAATTCCTATTTCACTTCGATTGCTACAAGACTGGTGTTAACCTGATCCATCGGGAAAGTCAGTCGATCAACACCTTTATAGGTTCATGATTGCCTCCCTGATGTAACTTACTTCAAGCAGGTCGGACCTCATGTTCCCTGTTTGTCAGTGTGCCATATATCAATCTGATCCGAAAGAATCCCACTTAATTGCTGTCAAGAGTGTCTTCCAGTATCTAAAAGGAAAGCCTTGCTTAGGTCTTTGGTATCGTAAAGACTCTCCTTTGGTGCTACATGCTTACACCGACAATGATTATGGGGGATGCAATCTTGACAGAAAATCAACTTCAGGAGTATGTTAATTCATGGGTGATTGGTTAATCTCTTGGCAATGCAAAAAGCAGGTCACCGTACCTATCTCTATAGCTGAAGCAGAATGCATTGCCGCCTCAGCCTGTTGCTAATAAGTGATTTGGATCCAACATCAGCTCACCCCTATCAAGTGTGATAACGAAGTAGCAGTTTGTATTGTCAAAAACCCGGTCCAACACTCTAAAACAAAACATATTGACATCCGAATGCATTTCATTCGTGATTGTTATGACCAGAAACTAGTCGGTATTGAAAGGGTTCATTCTGACCACAACTTTGCAGACCTTTTCACAAAATCTTTTGATCGTGTGAGATTTCTATATCATGTAGAGTCGTTTGGCAAAAAGATTTTCATAATTTGTTTTGATTAAACCTTATTTATTTTTTTGTGTTTAAAAACTGCAAATATTTTTTATGTAACAATTTTAGAAAGAGAAAATGAGTTAGGTTTAACTCACCAAAAATATTTTCCTTTTGTGTTTATGAAAACAAAATTAAGTCGCTTGACTTGCCAAAAAGATTTCATCCTCTTTTAAGAAAACTAGAAAATCTCTAAAAAGGAATGTTTTCATGTTTAGAAGGAGTTCCTGCTTAGAGGGAGTCAGATTATATAACATTATACAAGTTTGAGAAATTAATCCGACCTTTGGAAAATGATAAGAAATTGTCTCTAACGATTCTAGCACATGAAAATAGTAGATCAAAAGCAAACAAGATCATTGCTTAATGTGTAGATAGACTTGACATATGAGTAAGTGTCAGAATGATACAAACATAAAATTCCCGCCTATGCTTGTGGTTACACATTCATGAAGCGTTGCCGACTCCACTAAAAGTCATATCAGTGAAGGAAATAATGTTATTAGTCTGTCATACACGAGCCTGTTAGTGATTGATCACCTTAAAATTGTTCTTGCTTAAAATACAGTTATTGAAAATCAAAATGAAAAGGCAGAAAAACTGCAAAGTGCTTAAAAGAATTTAAATTCAACACAAAAATTTTGACAATTCTCAACACAAAATGTTGATAATTAACAAACAAAAAGGGGTATATTAGAACCGCGTAACGTGGGGCACACAAGTAAGTCCTAAGCACCTTATATGAAGGCATGTAAGTCCGAACCTGGCAAGTAAGTCCATGGTTCAACCTTTATTGTTTGTAAAAGTTTGCAAATGTTTAAATTAGCCTAAAACGTTTTGATCAATCATTAGGGGGGGGGGGGCGGAGTCAATTGGGGGTGATCTTATAAACACAAATTATACTTGTATGACGGAGTCAATAATTTGTCAAATTAAATGGGGACCACACAAGTATTGCGCCTAATACATACATTAACATATCACATTGACACCTAAAAACTTGTTAAGTTTAAAGTGGATAAAACATATCTACAATCGACTTTGGGTTCTTGGCATAATACATGAAAATAGAAGTATGATCTAGAACGTTAACGGATAATGTGATTCCATGTCGTGATCTTTCTCGCAAAAATATGTGAACTTTTAATAGCATGTATCACAAGCTATCCTTAATGATTATCTTTTCATGCAAAGAAATAATTTAAGAGCATAAATTATTACGTAAAAGTTACTTCTCGACGTATAAGCTAGGCTAGCGTATAAGTCATGGTGCCTCTTTCATGTGCGCCAAGAACTTATGCGGAATGTAAGACAAGAATAAGTAATTACTTAATAACTAATGGTAATGTTTAAAAATGACAAAAGCCTAGAAAGAAAGACCAAGGCTAGAATAGATACGTAAGAGCACGAGAGTAGTAGTTAAACTTATGTGTCGTTCCATCCATAAGTTTTGTATTATTATATACACAATGTATATAATAATGTTATAGGAAGAGGGTAGGGTTTCATGTTTAACTTTTCATCTAATGACATTTATTCCCCTCATACTTTAGATAATTACATTTATCTTCTATAATTTAATTAACTCAAATTATTTAAAAACCGACGAACCTTTGGATGTTACAAGTCTACCCTCTTTATAAGAGGTTACGTCCTCGAAACTTGCTTAGTCATTGTAAAAGGAATACTTCAAATATTCACATCCTTTCTTGAACCATCTTAGCTTCCTAACTTACCGGTTTATCCTTTGTCTTACAATCATCGAGTGATGTTAATTAGTTTTAGCCGTCCACGGTAGCTTGTCCATGAAGTCCTCGATGATACGCTTCCTTATCTAGACTTAGCAAGTCCCATCATTTCTTTAAGCATGCCTTTCTTTCTTGTTCTTCAAATAGAAACATTGCACTTACTATCATAACACTTAGCACTGAATGACCCTTCTGGTCAATTATAACCTTTAGCAATATACTGATTTGCAATACGTTCAAAACATAAGGAGACATTTCCAGTTTCTCCTTAAGGATTATTTCTTGATATCACTTTGTCCATTCCTTAAGATAGAAACACTTCTTTGCAATTCTTGAGTACATCCATTGCATAACTTGTCGGGGAACTCCTTAAGTCACCATTTAAACCTTTTTTCATTCTCAGCTCTGCATCCACACGTAGGGTTCATGAGTTATAGCTATCTAAGGTAGCTTGATCATGAAGTCCTTGAGGATAACTCTTCCTTTTCTTGACTATACCGTTATTATTAAGGAAGTATTTCCTCTTTTCAACTGAGCACGACTTCATTCATATTAACTCTTCCTTTTTTATAGCATGTATAACAAGCACTTATTCCATTCTTACATGTAAATGCGTTAATGCGTTAATGTATATTCCTCCAAGTCCTTCTTCTTTATAAGTTCATAGTAATGATGTGGGGAATCCTTAATATTTAGGGCTCATCTGACGTCATTTTATGTAATACTCAGCTTTTTTCCCGGACACCTCGGTTGTAATGGCATCACTATTATTAACGATTTTGGAATTAATCCAAAACTCTTCAAACCAACATGTATGAATCTCCAGGTTTGCAGATATGGCATGCATAAGTGGACATTCCCTTAACCCTTTGATCATCGAAATAAAAACCTTGTACTTTCTCTTTCTTGGAATGTCAAGTGGACAATACATATTATGTTGCTACCTATGACATCATTTAACAAATCATAAGGACTGGTATGAGTAGGAAAACAAAGATATATAAACAATAATTTGGAACAAAGACAAAACTATACAGAATGCAAGAAAAAAAACTGCCAAGTAAAAACAAATCGAGTCGAGTTTTGATTCAAACGAATCGAGTTTAATTTTATTGACAGAAAGCATTCAAAGTGTAAATGAATCAAATCAAGTTTATAAAATAATCAAATCGAGTTTAAGAACATGAATCAAATCGAGTTTGAAATGAATCGAATCGAGTTTTCAAGATTCAATTTGATTCAAGTTTAATTCGATTCGATAAGACAATTAGAATCTCGATTCGATTAGAATTAAATTCGATTATTTTTACATTGTACAGAATGAAAACATTGAACTCTTGACGAATTCAGACATAACGAATACATGAATATTGGTAACGATTCCTATAATAACGATACAATACTGATGTTGCTAACGTACATACTCTTCATTGTTAAAAAAAGAGTATGTACGTTTTTGTTAAAAAAATATTAAGGATCATATTCTTAATGATTATCTTTTCAAGCAAGACATGTCGGCTAGGTATTAGATTTATTGAAACATTATTATTATATATTATAATTATATAATAAGTATTTACATATTGTGAAGTATATGTTCAAACATTACAAATATATCTCATAATATATTTCAGTTAAAATATTTCTTTTTTATATTTAGTTATATTTATATTTTATCAAGTACAGTTAATAGGGTTTCATAAATAATAAACAAATGATGATAATAATAATAGTTTTACAAAAATAAAAACAATAGAAATCCAACGATCAATAAATATTCTAATCACAACATAATTCAAATCACATCGAAATCTTAATTCATTAAATCGAGTTATATAATTTATAATTAATTTATATTATTATATTTAACTAGGAATCATTGTCGTTGTATCCCGAAGGGTTCGTCATTCTCACATCATCATTTTAATTTCGTTCATCTGATCAGGTGAGTATCTCACTTCCCTTCTTTTTACTCATTTATAACTGTTTTTGGGACTTATGTGGTACTACTTATTTTACTATTACTTAATACACAAATTGCAACTGCTCGTCATGTGTGTTTAACGATTTATACCTTACGTGTTATATGCTTATATGATCTATTTGATTCGCATTCGGAGAGGTCCAACATATTCTCATACTAGTATGATCATACGTCCTTCGTGTTAGCCATCGTCCAGTTCATCTGGCGTCGAGCTTACCGAAAACATTATTTACTTGCTCATTGGTTAAATTGCTTATCTCACTTGACACAATTTGCCCTTTTATATTATTATTATTATAGTGTCTTAAATATGGTGTTTTACTCACTCAACCTAGTGTTCACAAAACCTATTTGTATTTTTAACGCATATGCAGGTTATCGTGTGATTGATTATCAAGTTGTTTAAAGACACTTAGGATTGTATGCTAGAGAGAAGAAATAAGAATATAGATCTTATTTTGTCTTTACTTATTTTAGTGATACTGTGGTATTTGGAAATTGTTGGATTTTATAATTTGCAATAATAGATACGATAATTTAATTATTGCATGATAGTACCTTGAGAGCTGTGAGCAATTAGCTCACTCCCCGGCATTTCTGCCTTAGGTTGGGGTGTGACAGGTTGGTATCATAGCCGAAGGTTTAAGATATGTCGTTAGTGGTGCCTTAGTAACATGCTTATGTTGGGTCAAGAAATTGACCTAAGGGGGAGATTGTTGAGTCAAAGATTTGACCTAAATGAAGTACATGGAAGATTGGAATCTTCTCAACCTCCTCTGAATTCGCTAAGTAATGGATCCGAGCACACCTTAGACATCCGAGCAAGCTTTTACTTAGCCGAGTACGATATTTTGCCTACCGGGCAAGGTTTACTTCAAGTAGTCTTCTTAAGTGGATATCCGAGCAGGGTTTGCAAATTAGTGCATTGTCGAGTAAGGTACACTAGTTTATGTAAATCCGGGCAAGGTTCACTTTATCAAGCAAGTCTGTTCTTCAGAGCCAAGTATATTACTCTTCTGAGTAAGGTTTGGTTAACCAAGTCCAAGAAGCCAAGTGATTGGAAGACCGGGCAAGGTATTCATTATTAAGTATGATTCAAGTATGCTTGATAATCTAAAGGAATATCTCTAACTAATATCGGGCAAGGTTTAGCTCAAGCAAGGAACAGTAATCCCGAGTACACTTTGCTAATAAGTTATTTATAACAAGGAGCTTAAATGGATCATTGAAGAACAAGGTTGCTCGTAAGAAGTTGTCGGGCAAAGTCTGGCAAAGTCAAGAAGACTGAAGTCTACTCGGTGAGTATTTTACTTGGTGAAATACTCTTTAAGTAAAGTCTACCCGGAAACTGAACCCGAGCACACTTCTATATTACCAAGTTATGAAGGATGGCCGAGCATACTCGGAAAGACAAGACTGATGCAAAGCCTACCCGGAAGACTTGTTTTACACTTAGTTTATTTTGAATATGTAATTTGAGTATGTATGATTGTATTTAGGGTTTCTAGAAGGAATGACAGCTGTCCTAGGTTGGCAGGCCTATAAATAGAATGTTTAGGGCATGCCGCCAAAAGAAGGGCAGAGAGAGAGAGAGATAAGCCTTTACACTTTTCGGATAAGAAAGAATATTTCTTGAAAGTGACGGCTGTCCTAGGATTCATAGAAAACCCTAAATCGATTATCCACTTTGTATGATTAATGTTATATAAATGGAAATCTTTTGAGTGAATCCTGTGTGTGCTTTCTTCCTTTGATTATTCTTTGCAACCGTATGTTTGTTATTGATTCCGCCTTTAACAAACGGATATATTTCTAAATATAGCAACTCGTCATTAACTCTCTTGTCAACGCATTAATCTGTGTGAGTTATGACATGATTAATTAAGATCCAGCTGAAATCGAGGGGACCGACAAGTGGTATCAGAGCTCTTTACTGCTATTTTTGAAAGATTGTTGCTGATTGAAGATTTGAAGAAGAATGATGTAAGCAGACCACTGTTCCATTGATTTGTGACGTCAGCAGCCCTGTTTTTCATTTTTCTTCCAGATCTACAATCTACCGGTGTTTTCTCTTCCTTATTTCAATTAAAGTTCTAATCTTTATATCTAAATCAAGTTCTAATCACATTACACACATCAGATCTGAGCATTCTGTTTCCAGATCTGATTATTTTTTGAAACTCTGTTTTTACAAAGAAACTGATTTTTAATTTCTCAAAATTTCTGGATATGAGGAACAAGAGGTGTCTACTAACAAGTTACCAAGGTTGTATGGACAGGAAAACTTTATCAAATGAAAAGTACTCTTTGAAGCAGTCGTATGCTACAATGATATTGATATGTGGAACTCCATCAAGAATGGTCCACAAACTACTGTTGAAGAAGGTGCAAATGCAGCTGCAACTACTGCTGTACGAGAAAAAATGAGAAAGGTGGATGACAAAGCCTTAGATATGATTAAGATAGGTTTGTCTTGGGAGATTCTGACCAAGGTGGCTCATCACACAATTGCCAAGCAAATGTTTGATGCCATCCTTGAAATGTATGAAGAGAATACTTAACTAAAGAACATAAAGAAGCAAAGATTGAAGCAACAGTTGGAAAGGTTCAAGTATAAGGATGGAGAAAGGTTGAAATCAATACTAGAACGTTTTCTAAGTATTGTGAATGAGTTGAGGACAACTGATTTTGTAATGACTGACTTTGATTTGAATACAAAGTTACTCAACTCAATGCCAAAAGAATGGTATACTGCTTGCAAGTTCATCCTTCAGAAGCATAATTTCAATGAATTGAAATTGGATGATGTAGTATGCTTTCTTCAGGCTGCAGAACTTGAAATGATAGAGAATGAGATGATTAAGGAAGACATACGTTTCAAATGCATTGATTGCACCCATGGGAAATCTGTCTACCAAGAATCAACAGCAAATTCCCATTATTGAAGAACCAGCTGAACATAATGTTGTTACTCCAAAATCTTCCATTGGAGGTAGCACAAGTAATCAAGGAAATCAGCAGAGGTTCAATGTGCAACTGATTAATGATACTGATTCTGCCTTCATGCCAAGTGGAAATGTTCCTCATACTGGCACAGGACTTGGTCAAAGCAATGAAACACAGGCTTTGTTGTCTATGTTTACTGAGTCATATAATGCATTTGTTGCAAAAAACCTAATTCACACAAGTGTGGTACAAGATGATTTAGAGCAAATTGATGCAGATGACTTGGAAGACATGGATTTGAAGTGGCAAGCTGCCATGTTGGGTTTGAGAAGTAAAAGGCTGTATAACAGAACTGGTAGGTCTCTGGTTTCTGGTCCTAATGACATGATTGGATATGACAAGTCAAAAGCAATCTGCTACAATTATCAGCAACCTGTTCATTTTGCAATAGAATGCAATCAACCAAGAAACTTTCAAATGAATCAATTCCAGAATAAACAACCAGGAGGTCAGCAGCAATATCAACAAAATCAAACAACATGTCAGCAGCATTACCAACAAAATCAGCCAAGATTCAACAACAGTAGTAATCAAATGAACAAGTTTAACAACAACAACTTCAATCCCAACAACAATTACAACCCCAACTTCAACAACTTTCAGCCTCAAATGAATAATCAACAACAGTATGCAACAGATTCAAGGTTTTCAGATGAATAACAATCAAAACCCTCAAGCAGCTCAAAATGTTCCAAACAACACTGTTCCAGCAAATCAAAATCAGATCATAAATCAAGGAAATGTGGCAATGACTACACAACATGAAGGAAATTTTGATTGGAGCAACCATGAAGAGGACATTGCAGATGATATCAGGAAAGCAAATGTGGCATTCATGGCCATAATTGAGAAAGAAAAGGGATCATCATCTCAGGTACACTCTGCTCCTACAGTTGATTTAAATGAACTTATCATTGAATTGAAAACAAAAGTAGGTAAGCTGAAAAGTGAGTGTTTTAGGAAACAAAGTATCATCAATGAGTATGAGGCAAGTGAGATGATCAGTGATGAAAAGATTAAAAGCCTTGAAGATGATTGCATGATCATTTACAGAACTCAAACCAGATACACCACTGAGATTGATGGATTAAAGAAGATGTTGGTTGAAGAAAAGGTGCAAAACACAAGACTAAAGGTTGAAACTGAATTTCTGAAGAATTTGATCTCAACAGGCAACATATGTGGTATACTGAACCAGGTGAAGGAACAAGACAAATACAAAACAGTACCACCTCCATTCAACAACAACTTCATGCCAAAAGTTAACAAAGAGAAAAGAGATGCATACTTGCAACAATTCAGAGATGTCTTTCAAAACAAGGAAGAATTTGTTGATTTGTACAAAAAGGTAGAAGTGAATGAAGAAGGAGAGTTTGTGATTAAGAAATAAGTAAAAGAGGATAAGTCAATTGGAGTTCAAATCTCTGAGGATGACTTTGATTCAGTTGAGTTGGATCAAGATGATTTGAGTGATTTGAGTGATCAAATTACTGAAAAGGAAATCAAAGCTGCTGAAAGAGGAAGAAAATATAAGAAACCGGAATCTGTTGATAAACTTCCAAAGTATCCACCAGTCCCACCAAGATTGAAGAAACAGAATGATAAAATGAAAAGAGAATATGTTTCCTTTGATATTTGTGAAAGGAGGAAGATAAACTACAATGCAGTCAGACCACCAAGCAAGGCTGTATTGGGTAAGATAAAGCAGAACAACAAAAAGAAGAAGGTGACTGAAAAAGTTGATACAGAAAATTTTATCCTAGTTTATCCAATCTTTTCTAGTCATGAGGTGTTGGATGTTGGAGAAGTGGAAACTATGGAAGAGAATGAGAAAAGACAGTCAAGGGTTAGAGAAAGCAGTGATGAAGAACCTATGATTATGGAGAAAATTGTCTTTGTCAAAAGCAAACTTGAAAGACAAGACATCAAGATTGAGGAATTTGTTCCTTTTTCAATTGATTTTGATGGTTTAAAGAATCAGAAGACTCTAGGAGTCAAGACACCTAAGCCAAGTGAAAGATACAAGAAACCAAAAGAACATGAAATATTCAAAGGCAAGGTTTGGTGCAAAAGGTGTGATGAATATGGTCACCACACAGATTCATGTAATGAAATATTCAAATTCAAACCATTTCATGTACCGGATGGAACAAAGTATGGCCAAGACTTTGTCCTGTATAAACAGAAGTATGATGAATATCTGGGAAAAGGAAAGGTGTGTGGAAATGAAACCATGAACAAAGAAGAAAAGAAATCTGAAAAGGAGACAAGGATTGAGAAGAAAATGGCTGAACTAGCAAGAAGAAATAAATCTCCTAAGAAGCATGAGAAATTGACCAAAAAGAACTATCAGTCTTTGAGAATCAAACAAGAAACTCAATCAGTCAAATCTGATGGTTCTCAAGGATCATCAAGCAGTGAGAAGACAAGAAGAAGAGAGGCACATTCTAGAAATAAACCAACAGAACTCACTGGTGATGAGAAGTTTCTACTAAGACATGGATATGAACCACATGGTTTCCTTTAGAAACCTAAGACTGAGAGTAAGGTTGAGCAATTTGCTGATGTGAGAGACTACTCTGAGAAGAAGGACTATGTGATAAAGGAGTATGACACTGACTCAGCTGAATACCAGTGTCCAACCTCACTTGTTAAAAATCCAAGAGAGTGTGGGTATGAAACTGATCATTCAGACAACTTAGAATTGACTCATGAAGATCCTAAACCAACAACACTCACTTCCCAAGCTGTGTCTGAAACTGAATCTGATGAGCTGCAAGTTGATAAGGCTTGCACTTCATCACTCAACTAATAAAATTTTCTTTGTATGTGCAGGAACAGTCCACTCCTCTAAATGACATATGGTATATGGATAGTGGTTGTTCTAGGCACATGACTTGTGACAAGAGATCTCTTGTCAATTATGAAGAGAAGTATGAAGGTCCAGTAGCTTTTGGGAGTGATGAGAATGGTGGAAAGATTGTTGGAAAAGGAATCTTAACAAATGGGAAAGTCTCATTTGATAATGTATTTCATGTTGAAGGTCTTCAGTACAATCTGCTGAGTATATCACAAATGTGTGATAAGGGTTACAAAGTCAGTTTTGATGATTCACACTGTTTCATTTTAAAACTTGAGTTTGTAATTCCACCTGAAATGATTATGATGATGGCACCAAGAAATGGTAACTTGTATGAATTGAATATGAAAGAAGCTATTTCAAGAGGAGGTGCATGTTTTGTTTCCAAAGTCACTGAAAATGAGTCAAAATTGTGGCATAGGAAACTATGTCATGTGAACTTGAAGAACATGAATAGACTTGTCAAAGGTGAGCATGTCATAGGTTTACCTACAAGAGAATTCAAGTTGGAAGATCATTGTGATACATGTCAAAAGGGAAAACAACACAAATCTACTCATAAGTCAAAACTCATCAACTCAATTGATCAAATACTTGAATTACTTCACATGGATCTCTTTGGTCTAGTGAGTGTACCAAGTATTGGGAAGAAAAGATATTGTCTGGTGATCATTGATGACTATTCAAGATACACTTGGGTTTGTTTCCTAAGTACGAAGGATGAGACTGCAGAGTTGATTAAAGGTTGTGTAACAATGATTGAGAACAGGTTGAATAAGACAGTCAAGATGATGAGAAGTGACAATGGCACTGAGTTCAAGAATGGAGTTATGCAAGAATTCTGTGAAGCAAAAGGAATACAACAACAATTCTCAGCTCCTAGAACTCCTGAACAAAATGGTGTAGCAGAAAGAAGAAACAGAAAACTTATTGAAGCTGCAAGAACCATGTTAGCAGATGCTAATTTGCCTGTCACTTTTTGGGCTGAAGCTATAAATACAGCCTGCTATGTTCAGAACAGGGTACTTGTCAACAAAAGACTTAACAAAACTCCATATGAAATATTTCACAACAGAAAGCCTTACATTAAGTTTTTCAAGCCCTTTGGATGCAAATTTTTCCTACTGAATACAAGAGACTATTTGAACAAGTTTCAAACAAAGTCCCTGGATTGTTTCTTTGTTGGATATTCTACACACTCAAAAGCCTACAGAGTCTATGTAAAAGATCACTTGAGTGTTATAGAATCTTCTGACATCATTTTTAATGAGAATCAATTCAATACAGTTGATGGTGCAGCATGGTTGTTTGATCATGAGAAGTTAATAAGGTCTTTCAAGATTTATCCTGAAGACTTTGATGAATCTTTCTACAAGACCAGTGAAATTGAAGAGAAAAAGAAGAAGTCATTGGACTTGGAAGAATTATGGAAGAAGGTTGCTGAAAAGGAAAAGGAATATACTTTTGTGAAGAACTCCTCATGTGATATTGGTGAACCTAATAAAGAAAACAATCACAATGTTGAACATGATCATACTGAGAACAATCAAGACAATCAAGATGTACAGGATGATCAAATTCAGAATGAGGGTGACACAATCATCCAAGCAAGTGAAGAAGAAGCTGCATCTACTGCAAGATTTCAGCATTTATTTGAAAGCTTAAATATTGGAAACAATGGTGCATCTACTTCAGGACAACATAATGATGAAGCACCAGAATTTCATGATGCAGAGACTGATTTGATCATTGAAGTACCAAAACTCAATGAGTCAAATCTTGACACAACTGTGTCTACAGATATGATTGTTCAAACTCCTTATGTGGAAAAGAATCATCCTTCTGAAAACATCATTGGTGATTTGCATGAAAGAGTTACAAGAAGTCATTCCGAAATTGCAAACATTTGTCTTTACTCTTGTTTTCTATCCCAAATAGAACCAAAGAACATAGCACAAGCATTAAAGATAATAGTTGGGTGGAAGCAATGCAAGAGGAATTGGCACAATTTAGAGACCTGCATGTGTGGGATCTTGTTGATAAGCCATTTGACAGATATGAAATTGGAACTAAATGGGTTTTTAGAAACAAAAGGGATGAAAGGGGTTTAGTGATTAAGAATAAAGCTAGACTTGTAGCACTGGGATGTCTTCAAGAAGAAGGAATAGACTTTGAGGAAGTTTTTGCACCAGTTGAAAGACTTGAAGCTATCAGGATTTTTCTTGCATATGCTGCCTCAAAGAACATTAAAGTGTTCCAGCTTGATTTTAAGTCTGCATTTCTAAATAGAAAGATTGATGAAGAGGTGTATGTTGCTCAACCTCCAGGTTTTGAGGATCTAATGTATCCAAACATGGTGTATAAGTTAAACAAAGCCCTTTATGGATTGCATCAGGCTCCTAGAGCATGGTATGATGAGCTGTCAAATCATCTTCTTGAAAATGGTTTCAAAAGAGGAGCCATTGACAAGACACTCTTCTACAAAAGAAAGGGATCAGACTTGCTACTGGTACAAGTGTATGTGGATAACATCATCTTTGGCTCTACAAATGAACAAATGTGTATGGAGTTTGAAGGGATAATGAAGTCAAAATACAGCATGAGTTCTATGGGAGAAATGAACTTCTTTCTAGGATTGCAAGTTCAACAAAGGCTAAGGGGATTTCATTCATCAAAGCAAATATGTGCAGGACATCTTGAACAAGTTCAACTGTCAAGAGTACAAGACTGCTTCAACTCCAATGGACACCAAAGAAAAGATGATTGTAGATGAAAAGGGGGAGCCTATAGATGAACATGAATATAGAGCCAAAATTGGATCTCTGATGTATCTGACTGCAACAAGACCAGATATCATGTTTGCTGTATGTGTGTGTGCAAGATTCCAATCAAGTCCAAAAGTCTCCCACATGAATGCTGTTAAAAGAATATTCAGATATTTGAAGGGAAGACCAGACTTAGGGATTTGGTATCTAAAGAACCAAGCTTTTGATCTGATTGCATATACAGACAGTGACTATGATGGCTGCAACATGAGCAGAAAGTCAACCTCAGGAGGATGTCAATTTTTGGGTGAAAGGATAGTGTCATGGCAATGTAAAAAAGCATACTACAGTTTCAATCTCTACTGCAGAAGCTGAATATGTTGCTGCATCTGCCTGCTGTGCACAAGTTCTATGGATTCAAAATTAGATGCTGGACTATGGTTTGAATTTCTTGAACACCCCTATTCTTATTGACAATAATGCTGCATATTTTACTGTTAAAAATCCAGTTCAACATTCCAAAACTAAGCACATTGAAATCATACATCATTTCATCAGAGACTGCAGTGAAAAAGGTTTGATTGAAATACAAAGGGTTGATACAAGTGACAATTTGGCTGACCTATTCACCAAACCACTTGATAGAACCATGTTCAACTTTCTTCTGAAAGCCCTGGGAATGATCAACTCTGATAAAATCTGATTAAGGATGTGTGCCTGGTTGTGTGTCTCTCTGTGCTAACTGATTATTTTGACAGAGGTTACATCTTATAAATGTTGATTGAATATGTTTCAACTGAATAATGATTGAATATGTTTTGAATATGTCACTGGTTTGAAGTTAACTGATAGGTGCTTAAGTAACTATCTGTGCAATTTGTTTGAAATTGATGATAATTTTTTACTATCAAGTTAACTGATCTGATGTTATGATAAGTAGTTTGATCTGTTTGGGTGAAATTGAATGCTTGTCTGATGTCATGAGTAATCACATGTTTATGGTTACTTGAATATGTTCTTTATCTGATCTTCTGATGTTGTTAAGATAGGATAGACATTGAATGTTAGTACAGTCTGTTTTCTTGATGATGTTAAGAATGATTAAGATTTGATTGTGTGATGCAACTGTTTATGTCAAAATGTGTTTTATGTCAAAATTAAGTGATTCAATGAATTTTATAATGAATTTTGCATAAATACTTTATTTTGGTCAAAACATGAGCAAGTTGATTAATGGTGTAGAGATATGAAAAAATTATTCAGTTCAAGCTTTAAAGAAGCTTAAAAGAAGGATTTTTAAAGAGAAGTCTCAAGTAGTTGTTTTTGCTGAAAACTATGTCATTTGCCCAGTTGGAAGGACATGCACTTGTGTATGTTTGGTCCTTAAATCTCTATAGATTCAAAGGATAGCCATTGACCTGAAAACTGAATGCATTTGGGCCAATTATGACTTGTTTCTTATTCTTTCACTTAAAACTATATCAATAGCTTTGACTTTGAAAGGACATATATTCACATGTATGTTTGGTCCTGTTGACCACTTTTGGTCAAACAGGATAGCCATTAACCTGACAATGAAGAGATATTGGGGTGATTGAATATTAAACTGTGTTTATGGGAAATGATAGTACATTGACTACTTAGCTGATCATATGGAATTAATAGGCTAAAAAGACCTTAGTATAGTCATTAACATGTATGGTTGCTTTCCCATGATGATGTAAAATCTAAGGTGATATAAACATAATGAATATGCTAATCTTTATGTGGAGATGCATAGTTGTCTTTGCATGTCTCAAGATAAAACTCTCCAAATGATAGGCAGAAAAGTGATTACCCAGTCATACACGAGCCTGTTGTTATTTGGTCAACCAAAAATGAAACATCTTTAAATATGACAAAGATAATGCATTAAGAAAATTTGAGAAAATATCAAAAACAAGGGGAAGAATGAATAAATCAACCAAAAGTTGATGAGTGTTTTAAATATTTTATCGAAAAAGAGGGTTACAACAAGAACTACAAAGATGTTGGCAAATTCTGTCTCATCTTGAATGAAAGGCATGTTGCTAACTGTAAGTCCAACGTTCAACCTCTATATATGTTTGAATCTAAAAATACAAAAATACAATAAGTTTTGTCATACAAAAACTATTTTTGACCAAATACAGGAGGTTGGAGTCAAATTGGGGTGATCTGGGGAAAACCAAATAAGCTTTGAGAAGAGATATGAGGCATCATAGCACAGTGTTGACTATTAATGCATTATGCTTTAAATGAACCTAAATCATATCACCAAAGAGATGAAATTCATGCTAAGTTTATACCTGCTGTTAACCTATCTATGTTGTCATAATAATGCTGAGAGTGAAGTATTGAGATAGCTACTTAGTCAATATGATCCCTTTCCTGAGATCTTTTTAGAAAATGGAAGAAACTGTTTTGAAGAGAAATATGTAACGATTCCGGCAAATTCAGGTATACCCTAGCCGGTATATACTATTTACGTGTTATTTAATACTGAATATATGAATTATAATGTGTATATACATGTATGATTCACGGTACGAATTATACTCGATTATACCGTTAATCGTATTGGAAGTACGATTAACCGATTAACGGTTATTGAAGCCCGAACGATCGGGGATTGCATTATAGACGAAATATATAATATTTAGTGATGTTTGCGAAGTATTAAAGCTTCGGGATAAGTGAATTAAAGCACAGAAAAAGGATTTCGATTTAATGATACGTCGGTACGTTAAACGAAACCTTTAATACCAAACCAAGCAAGAGACGATCGATCAAGCCGAAAAAGATGCACAATTATTAATACTATGATGTTTTAAGTTAATAAATGTCATGGTTTAAATTTTTAAATCGGTTTTATATATATTTCATTTTTAAGCCGAAAACCGACCGTTTTTGCCTCGTTTTAAGCCGAATTAAACGTTTAACCGAAAAACGAACTGAACCAGATTATCCAAAACATTATCCAGATTACGAGAATCTGAATATTTTGCGTAAAATGAAGATGTGGGTCCCACCCCACCCTCCAATATGGTCCGATCGGACCACTTTGCTTCATTTCATTTCATTTTTCTTTTTTTCACAACACCCTCCAACAATCCCTTTACTCTCTCAAGATCTAGAACCAAAAACCGAGCTTTTCAACAAGAGAAACCGAGGTAAAGATCGTATTATAGTCGTGTTCATCTTCTTTTCTCGAGTCATTTACAAGAAAATGAGGTTTCAAATGAAAAATGGGTGAGAACCCGAGATGAAACCGATTCTTGCATGATCAAGTGATGTATACAAGTTATACAAGGGATCTTGGTCCAAGAAAGGAGTTAAAAGAGTCAAAAACGAATTTTTACGGTTAAAATCTTTGTTTTGATGTCTTAACCGAAACCATGAAAGAAATGGCTTGATTGTGGGTGTAACTTGCTTGGTGTGGTGTTGTTGTGCTTGTAGGTGTTATATCTAGTTGCTAGCAAAGGCTAGAAAGCAAGATCTTTGCGATCTAAAGCTAGAAACACAAGGTAGTTCGGTTTTTCGTATGATTTGTATGATTTGGACAGATTGTGATAGACTTAGAGTTGAGTCATGAAATTTCACAGAGATGATCTACACATGAAAATAAGAGATCTGTGAAAATTTGGTAATTTTTGGACAAAGGATGAATATTTGGTGAATTTAATGCTCGGTTTTGGCTAAAAATGATGAAAAATAGTTAAACATCATGAAAAATTCTGGAAAATTCCAGATAAGCTTTTTATAAAGTATAAAAGTCACACACAAAATTTCAGATCCGTTGGAGAGGTCGAAGTAGTCTTTTCGGTAAAACGAGTTCTAGGGTTTTCTAGCTCGGTTTTTGTGAAAATGGCATGAAAAATGAGATTTTGGTTCTGGAAAAATTACAGGGAACTATGTCGATGGCAGGGGTCATCCCAGAAAAATTTGGGATTTTTCTAAGGTCGTTTGGTATTTTCAACATATTTGGTGTTTAAATGACGTTTAAAAATAGATAAATAAATGTTAAATATAAAAATTAATTCTGGAAATATTTTTATAAAATTCCTTACTGTCAAAAAGTGTTTTGTGCAAAATTTCAAGATCCGAGACTAAACGGATAATTATTTGTGCTAAAAAGAACATAAAAACAAACTTTTAAAGCTTAAAACGCGTAAATCGGCAAAGTTCGCCTAAGCGAGCTGACTGGTGTATAAAAACCCTAAAAATGGACTATTTTCATGAAACTAAGTTAATCAAGTAAAAATAAATCATCCGAAAATAATTCGGATGATTTGAGTAATTTTACCCGATTTAGCAGTTTCCGGTGTATTAAAGACGGAAACGGGCCCCGCGGCCAAACGGGGTGTCTAAACCGAGCTCTAATTTCACCACTTTAATTAAAATATCAGTAACAACTATTTTCGGGTCGTGTGTGACCAAACTCATTTTTTTTTTGAAAACATAAAAACGGATAACCGTGCTAAGCACGCAAAACGGGAAAACAAACTAAAGGTAGTTTTGACTAAAGAACTCTAAGTGATATCACAATCTAAGTCCTGAGAAGTGTTTCGGGGTTAACATTGTCCCCGGATCGTGTACGGTACTGGGTTAACAGTGTCCCCAGACGTACCGGTTAACACGAATTTAAGTTATATTAATAGAAATTGTATAGTAACGACTTAGGGATCGTATTACAGATCCGGACCGGTAGCCGTGCACAGTGTTACATATTTGCTCACGAAAAGGTGAGTTTCACGAGCCCCTTTTTACTGAACTGTTTCAAATATTTTCCCGGGGCGGAAAGCATGTTATTATTTAAATGTTTAAGTACATGCTGATCGCATGGAAATGAATGTATTTATATAATATTTGATTGTACGGGAATCGTACGGTAATGTATTAAGATGGTATTTGTCTGAGTTGCTAACATTGTAAGGCCCGAAACAGTGTTCTGGGTTAACAGTGTCCCCAGAGGTTATTAAATGTGTTTCTGGGTTAACAGTGTCCCCAGAGGTTATTGGATGTGTCTCTGGGTTAACATTGTCCCCGGAGCGAGTACAGTACTGGGTTAACAGTGTCCCCAGATAATATTATATTTTGATATTGATATATCATGGTTTACTCGAATTAGTGAAACTCACCAACTATTCGTAGTTGACCCGTTTTCTTTACATGCTTTCTAGGTACACCCAAATTGGAATGAGTGATACGTGCTTGATGATGTGTGCTATTTTGTGGAAGCTTAAGGATCTTTATTTTGTATTAAATATGCTAATGTACTATCGGTAAAACTTATGTGTTAACGCCTAGATGATAACGAAACTCGGAACAATGTATTGAGATGTAAATTAATGTAGTGGTGTTTTCTTCATAAGCAATGCTGTTGATATCAGATGCATCTGTTGCATCCCGTTTACGTTTCCGCTGCGGTTACGGGGTGTTACAAAATATAACTGAAATTTGATCTCTAAATGCACCATTTGCTCTTAAACTATGATCTGAAAAGAAAAATATATTTTGACAAAGTGGTTTAAGTCAAAAAGTGTTGCATTTTTGCCTAAAATAGGTTGAATATGTAAGTTCGGGTAAGGTTTGAGGCCTTATAACCTTCCCGGGCACAAACTGTTTGAATATGTATTTTCGGGTAAGGTTTAATGATTTACAACCTTTCCGGGTACAAAACAGTTGATTATGTGTGAATATGTTGTTTCGGGTAAGGTTTGATATTTTTCAACCTTTCCAAGTAAGCTTAGTCATTTTTGACTGACTTTATGATTTTCGGGCATGCTTTGAACTGTTTACACTTTCCGGGTAGAGTACACTGTGGTACTCATTTCCCGAGCAAGCTTGAAGTCTTGAGATAACTATGTGTTGTTATAGCTAGCTTTTAACAAGAAATTCTTGTTTCGGGCAAGCTATGCATGTTATATGCTGATTGTGATTTCAAGCAAACTTTATGAACTTAGTCAAGTACATCAAGTAAGCCTTGTGATTTGTGTGAATATGTTGTTAGGAAAGGTTTGTTAAACTTTCTGGGCATGCTTAGATATTACTATTTAAGTTTGTCATTTTTCGGGTTTGGTTTGGCATGTTGAAATCCCTCGGGTAAAGGCATACCTGATGATTGAATGTGTTTATCCTAGCAAGCTTAGTGCTAACATAGGATTTTCGGGCAAGCCCTATGAAATTTTAGACTATAGCACACTTAAATGTCTATGTGTTTTAATTTCATTCCAAGCATGCTCTATGATATGTGTGTTTATGATTTCTTTGAAATTACAAGTGTTTTCGGGCAAACTTTGTTTTCCAGGCACACTTCATATTTCGGGTACACTTTTGTTCCCTAAATATACTTGGTAAATTTCAAAACTTAACTTTCCGAGTACACTGTCTGCTGGAAAACCTTTCCGGGCACACTTTGTACTACATGAAGGTTATTCGGGTATACTTTGCATTAGAATGTGTTCGGGCACACTATTCTCTTGAATGGTTGCTCGGGCACACTATGTTTTCAAGTATGCTTGATTGAATATGGTATTTAGTATGATAAAATTGATTATGATTTTTATTAAGTTTTATGCTAGATAAGTTTTAATTTGAAATTGAGAAATCTATATGGGTGTCTTAATTGATTCCTAGTAAGGATGTTTATTTGATGATTATATTTGATTATTTGCCTTGTGATTAATTTCTCAAGAAATCTAGTATTTCGGGTAAGCTTTCTTCATTATGTCTTAACTTTAAATTAATTTGCTTGATCGAGCAAGGTTTATAACTAGACGAATTCGGGCAAACTTTGTATAACCAAAAATGAAAATTTTCAAGCAAAGTTTGACCGGGTAAGGTTTGTAAGTGGAAGTATACCGAGTAGACTTTGGATATATTAATCTTTCGAGTAAGGTCTTATGAACTTAAATGAAATTAAATGTTTTTAATATATCAAGTGGATAATGTTACTGGTTGACAGCTAATAATTCACAAAAAGACAAGGAGCATTTAAAACCCACTTTCAAAAGGTATATAAGAGGTAAGCATTAAAACATTAACTTTTATCAGCCGTCTAATTCCGACTCGGTAAGCATTAATAATGTGTTTTTTCCGATCACGATTAAACTATAATGGGATTTGATTATTTTCTTGATTACTAATACTTTGTTTATGTGTTTAGGTTATTAATTTGTCGAAGAACAGGTTCATGAAGATTTTTTTTCTTTCTTCTTCATTTTTATAACTTGAAATTATCTAAAGTACTGAAATTTATGACTAATTTCACTTTGAATATGTTTGTTTATGTGTTTCAGATATGGCAGAAGAAGAACAGCCAAAGTATTTCTTTGAAAAGAAACACAATATGTGTGCACTTCTGCAAGTCACACCTGACAATGAGCCTGTGGCACCAATGATCAGATGGATGGCTCGATCAAATGTCAACTTTGCTCTTACTGAAAATCCTGTCATCTACAGAAATCACTCACTTGATTTCTGGAGATCAGCAGAACTTGTAGAAGACATCAATGGGAAAAGAATTGAAGCATCCGTTGCTGGTCAGGAAATACATGTGACAGAAGGGATGATTAGAAGATGTTTCTAGCCCACCTCATGTACAATCACCACAACCATCTACCTTCCAAACTCACACCACAGAACAACCTGATTATGAACAATTCTTCACAACACCACCTACATCACCACACACTGAAACTGACCTTCTGACCCTAATGAAAGAAAATGCTGAGTTGAGAAGAAGGAATGAGGAAGTAACACAGGAGAATGTGATCCTGTTAGAGAAGTTGGTGCATGCAAACTCGAAAATTCAAGCCCTGGAGCAGGAGGTTGAGAAGACCTCAGCAGCCCCAAAAACAGGGGGAGAATGATTCTATGCCAACTGTCTCAGGTGTAGAAGGTGAGAATGTGAATGCATTGAATATGATTATGAATGTGTATGGAGATAGAGAGGAGAGCAGTGAGGAGAGGAGAAATGAGGAAGATACTAATTCCTTAGCTACTGATGTACTTACTGATGTCACTGATCCACAAACTGAAGAATTCATTGATGAAAATGCTGCTACTGAGAAACTTATATACACTGAACCAGAAACTGACCAAGAAGAAAGTTCCAAGAGGGTAGAGCATGATTCAGAACTGGAAGCACTTGAAAAGGAAATTGATGACTTTCCTCCTGATAGTGAAGAAGACTTAAAGAAGAGGATGGAAAAGGGAAGGCCAAAGTTACAGAAGAAGAGCCTCTTAAGGCATATCCTGAAAAGGATGTTTTATTCAAAGATGATGCTGCTGCCTTAAAAGAACAAGAAAGAATTATCAAAGAGTCAATGGAAATGGAGAAAATAGCCCAATCCTTAACTCATAAAGAAATGGCAGAGCAGGAGATCTTGATCAATGAAGCCAACATAGCAAAAGAAATACTTGATGATGTGGCTGATCAAGAGGTGATAGAGGAGTTGATTAAGATGAATAGAGCTGAGGAAGTTGATAATTCCTTAGCTATGGTGGTTAGTATGTTTCAACCCCAAAGTCAATCAAATGAAACTGCTGAACCAGCCAACTTGAATACTGATGTCATGATTGAAGAAGAGATTGGTAAGTCTATTGCTTCAATGGCTGCCAAGAAATGGGCAGAGCAAGTAAAGGAAGATCTGAAGAAGAATCCCACTGACAACTGGTCAGAAAGGGTAAATATGCCTGAGCCTCATGAAACACTTAACCAGAAGAGAGAAAGACTTTCAAAACTCCATGAAGAATTTACTGAAAAAGTCAACAGGTTTGCCAAAACCTATATGAGGAGAAAAAGGTCTCATGAGCAGACTGAAAGTGAAATAGATGCTAAGAGGGGGAAGTGGGATGTTAAGAATAACTATTTTGTTGAAACACCTGCATGAAGAAGCTGATAAAGGATTCCAATTCTTAAAAGAAAAGAGGAGCTGGAGATTAATTCAGTCTCACAAATCAAGAAGGATTTCAAAGTTGAGAAGAATGGACATAGCCGAGAGAGACTATCAAATGAATGTCCGAGATCAGAATCCATTATCCAACATGAATGCTTGCATAAGTATGAGACGCCCCAACTACACAATACAGAAAAATGGCATAATTGCTGAGATTGAATACAAAAAGAATGCCGATCACTTCTTACTGAGAAACTCAGATGGAAAGATATTAGGGATTATCAAGGAAGACGAAGATTTGACATATCTGCACAGTGAAGATCTCATGGATATAAGGGACTTGGCCTTACCAGAAAGTCACATTCATTACCAAGCCCTTAATATCTTCAAGATGAAAGCTGCTTCAGAGCTAATCAACAGAAGACAAGCCGTTCATGATGCAAGAAGAAGATACGATTAATAGAATAGGCTTTGTTTTGTAATGTCTTCGGACAACTTTCTGATTATGTAATTGTGTTTATGTTATTTGAATATGTAATTTTTGATTTTTGATTTGATGTGTATTTTTGCTGAGTGTAAGTAACCATAGAAATGTTTTGGGTCAGCTGAGGTGTTCCAATCTAGGGGGAGATTGTTGGGTCAAGAAATTGACCTAAGAGGGAGATTGTTGAGTCAAAGATTTGACCTAAATGAAGTACATGGAAGATTGGAATCTTCTCAACCTTCTCTGAATTCGCTAAGTAATGGATCCGAGCACACCTTAGACATCCGAGCAAGCTTTTACTTAGCCGAGTACGATATTTTTCCTACCGAGCAAGGTTTACTTCAAGTAGTCTTCTTAAGTGGATATCCGAGTAGGGTTTGCAAATTAGTGCATTGCCGAGTAAGGTACACTAGTTTATGTAAATCCGGGCACGGTTCACTTTATCAAGCAAGTCTGTTCTTCAGAGCCAAGTATATTACTCTTTCGAGTAAGGTTTGGTTAACCAAGTCCAAGAATCCAAGTGATTGGAAGACCGGGCAAGGTATTCATTAATAAGTATGATATAAGTATGCTTGATAATCTAAAGGAATATCTCTAAGTAATATCGGGCAAGGTTCAGCTCAAGCAAGGAAAATTACTCCCGAGTACACTTTGCTAATAAGTTATTTTAGAGCAAGGAGCTGAAATGGATCATTGAAGAACAAGGTTGCTCGTAAGAAGTTGTCGGGCAAAGTCTGGCAAAGTCAAGAAGACTGAAGTCTACTCGGTGAGTATTTTACTTGGTGAAATACTCTTTAAGTAAAGTCTACCCGGAAACTGAACCCGACCACACTTCTATATTACCAAGTTATGAAGGATGGCCGAGCATACTCGGAAAGACAAGACTGATGCAAAGCCTACCCGGAAGACTTGTTTTACACTTAGTTTATTTTGAATATGTAATTTGAGTATGTATGATTGTATTTAGGGTTTCTAGAAGGAATGACAGTTGTCCTAGGTTGGCAGGCCTATAAATAGAATGTTTAGGGCACGCCGCCAAAAAAAGGGCAGAGAGAGAGAGATAAGCCTTTACACTTTTAGGATAAGAAAGAATATTTCTTGAAAGTGACGGCTGTCCTAGGATTCATAGAAAACCCTAAATCGATTATCCACTTTGTATGATGAATGTTATATAAATGGAAATCTTTTGAGTGAATCCTGTGTGTGCTTTCTACCTTTGATTATTCTTTGCAACCGTATGTTTGTTATTGATTCCGCCTTTAACAAACGGATATCTTTCTAAATATAGCAACTCGTCATTAACTCTCTTGTCAACGCATTAATCTGTGTGAGTTATGACATGATTAATTAAGATCCAGCTGAAATCGAGGGGACCGACAACTTAGGAGCCCATACGTGTTTATTTGTTTACATTATGTGTTCTATTTAATTGTTTACAGCTTACGTAATTACCTGCTAGATTAGGTACTTTATTTAACTGCTTACTTAATTGTTATATTTGCAATATCTTGCTGGAACACTATCATATGTGGTGATACACAAGATGTTTCAACTACTTATGCTTGAGTTTGTTTATTCGTTATTCTGTTTGGTCGGTTAAATCGCCATGTAACGCCCATGGGCCGACAAAATCAATTGATACATTAATTTACTAATTAAGTTGGACTATTCAAATTGCCATGCAATGCTCATGGGAGGCCAACACACACATTTTGTTTTGGTTTTGATATGCTACAAAGTTGGGGAAACAAAATGTCATGGAAAGCTTATGGAAAACCCAACACATCAAAGAACATTCTTTATTTGTTTATTTGTCTGTTTATTTGATTTTATACGAATAGATTTATGATTTGATTTAATTATTCAATTATTTAATTACTTACTAAATCACTTTTGAATCAAGATCTATTGATTCGATCTATTTATACACTCAAAACATTTTTATTCTTTTGATCGGATACAAATCCTTTATCCATTAAGACTCTGTTATCACGGACCAATCAAAACAATATACACTTTATTATTGAATTGTTTTTCACCTAATCATCTTATCACGTTATTATATTATCAAAGTATCACGTAATTTAAATAATATTATTGCACAATTTAATAATCGAATGGCTTTTTTATACTCATGGTATCATATACATAAACTATTAAAAAATTTTAAGTATTCAACCTCAAATTTTAATTTGTTAAAACATATCAAACTTTAATAAAACTCATTCACTCATCAAATTAACTCACTGATTATCAATTTAGATTCGTTATGAATAAACCCTAGCTTAGCATAACTCAAATTCATTTTTCTTAATAGTTCATATGAAGTTTACACAACCCATCAATCATTCTTGAAAATCACGTCTTTATTAATCATAGTATGTTTTAAGCAAGAAATTCTTGTAATTAAAATTAATCAATTGTTTACTATAACCGTAGTATGGCCACTCGTATAGTAACTTCAACTCAAAACGTTAAAAGCAATCAACTCAATCTTGTTCATTAAACTAACTATTGGAAATTTTAATTCATTTACCCTTACTCATTCTCATAACAACAATAACAAACGCAAGTCTAAACATCAGCTATATACCGTTAATCAAGTTAACAATCAATCTTAACAAAATCATAGCGTCTTAAACAAGAAACTTGCCGTCAAAATTCACTCGTTATGCTTCACTTGCCACTATCACTATTCAACTCAATCCCCATATTGTTTTATGCCCAATGTAATCATTCGGTTATCTTGTTAATACTTTCCATGTACCACCAGACGTACGACCACGGTCTATGCCGTCTAATTCTAAAACTTATACTACGACGTTTGTTTAAATTTTATATTTTATACACTGCTACTAGTAATTTCTACAACTATGGGAATCCTAATCACCTACGCCATGTGTGCCCTCAAATTCAATCATGTTCATCAAGCTCAAAATTTCCAAACTTATTCTATTAAACCCTACTTTCCAACCTAATCAAAATATTTCATTTCAATCAACTTCAATTATTCAATTTTTTATAGATCTAATTAATCAAGTTATTCTAATCAGATAAATCAAATCAATCATAACTAAATTTATCAAAGAAGATGTTTTTGTCATTTTTATTTAAACGTATTTTATCTTTCTCAATCGTACATTATAACAAATCTTTATTCGATATTTGGATTTAAAGAATTTCAATTCTAATAATTTATTAATTTTAAGTGATTATGCTTATAAAATAAAATCTATCTTTTCAAAAGACAACTGCTATAATACCGTACTCCTAGTTTGTCTCTTGTCCTCATTTATCCCAACTCGTTTCACTCCCAACTCTAAGGAATCCTTTCCTTTTCAAACTTCCAATATTTATAACTTTTATCAAAAGACGTTTTAAAAACTTTAATATTTTATTAAATCAACTCAAGGATTCAATTCATTTTTAGCAATATTTTACACAATGATTATCTTTTATTTATAACCAAAATATATTAAACTCTTGTTTTCTCAAAATCATGTTTTTCAAAAGCTTTGTAACCCACACGATTGGACGAGTTATGTGGACCATCTGGTGATCTAAGAAATTACGGAGGCATACATAATTATCAAAGTCCTCGCATGGAAATCATTGTACGTAAAATCGTGTCATAATCTAGAACTGAAAGTAGTTGGGATAACGATACAAATGTAGAGATGATAAAGACATGGTGGATACGTCGCTGATACATCCTATATATAAGTGTCCTTATCGGAATTTCACTTGGAGCGTTGTTTCAACTACTCAAACTTTTGTACGATAAAAAAAACCAAAAAATTTAAAATTTTATTTTTAAAACTTTCTTTACCTCAAAATTTAATGGTGTTGTAATGGTATTCTTTAATTTCGGGACGAAATTCCCTAAAGAAGGAGAAACTGTAACAACTCAGGTTTTCCAAATATTATATAATATCCGTAACCCGACCTATTTTAATATTTGGGTAATTTTAAATGATAAAATATCGCGTCTATCGAGTATTTAATATTTTATTAATAATTGTTTATTATTTTATTTATTAAATATATATTACTTTCAAACTTATACAACTTTAACCCCAAACTATACTGTTACTCGTTTATGATTCCATCTTGATAGTTCAGGGACCAAACTGCAATATTTTCATTATTATTATATTATTCTATTACCCAAACCCATTTACCCAATTACCCAAACCCGTTTTCCACAACCCGTACTTGAATCCATAACCCAAACACTATCTTGCACCAAAATTTACGGGATTATAATCAACTGAACACACCAGCCCAATGGCTGGTATGTGTGGGTTTAAACCTTTGAACCGGCCAGGGGCACGGGTTCGAGCCACCTTGAACTCGGTTATAGTTTTTTTTTTTTGTTAGTTTTAAAGGTTTTGTTAACTCATTTTAATTATATTAATATCAAATAAACTCTATTTTTACAAAACCGACATGTCTTGCTTGATGTAGCTTGTCGTGAAACAACTTTATGAATCTATACGTATATATTTTATATGTATAATACATTTATATATTGTGTTCTTTAAATAAAATGGTATAATATTAATAAACATGTTAAGTAATATTTGTAACTCGTTCGTAAACTAATTTCGTTAAGGATTTAAAATACATATTCATCTAAATATTATTAATATAGGTATTAGATTTATTTAAAAATTATTATTATATATTATAATTATATATTAAGCATTTACATATTGTGTCGTATACGTTCAAATATTACAAATATATCTCATAATATATTTAAATTAAAATATTTCCTTTTTATATTTAGTTATATTTATATTTTATCAAGTACAATTAATCGGGTTTCATAAATAATAAGCTAATAACATTATAAACAAATGATGATAATAATAATGAATTTACAACGATAAAAACAATAGAGATCCAACGATCAATAAATATTCTAATCACAACATAATTCAAATCATATCGAAATCTTAATTCATTAAATCAAGTTATATCATTTATAATTAATTTATATTATTATATTTAACTAGGAATCCTTCTCAGTGCATCCGATCAGGTGAGTATCTCACTCCCCTTATTTTTACTCATTTATAACTGTTTTGGGGGCGTATGCGTTACTAATTTTACTATTACTTAATACGCAAATTGAAACTGTACGTCATGTGTGTTTAACGATTTATACCTTACGTGTTATATGCTTATATGCTCTATTAGATTCGCATTCGGAGAGGTCCAACATATTCTCAGACTAGTATAATTATACGTCCGTCGTTTTAGCCATCGCCAGTTCATCTGGCATCGAGCTTACCGACAACATTATTTACTTGCTCATTGGTTAAATTGCTTATCTCATTGTAACATCCTACTTTCGATAATATTAATAAAGGAAATATCATTTATTCAATAATGTTTCGTGTATCAGTTTAGATAAATAAACTATTAGAGGGTGGGCTTGGACTTTAAAATATTGAATACGAAATGGAATAGGCCTTAGGTCTATGGGCTTAAGGGAGTATAAATACCCCTTAAACCCTAAACCTTTCCATGTTTATCCATCTCTACACCATAGCCTACACCTTCAAAAACACACACAAACACCCTCCTATATCCCGAGCCAAAATCCGAAGGTGAAAACCCGAGCTCGATAGTGATTAAACATCGTAACGAGCCAAACCGACATCAAGGCTAGATCGTGTTCGCAAGCCGACTCGCTTAAAGGTACGTTTTACAACGAAACACATGTTCGGCTCGTTTAGAATCCTTAGATCTGTACATATGATAAATACGAGATAAACTGTAACATCTCGAAATTTCTAAAAATAATATTTGTTAGGACATGAAATGTCACATGTATGTCCCCAGTTCTATCAGGTTGGTTCAACAAGAAACCAACGATCGTGAAACCAAGTTAACGTACTGAAAATGTCAAACGAAGCTGATTCGATCGAATCAGTCACTGATTCGATCGAACCAGATCTCATTCGATCGAATGGGTAACTCATTCGATCGAACCAGTTTTCGATGTATAAACGTTACTTAGGAAATTTCACAGAGGTTTTTAGAACAGAACACACACTCACGAAAAACACAGAACCAGCAGCCTCCAGAAACTCTCTCAAGCGTTCTTCGTGTTCTTGGTCATTTCCTCCAATCCTAGGCGTCAAACACCTTTAGGAATCGTACCTACGTGCCCGTTGATCACCACCGAATCGCCGTGTTAGAGGATTCCGCACTCTAACACGTCGCCCCGTGAATCGTTGGGAAACCGAGTCCCGAATCGTTCCTACAAAGTGGTATCAGAGCTTAAGGTTCTTGATTCACGAAAGATTCGTGGTGATATTCGTGTTTTTCTTGTCAAAAACATATATTTTGCTTGAAAAAATTTTCGAAAACAAGTGTTTTTGTTCTTGGTGTTCTTAGTGTTCTTATCAAAAACTCATAAAAAGTCATATATTTTGGTTTTTGATCTTAAAATTTGATGTTAAAATTGTTGGTTTATTGATTTTCAATCAATTCTAATCATTTGTGTTCGGTTTACACGTCTAAATCATCAAATTTTTGTTCTTAAAATTTCGGGTTTTATCAAGAACATTCAAAGTGTTCTTCGTTTTTTTAAATGTTTGATCCATATTTATGTGTTTGCTTGTTTGTTTAAGTGTTAAAACACTTAAAAGAGTCCTATTTTGCTTCTAAATCAATTAGGATTCGTGTTAGTGATTTTAAAACCGAAAATCTGGTCAAATCTTCTAAGTTTGGAAATTCCGAAAATCCCGATCGAACAAGTCGTATTTTTGGAACTCATTCGATCGAATAAGCCTTCTATTCGATCGAACCAGTTTGAATTTTGACCGAATTAGTTTTTCCCGCCGTGATTTGCGCCAAGTCCATTCGATCGAATCAAATTCATCCTTTCGATCGAACCTGCATCCAGTCGATCGAACAAGTCTCATATTCGATCCACCCATTCAATCTCTTTCTTATTCGACTGCCAGAACCCTTTCGATCGAACCGGACACTCATTCGATCGAACCTGTCACATCATTCACTCGAACAAGATCATATTCGATCGGATAAGCTTCAGAAGACCAGAACAGTGAATCAGTCAGACATTCGATTGAATCAGGACACATTCGATCGAATAAAGAACACATTCGATCGAATCAGAACACATTCGATTAAAAGGCTGATTTCTCAATACTTAGCAAATTTTCAATTATTTTTCAGTCTTTTCAAGTGAACTTTTTCACTAGAATTGACTGACACTTTTGTTACTAACGTTATTTGTTAAGTGTTTACAGATCAAAGTGTAAAACAAAGAAGCAAACATGTCTGCCAGTTCAAGTACAAACAAAAGGATCCAATCGATCCTTGAGAGTGATTCAGAATCTGGAAGCTTTAACAAGCCTCCAAAGTTGATGGCACTCAATGAGTTTACTACCTGGAAGACAAGATTCCAGATTCATATCACAGGTGTGAATCCTGGACTATGGGAAGCGGTTCAGACAACGTGGGTGCATCCTACAAACGATGATGGTGAAAGCCTGAGCTACTTTAGGCTGTCAGAAGAACAAAAGATAGCCTTTGATGCTGAGAAGAAAGCCTTCTCTTTACTGTCTCAAGCTCTCTCCAGCGATCTCTTCCATCAATTTAACCAGTTCACAACAGCGTCAACTCTTTGGAACGCACTGGTAGAACGATGCGAAGGATCTGAGTCACTTAAAGAAATTCACGCACGGGAGCTAAAGCGTGAATTTGATTTGTTTGGTCCAGAATCCGGCGAAGACATTGAATCGTTGCTGTCAAGATTCTATCATCTTATGTCAGAGCTAAAGTCTTATAATGTCAAAACAACAGGGACTGAAAAGGTTAGATGTCTCGCTCAAGGACTCCCAACAAGCTGGAACACCTTCCTGACTGTGATGAGAAGAAGTCATCAATTGGAGACGATTCTTCTTTCTGACTTTATAAAAGAAATCAGACAGGAAGACGCTGAATTAAGAGCATCCTCCAGGAAACCCAGAGCAACATCTGACAAGTCGCTGTACATGTCAAAATCACCAATGTCAGATTCAAATGACCATGCTCCAATGAAGACTGCGTTTGTCTCCTCAATGTCAAATCAATCTAAGGGGACCGAAACGAGATCTTCTGCACCACCAACATCAAATTCCGGAAATTCAAGTTCTAACTCCGGACCCAAGTCAACTGAAAAGGCAACGTTAAACACTGAAGGCTTGGGAAAGGTAACGGTGGAAGTTGCCAAAGAACATATGGCAACGTTAGGCACAATAATTGAATCATATAGCTTAATGGTGGCTGGTAAACTTGGCAACAGTCATCTGGACAGCGATGACTATGAACAGCTAGATGAAGACGATATGGAACGCATCGACATCATGTGGGCACTTGGCAGCGCGTTCCGTAGGGCTAGAAAGTGGGCTAAGAAAACAGGCCAAGCCCTTTCAATCAATAATAAATCCAAGTTTGGTTTTGATAAAACAAAAGTTAAATGCTACAACTGTGGCGAACTTGGTCACTTTGCCAAGGAGTGCTCTAAACCAAAGAGGGAAGGTCACCAATATCCCTTCCGAACTACTTCAACTTCATCTACTCCTGCTGCAGCCGCTGCAAATATCAACAATGAGAGACAACTGGTCCCTCAGAATCAAACAGCAGCAAACAACGCCAACATCAACAATGAAACTGCTCTTGCTGTTCAAGGTGATGAAGGCGAGTCCTGGAACTTCAGCATTAACATGGCTGACATCACCATTGTGGATCAAGACTCAGAATCTGGGTCTGATGATTCCTCAACTGATGAAGAATACATTGTCGAGGAGCCAGCTACTGAAATAAATGAAGGAGAGCATGAAGCTGAAGTGTCATCAGTGGAGATTAAGGATGATCAAGCAAAAGAGTCAAATGTTCCTCAATCATCTCCAAGTTCAACAATTCCTGCAGAAGCTGCTACTGTTGAAGAAGTCAACGAAGTACTGTCAAAAGCAACTTCTGCATCTTTTCTGGAAAGAGCAGGGAATCTTTACTTTGCGTTCATGGCAGAGACGTCAAATGATACCAAGGTAAGTTCTAACCCTACTACTCCCAAACCAGAAAATACCAAATGTTTAAAATGTGAAATGTCTGAACAAGAAATTCATTCTCTGAAAGAGAGAATTGAAGATCTCGAGGCTTATAAACAAGCAGCCTCAAGATCTTTAATTGAACTGACTGACGCTCTTGCTCAAAACAAGGCTTGGAAGCAGAAAGAGTCTGCTTTTAAAGAAAAAGTTGATAGCCTTAAGCGTCAGAACAAGGAATTGGAGATATGTGTTCTAAATCAACAAGACTCTATAAACTTTCATATCAATAAAAATAATGTCTTGAAAAAGGAAATGGAGAACACAAAAGCTGATCTTGAATCATTGACTTTCAAGTTAAAGAGTTACTCCAATTCCTCTTATTTGCTAGAACACATTATCCCCGAGTTCCGGTGCAAAAAGGAAAGAGGTGTGGGATATCACAATGTCCCACCCCCAGTGCTGAACCAATTTGTGAGCACACCAGGAGCTGTGCCAAAAGATGACTCAAATGTTAAAACACCCGAGGACACAAAACAAATTTCAAAGTCCAAGGGTAAAGAAGTCATTGACCCGGCTCCTGAGACCAAGCCAAAACCAAATGTTGTTGCCACAGACTTAGGTTCCACAACTAAGTCAGGCCCATCCACATCTAAATCAAAGGCAACAACAAGTAATTCTCAGAAGAACAAGTTTAATCATAAATCTGAAAAAGTGCATGTGGAACATGGTACCCAGTTTGTCAAGGAGGGTAACTTTAATGAAAAACATAATTTTTCAAAACCCCCTCCCAAACAAACCTCACCCCAAAATGTCAAATCCAAGGGGTACTATGGTAACAAACAACAACAAAGTCATTACTCTCCACCACGTCAAAGGGGGAGAAACTACTGTTTCTCATGTGGAGAGGTTGGCCATATAGCAAGATTCTGCTACAAGTACACGGATCCTAAGCAATACATATCAACTCCGGATCCTAGATATGTCAAGTCAACTCCTATGAGGCGACCGACCGTTGACATTCAAAGTCAAACTCGGTCTCACACACCGCAGTCGGTTTCTCCTAGGAAACCTCAGCCAACCTCACCACACAGATCACCGAACCAACAACAACATCAAAATGTTAAAACAAAAGTTGTTGATCCCTCAAACCCAAGTGTTTCCACTTCAACAAGTGAAAGTCAGTCTTCAACCAGCTATGTCAAACATGCTAAGAAGAAGACTGACAGTTGGAATCAAAAGAAAAACAACACTGTTGATAACAATGTCAAACAAGAAAACAGTGTTAATGAGGGTAAATGGATTGAACTGTTAATTCGTGACGATAATGGAAAACCCAAGACCATAAAGGCTTGGGTTTCCAATGATGTTTAAACCTTTTGCTTTTTGTGTGCAGGTTGCTCTTTATGATCCAAGATTCAACATGTGGATCATCGACTCAGGAGCTTCCAGGCACATGACTGGAAACATGAATCTCCTATCGAGTGTCAGACAGATAAAAGGAGGTGCAGTTTCCTTTGCAGGAACTCAAGGTGGTTACATCACGGCCCAAGGAATTGTTTCAAATGGGCGAATTTCGTTTGATAAGGTTAATTTCATCAAGGAGTTGGAGAACAACTTGTTGTCGATAAGTCAAATCTGCGACAAGGGTTTCAAAGTTATGTTTGATGACCGAGACTGCCACATCTTGGCTAAGGAATTCACCATTCCTGAAGACAAGGTTTTAATGTCAGCCGCACGCCAGAGTGATCTCTACATTCTGGATATGGCTAAGGCAGGGTCATCGTCTCCAACGGAGACATGTTTTGTGTCCAAGGCATCCGAACGTGATACTGTCATATGGCATAAACGGATGGGACACATTAATGTCAGGAACATGAATAAGCTTGTGCACAACAGGCTAGTTGAGGGAGTTAATCTGAGAAGTTTCCGTCTCCCTGATTCGTGTGTGCAGTGCAAAGCGGGAAAGCAAGTAAAAAGGTCCCACAAGTCTAAGAGTTTCCACTCGATTGATATACCAGTGGAACTCCTTCATATGGATCTTTTTGGCCCAATAAGCGTCAAGAGTATCTCTGGGCACTCATACTGCCTAGTGGTTACTGATGAATATTCGAGATTCTCTTGGGTGCTTTTCTTGAAAGCAAAGTCCGAGACATTTGGGTGCATAAATCTGCTGGTTACAACTCTTGAGTCACAGTACAATCTGAAGGTTCGGAGAATACGTTCAGATAACGGGACAGAGTTTAAGAATGCGAATGTTGAAAACTTTTGCAAAGAAAGAGGCATTGTTCAGGAGTTCAGTGCCCCGTACGTTCCTCAAATGAACGGGGTTGCTGAAAGGAAAAATCGAACGTTAATCGAGACAGCTAGAACAATGTTAGCAGACTCAGTATTGCCTGTCACGTTTTGGAGTGAGGCAATTGCCAACGCCTGTTTCACATTGAATCGGGTAGGCATTGTCAAGCGCCACGGCAAGACAAGCTTCGAGCTTCTTCAACGAAGGAGGCCTAATTTAGAGCACCTGGAACCATTTGGAGCTCTTTGCACGTTACTTAAAAGGCAAGTCGATAATAAGTTCGAGGAGAAGATCATCAACGGCTATTTTCTGGGTTACAGTGTACCTCTCAAAAGGGTCTTCAACAGATCAACAAAATTAGTTGAAGAATGGTACCATGTCGACGTTCAACGCTATACAGAACCAGCCAAGGGGTCAGGAGAAGACTGGTTGATTGATTTTGACAAATTGTTCAAGTCATTCAATCTGTATGAGGTTGCTATTCAGATGATGTATGAGGCGCAAAATGCACCTCCTGATGAATCACAGCAATCTTCACCTCATCCTGGTCCATCATCGTCTTCCTCCACAGAGTCTAGCGAGCAAGTTCAAGAGTCATCCGAATCTGACTCTGAAGATGAATCAGCAGCAGATGATGTACATTCGGCGCCGACACAGGTTACTCCACAACCTTCATCGTCAAATCAAGAAGCGCCAAATGCAGAACAGCCTCTAACGTCTACTTCAGAGGCACCAATCGCTCCAGTTCCTGAGCCGAACTTAACTAACTTGGAACAAAATGTTGTCGTTCCTGACAATCCGGTGGTTAGGACTGAACGTGATCATCCACAAGACAACATTATAGGGGACATTCAACAGGGTGTCAAAACACGTCGACAGCTGAATTTTGGACTCTACACTGAATTGATGGAGTCAGGATCAGTTGCGCTAAATGCCCATGAATGCTTCTTAGCACAAGAAGAACCAAACAGCATCACCGATGCGTTGAAAGACGCTAACTGGGTCTCAGCCATGCAAGAAGAATTATTGCAGTTCAAGAGACTTGGTGTGTGGAAGCTGGTGGATCTCCCCAAAGGACAGAAGAAAATTGGCACTAAGTGGGTACTCAAATGTAAACGCGACGATCGTGGAGTGATTGTTCGCAACAAAGCCCGCCTGGTGGTCCAAGGGTTTAGGCAAATCGAAGGCCTAGACTACAATGAGGTGTATGCTCCGGTTGCGCGTTTGGAGGCAATCCGGATATTCCTGGCGTATGCGTCTTTCAAGAGATTCAAAGTATATCAGATGGACGTCAAGAGTGCCTTTTTGTACGGTCACATCGAAGAGACCGTATATGTGGCACAACCTCCAGGTTTTGAAGACCCAAATCACAAGGACAAAGCCTACCTGCTCAACAAGGCTTTGTATGGTCTTCACCAAGCCCCGAGAGCTTGGTACAAGGAACTATCCAAACACCTTTTGAACAATGGGTTCAGAAGAGGAACGATCGACTGCACGTTATTTACAAAGGAGAAAGAATGAGATCTCATTATGGTACAAGTGTACGTGGACGACATCATCTTCGGGTCCACGAATAAAACACTATGCAAGGAGTTTGTGGATGCAACGTATGCACCACTAGTTTTGAGAAAAGAGAGAGTGAGATAACTCCAAGGGGGAGTTCGGTCGAGCAAGAGAACTCGATTGGTTACAAGCAAATAGAACTGGCTCCAAGGGGGAGTTTGTTAGGACATGAAATGTCACATGTATGTCCCCAGTTCTATCAGGTTGGTTCAACAAGAAACCAACGATCGTGAAACCAAGTTAACGTACTGAAAATGTCAAACGAAGCTGATTCGATCGAATCAGTCACTGATTCGATCGAACCAGATCTCATTCGATCGAATGGGTAACTCATTCGATCGAACCAGTTTTCGATATATAAACGTTACTTAGGAAATTTCACAGAGGTTTTTAGAACAGAACACACACTCACGAAAAACACAGAACCAGCAGCCTCCAGAAACTCTCTCAAGCGTTCTTCGTGTTCTTGGTCGTTTCCTCCAATCCTAGGCGTCAAACCCCTTTAGGAATCGTACCTACGTGCCCGTTGATCACCACCGAATCGCCGTGTTAGAGGATTCCGCACTCTAACACGTTGCCCCGTGAATCGTTGGGAAACCGAGTCCCGAATCGTTCCTACAATATTTAATATATTATTTATTTATGATGGAAAAGTTTACTTGAGTTAGTAGAGAATTAACAAAATAATAAGGATGGAAGGATAAGTAGGATAATTAGATGGAGTTAATTAAGGACCAAAAAGGAAAGATGGGCCTTAGGTCCATGGGTTTAAGGGAGTATAAATACCCCTTAAAACACTAATCCTTTCCATTTTCATGCATCTCTACACCATAGCCTCCACCATCAAAACACACACTTAACTCAATTCCAGTTTTTGAGAAAACCACCAACAATGACACAAAGATTCCCGGAGATCTAGCCGTCGGATCGGTCCCAAATTTTAACTGAGTACTCACAGTATATAAATGAAGATTCCCACCAATTATATCTTCGATCAGAGGTCGGGAAGTATAGTTTTTATCAGCAAAACCGTAGCAGCTCAAAATGAGGATTTCCGGCCACTGTTTCACTATTCCGGCGAAGGTGAGCTGATGGGTTTGTAGATTGGGACAAGAAAGTTCCGTGGCCGCTTGAATCACTCAAATAGGAGTTCGTTTGATATGGTTTTGAGCATCTCGACTAATTTCAAACAAAAACCTCAAAGGTACATTTTTGTTAAAAAGGTTTACTTTTCATGAACGGATTTACATGAAAATTGGTAGGATGATAGATCGGGTCTAGACAAATCGTAAAGTTGCAAAATTGAAAATTAAAATGGACTTAACGAACTCATGGTTATGAACGGCTCGTTTAAATAAACCCTAGATCTAGTATTGAACGTTTTTAGCTTAAAAGATCTAACTTTATGATTCGTTCGGGTCAAGTTTGGGCCGCAATCGGTCTAGGAACGGTTGGGGCTAAGGCTGAACCATAACAAGTGTATTAAGGTCGTGAAACGAGCGATGAAACGAAACCGTGGACAGCGGCTTGCTACAGCAAGTTCGCTGCAGTAAGTTCGCGTACGAGCAAGTTCGCTTGCATATAAGTTCGCTTATATATATGTTCGCTTAACATAAGTTCGCTTACAATTAAGTTCACGTACATATGAGTTCGCTTAAATACAAGTTCGCTTGCATATAAGTTCGCTTATATATATGTTTGCTTAACATAAGTTCGCTTGTAACACAGGGAAGGACTGCGGACCTTGCACGTGTTGTTAATATAGGATGGTATAGGGAAGGACTGTGGACCTTGCACGTACCATAAATGGTGAACATAGGTAAGGACTGCGGACCTTTTACGTGTTCATGACCTTGAGTATAGGTATAGACGGCGGACTATGAACATACTCTCGGTGGACTGAGGTAGGTAGTAGTAAGTATGTATGTAGAACAGAAGGTTAACTGGTTAAGTATGAATATGTATCTTTGGATACGTAAGTATGTATGATATGTGAATGTATTGTATGTTACCTGATTAACTAGAACTCACTCAGCGTAGCTGACTTTTAGTATGCACAAAAGTATATACGTTTATCGAGATGGCATGAGGATGACACATGACATGGGTTGAACGGCTGGCATCTGAAGATAGACGAAATGTGTTTTAAATATGATGTCTTATGTTATGATTTTAAAGGAAAGATTAAATGTTTTGTAACGAATGATTGATGTTTTGTATTCCGCGAAAGTTTTAATAAACTCTGATTTGTAGAACTGTGTTTATGAGTAAATCCAACGTCCAAATGTGAGGCACCGGGAACGGGGCCTTACATAAACGAAATTATTATCAGTGAAATTCGTTAACGTTTGATAGGTTAATCGATGGTATAAAGAACCATATATATACATAGATCAAACGCACTGTTTAAACTCAATGTAAGGATGTTTGGATGATTAGGGTTTGTTTGCGCTATGATTCCGAGTCTGTTGGTACCAAGATTGTGTTGTTTCATCATGATTTGGAGTTTAATCGCGAATTTGGTGTATGTTGACTATCCTTGTTCATATCAATATTGACTTTTACCATCGGGGTCAAAGATTGGATAAGAACAGATATTCATTCGTTATGAATAGCGAAAAACTGATCATTCGCTAAGTAATCATAACGAATGAGATACATGCGAATGCACTAGTAACGAATGAGCCCTCATTCGTTCTACAGGAGTCACGAATGACCTAATTCATTCGTCATCCATTCGCCACGAGGAGACCGTGAATAAAGACATTCGTTATAGATGCTCCTATATCGAATGAGCCTTTCATTCGTCTCAAAGATAGCACGAATGAACTTAGTCATTCGTTATACACTCATAATAACGAATGTAACCATTTGTCATAGTGAATGGTATAGCGAATGATACTTAACCAGAATGAAGTTTTCATAGCGAATGAGATAACGAATGAGGCTTAATAAGAGGCCATTCGTTATAACGAATGAGTTAGCGAATTAAATAATAATTTAAGAATTCTAATGAAATTTGTGTTAAGGCAGTTAATGAAAATAAAAATTTTCCAACCTGACCTGGCAGCTTAACCCCAGCCAGGGGCGCTGCCCTCGGACCCCCGTTCGTTGAGGGTTATATTAACTAGAAATACGATATGGATAGTGATAGTTGATTGATACGTGTAATTGTTATACAGTTAGCCATGCCCAGTTAAAGAAAGAAGTTACCATTAACTCTGAGAGGAATCTAGTTCAGGTGAGTTTCTAGCCCCATTTCCTTGTTATGTTTTCGGGGCTGTGTGCATACTCAATGTGATTAGTTAATACACTTACCTTGAGTGGTAATTGTATGCATGGATGATATATGTGATAGATATTATATTGTGAATATAAATGAAAGCTTGACGGTAAGTGAACGATCTTCGGATATTGCACGTATCGCCAAGGAAGGCAGGTGTTAGAATATGTAATTGTGTATGTATGAATGATAAAGTAGAGTATGTACAAAATTGTATGTATGTTAGTATGAAAGTATGGTAGAGCGGATGTAGAGAACAGACCCTAAGAATATATGCGAATGAAGAAAACAAACCCTAATAATATATGTGAATGTAGGGAACAGACCCTAATAATATCTGTGAATGTAGGGAACAGACCCTAATAATGTTGATGCATGATGTCAGTAGTTCAGTATCTAGTGTCTGTAATCGTGTTATTTGGTTTTGTTATATGTTAGTTAAGTTGGTTCACAAGTTCGCCTATCATAAGCGAACTTGTGGTTTAAGCGAAGTTAGTGACAACTTCGCCTAGCATGTTAGGCGAAGTTGTCGAAGGGTTTATATATTAGGTTTACGGCTTATTTTGTATTAACGATTTAGTACGTGTAATCGGTGATTGACATATCACGTGTTATTAGTTGCAATACAACGTGTCTTTTGTGTATTGTAACGTGTGTTTGCTTGTGTTTAACGTGTATCGTTTTCTACGCTCGTATCGTCTTACGTAGGGATTCCGCACCTACGTAGAACGAGATATTTCCGTGTAGATCCGGCTGGGATCCAACAATTGGTATCAGAGCGTTTGCTCGTGATTGTGTGGTTCGGGATTATCACACGGGTGTAGAAATCGTTCCGTTCGACTATTCGCGGGACGAGGTAACGTTGAAATACCGAGTTTTTGTCTCCTACTAACCTCCCTCCATCAAAAACAACCCATTACACTCTAGAATACCTCGCAATACGTCAAAATCAAACCTGCAAAAACGTTGTGTTCATCAGGCGAATTTGCCGCCACTGTTTGTAGGGTTTAGGCGAAGATATAAGATTAAGCGAAGTTATCAATATCTTCGCCTACCTCACAAGTTCGCTTAACTTAAGCGAAGTTGTCATCAAGCGAAGTTAACATCAGGCGAAGTTGGGAAGATAGCGAAGTTGTGTTTTTCAAGCGAAGTTACTCTTAAGCGAAGTTAAAAATAACTTCGCCTACAGTACTGTTCAGAATAATAAATTATTTTTTTGGTTTCTTTGAGTGCTCGTTTGTATTTCTTCCAAAGATGACTTCTATAAATATTACGGAACTGGTGAAAATGGAGGTGGAAGCAGGTTCAGCTACTAAGGCTCCGAAAATGCTGAAGGGTACCGATTTCGTGGCTTGGAAGGATCGGTTTGAACAATATATTAAATATCAAGATGCTAAGATGTGGGTGTGCATTCAAGATGGATACATTCCACCGACATCTCTGTTCGAGGGTCGTGAACAAATAAAGAAATACAATAAGATGGAAGAGGAAGAAAAAAAGATGTATGAGGCTGAAAGCAAAGCTCATGCTGCGATAACAATGGCTCTTCCACAAGAAATTCTTCACACCTTCAGGAAATACAAAACCGCCAGAGAGCTGTGGGAAGCTCTTGAAAATCGATATGAGGGTAATGTGGGGATACGTGCGTCCAAGATTAAGCTACTCAAAACCCAATTCTCGGTGTTCAAGTATTTGAAGAATGAGTCACTTGATGATATCATCACAAGGTATTACCACTTGATGACCGAACTCAGAAACTATTCAATTGACTATAAATAAGAAGAGATCGTAGAAAAACTTCTTGATGCTCTCCCACCGAAATGGGAAATGTACACTGTCTTGATGAGAGAAGATAAAGAGTTTGCCAACATTGACTTGGAAACAGCAGTCAATAAACTACGAACTTTTGAACTGAACATGGTTCGAAAAGAGACACCAACTGATCAGGTTCAGGATCCGGGAATGTATGCTGTGAAAGTTGCTACGAGTTCAAGTTCAAAGTCAGAATCATCTGCTTACTACTCAAAGGGAGAACCGAGCTCTAACTCAACTCAAGATGGTCATGTAACTCTCAACATGGATGGTGATGTGTGTTTCGTAGCTGGTGGAACAAATTCTTCTAAACCTCAAGCAACAACTGGTAGTTTTTCCTCAAATGTTCCGAACAACAACTACTCTCAGATGCCCATGAGTGTTAAGTCTGCTGGACAGCAGTTTACTCTCTATGCATCTTTCATAGCTTCTTACGAAAATTACATCAAAGGTAAAATTGTTGACCCTGCTACCTTAGACGAAGACTATGATCAGATCGATGCTGATGATCTGGAAGAGATGGACCTGCAGTGGCAGATGGCGATGATTGTAAGAAGAGTTAAAAGGTTTATGAAGAAGACTGGTAGAAAGTTCGTTGGCGAGAGACCAGGTTTTGATAAGTCAAAGGTTCGGTGTTATAACTGTCAACAGAATGGCCACTTTGCTAAAGAATGCACGAATGAAAGAGTAGAACGTAGTCAGAACAGGCCAGCACAACCGAATGGGGGAAGTAATGAGAATAGGGCGATGGTATCCAGACAGAACGGGGGATACAATTGGAATCTGGAGGTTGAGGAAGTGTTCGAACAGGCCAACTTGGTTAAAATCGAAACTGAAGGAAACGGCAGAGAGACAAGAGAAGATCAAGCTTATATGGCAGAGGTGAATGATCAGCTCTCTGAGGTAAGTTCTGAACTCCCTTGTATGCAATGTGAAAATCTGTCTGAACAATTGAAAACGTTAACTGATCAGTTTGTTAGTTTGGACTCTCAATTTAAAACGTTAAAAGAAGATCATCATTACACTAAAACAAGAGAAAATAGTTATTCAGTAAAGATTAAGGCTAGTGAAAATGATATCAGAAGTCTTAAAGCAAGTCTTGCTGAAAAAATACAAGTAATTGATCTTAGCTATGAAGTGTTAGAAGAGAAAACCAAACTAATTGCTGAAAGGGATAAACAGATAGCTGATTACCAGGTGAAAGTGGTGGAACTAAACAGAAAGCTTGAGCAGTTTATAAATTCCTCTGCAATACTTGATCACCTCCTAAGTGATCAACGTTCCCCAGTTAAAAGGGGAGGAATTGGATATTCTGAAGTTCCACCACCTTATAATCATAACTATACTTATGATCCTAGTAATCAGAAATCTGTTGATGTTGAGATTAGTCAGACAGTTCCTGTCAAAGTTTCAATTAAAAAACCTGATTCGAGTAAAAAGGAAACGAGTAAGCCTGTTTCGAGTGTTAAGATTTCTGTTCCAAGTTCTGTCTCATCAAATTCGGACCAGACATCCGAATCTAGTGAGACAAAAGAAGAGGTAGTGTTACTAAGACGTGGGGAGGAATATAAGCCTACTGAGAAGAATTCCCCTCTAAACCCATATGTCCCACCATATGTTAGACAAACGGGTAATAATGCAACCTCTACATTAGAAACAACTGTTGAGACGAAAGTTGAACACAGGAGCTGTTTCAGATGCAATCAAATTGGACACCTGATTGCTAATTGCCCTCTAAATCAAAGATTCAGAGATATGAGGCCTCCTAAAACTGAGAATAAGCCTAACGGTAATCGTTATAATGGTAAGAGTGCTAATTCACCAATGTTCAGACATTGGAATAAACCAAGAAATCAGAGATGTCAATCTCAGTTTTTCCCTGTTAACAATCAAACTACTGGTTATAACTCATTTAATTCACGAAGGTTTGGTTGGCCTCATAGTCAACCTACAAGAAGGTATCCTTTTAGGACTTACAGAAATCATTCTAATACTAACTTTGGACAGCCAAAGTACGGGATGCCTTTTAACAGATTTAATCGACCCAAGACCAATAGGTCTTGGGTCCCCAGATTTTAATCCTTTGCTTTAATCGTGCAGGAACAGTTGAACAGGGCTGCAAACAATCTATGGGTTGTGGATAGGGCTGTTCCCGGCACATGACTGGTAACAAGAATTTGTTACAAGAATGGAAACCTGTTCAGGGAGGTAGAGTAAATTTTGCTGGAGAGAGTGGTGGTAGAATTAGTGGAATTGGGACGGTGACTAATGGTAAAATGAAGTTAGAAACGGTGAATTTTGTTGAAGAGCTGAAGCATAACTTGCTGAGTGTGTCTCAGATCTGTGATAAAGATTACACTGTGCACTTTACCAAAAATGAAGCAATTGTACTGTATCCTGGTTTCAAGATACCAGAAGCATGGATAGTAATGAAGGCTCCTAGGGAAAAGAATACATATGTAATGGATATGAGGTCGACTGAGATGGCAACAGAAGAATCATGTCTTCTGTCAAAAGCAACTAAATCGGAGTCCGAGCTATGGCATAGAAGAATGGGGCATATACATCTTCGAAAAATGAACTACATTGTCAAGAATGGGCTGGTGCTTGGTGTTCCCTTAAAAATTTTCAATTTTGAAGACCAATGCTTATAGTGCAAAAATGGAAAGCAACACAAGAAACCTCATCACACCAAGAAGATCAATTCAATAGTCAGTACCCTAGACCTACTTCACATGGATCTCTTCGGTCCCGTTAATGTAAAAAGCCTAGGTGGAACATCGTACTGCTTGGTGATAACTGATGATTTCTCTCGATACTCTTGGGTATATTTCCTGAAGACAAAAGATGAAACAGTTCGGTTGGTAATTAACTTGATTACCAAGGTTGAGAACATCGTGGGGAGAAAGGTTAAATACATCAGGAGTGACAATGGGACAGAGTTCAAAAACTACCAGATGGAGATGTTCTGCCTACAGAAAGGGATAGACCACCAGTACAGCGCCCCGTATACTCCGCAACAAAATGGGGTGGCTGAGAGGAAGAACAGGACGTTAATTGAAGGAGCCAGAACAATGCTGGCTGATGCTAAACTTCCTGTGGTGTTCCGGGCTGAAGCTGTTGCAACAGCCTGTTATATCCTTAATCGAGTTTTAACTGTTAGAAGATTGAATAAAACATGTTATGAACTTATGCATGGTCGAAAGCCTAACTTGAATTGTCTCGAACCATTTGGGTCCCCATGTTCGATATTAAAGACGAACTCAAAATTTGGTCAGAAAGCCGACGAAGGTATTTTAGTCGGATATGTTGTTGGGACACCCAACAGACGAGTCTTTAATCTATCGACCAGCAAGGTTGAGGTGGTGTGTAACACTAACATCACAAGTTACAAACCACCAAAACCAAGCACGGGACCCGCTGAGGCTTTCAACTATGATAAGCTTTTTAAATCTTTTAATTTTCCTTACTTGGATTGTGCAGAAGTTGATGAGAGAATAGTTACGCAGATTCTTTATGATGAGGAAGAAAATTTTGTGCAACGTCCGCAGTACGATGAATGTCAACCTTCCTCGTCAACTGCTGTCGACACCCCTGCTGCCTCTACTGAAAAGAATTCTTCAATCCTTTTCACTCTCAACAACAATCGCCCATTGATGAACTATCTTCGAACCTGGAAGACAATCTGCAAGTCAGTTCGGTTCCGACTACTGGAGTTCATAAATATCACCCTTTGGAGAACGTGATAGGTGATCTGTCTGATGGTGTACAAACAAGATGAAGCTTGAATGAGGACACCTGTGTTTGTGCAAGTATCAAAGAAACAGGGATAATTAACGAGTGCCTGTACACCTGCTTCATTAGCCAGATTGAACCAAAGAACTATCAAATGGCTCTAATGGACAGCTCGGGGGTCGAAGCCATGCAAGAAGAGTTAGCCCAGTTCGAGAAGATGGAGGTTTGGAAATTGGTTGCAAAACCGAAGAATGTGCATGCGATTGGCACAAAATGGGTTTTCAAATGTAAGAGAGATGAAAAAGGGATAATTATTAGGAACAAGGCAAGGCTGGTTGTAAAAGGTTTTAATCAGCAAGAAGGGATCGACTACAATGAAGTGTTTGCTCCTGTTGCGAGATTGGAAGCGATTCGTTTGTTTTTGGCATTTGCTGCACACAAGGAGATGAAGGTGTTCCAGTTAGACGTGAAAAGTGCGTTTCTTAACGGTAAAGTCGATGAGGTTGTGTACGTTGAGCAACCTCCGGGTTTTCCTGACCCAGACTTTCCTGATCACGTGTACAAGCTAAGTAAAGCGCTATATGGGCTACATCAGGCCCCTCGTGCCTGGTTTGCAACTCTATCCGATTACTTGCTTGAGAATGGGTTTGAAAGGGGAAAGATTGATAGCACACTGTTCGTTAAGAGAAAAGGAAGAGACTTTCTTCTGGTTCAAGTCTATGTGGACGACATCATCTTTGCTGCGTCAAAAGTCGCCATGTGTCAGGAGTTTGAAGCCGTCATGAAAAAGAGGTTTGAAATGAGTTCTATGGGTGAACTAACTTTCTTTTTAGGATTGCAAGTTGATCAGAAGAAAGATGGGATGTTCATTCATCAGACTAAATATGTCCAAGACGTTCTCAAACGCTTCAAGATGGAGGACTGCACTCCATTTGATACTCCAGTTTGCGTCAACCCTAAACTGGGTGCTGATTCAGACAGTGATGCAGACGTGGACCCCACCCAATATCGGGCAATCATAGGTTCTTCAATGTATTTAACTGCATCTAGACCTGATATTATGTTGGCAGTTTGTCTTTGTGCTCGCTTTCAGGAAAACCCAAAGGAATCTCACATGAAGGGTGTGAAGAGGATATTGCGGTATCTCAAGGGCAAGCCTAAGCTGGGGTTGTGGTACACGAAAGGGGGAGACTTGGAGCTGGTCGCTTACACGGATTCTGACTATGGTGGATGCAATCAGAATCGGAAGTCAACAACAGGGGGGTGCCAGTTCCTTGGAGGCAGATTAGTGTCATGGCAGTGCAAGAAGCAGACCTCCGTTGCTATCTCTACCTGTGAAGCAGAATACATGGCAGCATCGAACTGCTGCTCCTAGGTTCTTTGGATACAACAGCAATTGCGCGATTACGGTCTGAATTTCACTCATACTCCTATCTGTATAGATAACACTGTCGCTATCTCAGTAACTAACAATCCCGTAAAGCATAGCAAAACTAAACACATTGACATCCGTCATCATTTTATACGGGATTATGCTGAGAAGAAACTAATAGTGCTAGAAAAGGTTGATTCGTTAGATAATTTCGCTGATTTGTTTATAAAGCGTTTGACAAAAATCGTTTTCAAAACCTTGTTGAGCTAAATGTGATGATCAATCCCGAGTAACCGTGTTTCTCGTTTTTGAGTAAAAAAAAAAACGTTGCTGTCGCTTAGAATTATGTCGGTTGCTTCAGTTTGAAGGACATATCTTCGGATATGTTTGGTCCTCATTTCTACCCGTAGAGTATGAGGATAGCCATTAACCAGATGACTGAAAGTGACCGGGGCGGTTTATGATGTGTTTTTATTCTTTCGCTGAAAATTAGTCGTTCATACTTAGTTAGAAGGACACATACTCGTATGTGGTCGGTCCAGCTTATCCATTGGATCCTCAGGATAGCCGTTTACCTGAAGACTGTGACTTGAACGGGGCGATAGAATGTAAAATGTTTTTTAGGGAGATGAAATAATTTTTCAAGTCTACTACTTCGTAAGAAGTGTCTATACAATGTTTATATGAAAATTGATCCAACCTTGGAAAGTGATACACAAACTATTTCTGTGTGCTTAACTAGTGAAGTTATTAGGCCTAAAAGACTTTAGAACAGTCATTGTATGTCATGGTAGCCTTTTATGGTGCGTAAAAGTAGAAGTGATACTAACTAACTCTCCTCGATTTTAAGTGGAAACTCATTAAGAGTTGTGCATGTCTTCATATATATCTTTCCGAATGATAAGCAGAAAAGCGATTACCCAGTCATACACGAGCCCGTGAGTGTTCTGATTCCCGAGAAGATAGTGTGTCAAGAAACTGCAGTGCTCCAGATTCGGGACTTGCAGTAGTCTACTGTTTACGGCTATGGAAATGTTTTTAAAAAAAATTATTATTTAAGCCTTCTGAAGTCTATTATGTTGTACTTATCAATCAAGAGGCAAGACCGAGAACGAGATGAATATCGAGATGTATTTACAGCTTAATCAGACACTACGGGTCAAGGTCAACTCGGTGTGACTTGGGGAAAGCCAAATACGCTTTGAGAATAGATAGGAGACATCACATTCTCTGATGTGTTGCCCATTTATATTTTGAGCTTAATTGAACCTAACCCGTATCACAGAAGCAATGAAAACCATACTAAGTTATTTACCTGCTTACAACCTGTTTCTTTATGTCATAATACAGCTGAACATGGATCTGTGTGACAGTCACTTAATTAGTATGATTCCTGTTCGGATCTTTTCTAAAACGTGGTAGTCCCTGTCGAGACTGAAATTTGATCCCGTGTACTTTATTTCTAAATTTTATTCTACTTATGTCGTTTTATGATTTTATACCTGGTTACTTGGTCTTTGATCGTATCAGTTAACTCTTTAAAGGAAGTTTTAAAAGTTAATTGCAAAATGTTCAAATTATAAGGGTTTGTTTTGTAAAGTTTAATATAGGCGAAGTTGTTTAAACAGGAGAAGTTATGGGATAGGCGAAGTTAACCCTAACTTCGCCTGTATAACTTTAACCCTATATAATGAAATTTTCAAGTCAAACTCTTTATTATTTTCATAACCTAGCGAAGTTAGTTTTTTTTTTTTACCATCAAGCGAAGTTGTCTTTTGAATCAATCCGTGCTATTTTTCTCAAATTCCAACCCGATTTAAAGGTGTGTAGTGTCGTCATATCTTATAATCTATGTCAATGACGTTAATCAAAGGTCGTTTCGACCCGATTCGTGACCCCGTTCATTCAAACCCTCAACACCCGCTTTTCAAACTTATTTTCACATGGTCGTAATCATCTTGATCGTCGAGATCTCCATAAAATCATGTATTTAAGAGTCCACAATCATCAAATTATCAAAATTCATCTCGTCTGGCCTTCTATAACTGTGCCGTTTCAGTTCAAGCGAAGTTGTTGTTTAGGCGAAGTTATTCTTAACTTCGCCTAAGGATTAACTTCGCTTGTTACATTAAAACTTTAATTAATCACAGGCGAAGTTATGATTGGGCGAAGTTATGCTTAACTTCGCCTAAGGCTTAACTTCGCCTGATGCCTTAAATATTATTTAAATGTTAACCTGTTGTCAAGCGAAGTTATAGTATAGGCGAAGTTGTGCTCAACTTCGCCCTATGTCTAACTTCGCTTGCACACTAATGTTTATCTTAACTTCGCTCATGGTAATAAGCTAAGTTACAATCTGCCTCGACGTCTCTCTAACTTAGACCGTTTGTGATGCAGATATGGCAGCTGTTGCAGTAGCCGGTGGTGCCGGTGGTGAAGAAGGTGGAGACAACAATCGTCAGTTTTTCCCGGGGCATAACATGTACATAACTTTGGACCCGGATGCGAGCGGTGTTGATGATTTTCGCGAGATCATCACGTTTCTTATCCGCTCGCGTATCTTCCATGCTATTACTACAACACTGCCTATCTCTTTGCCAAACATAGAAGATTTCTGGCAGACAGTTGAATATGATTGCAGAGTCGAGCCCCCAGTTATGCGTGCAACGGTTAACAATCAGATAATGCAGTTCTCGTCAGAACAGATACGGGTTGCTTTGCAGTTTGGGGATGAAACGAGAGATGATCCTACAGACTTCGTGGCTCCATTCAGGGATGGTGCCTTTCTAAGGATGGGCTATTCTGGTCCATTGGGGGATACACAGAGACGCAAGGATTTCTTGTTAGATCAATGGCGCTTTCTCATGCACGTGATGATCGTGTGCATGTCGGGTAGAAAGGCTGGTACGGATGGAATGGGTGCGACGATGCAGTCGGCGATGACAGCACCGACTTACAATAAGCGTTATAGCTTTAGTCAGATGGTGTTCTATGAGATAGACCGTCAAAGACGAGCGGTGGCGCGTGAGAGGTTCTTGATGTATCCAAGATTCCTTCAAATGATCTTGAATCACGTGGCTCCCACGTTACCTCAGCGCCGTCCGATTCGGTTTGTGGAAAGTGTCAGCAAGCGAATCTTTGCCCAATGCAGATCATCAAGTGCTAGGAGTAAACCTGAGCTCCGTCCTCGTCATACTCCATTATTTGGGTACTTGATCAACCCGGAGTATGTTGCAGCTCGTGGGGACGAGTTTCGGGATCCGGCACCGCAACAGGCAGGAGCACCTCAACAACCACCTGTACCTGTTGTGGCACCGGAGGAACACGTTGATCTTGAAGCTGCTTTTGGCGGCCAAGGATTCTTCAATATGGAACGTGTTGATCCAGAGGAAGAGGTGCAGGTCTCGGCTGCACAGGTTTCAAGTGTTGATGTGTCAATGGCAGCTACGACTGTGGCTGATACGGAGAGAACTGATTCTGACTCCTCAAATGATGATGTGACTGAAGCAAGACAGATTCTGATTACTCAAGAAAGAATTCACGGGAAGAGAAAGAGAGACACTGATGACAGTGATTCGGATTTTGAGGAAGATTTACATCGGTTGGTTCGTAGAGCGAGAAGGGAAAGAGCGGGTGCAGGTTCGGGAGCTGGTGAGAGCTCAAGGGTGGTTCGTTTCTCTCCACCCGCACTGTCTGGTATGACTATGGTCCCTACATCATTGACAGTTACAGGGCCGATCACCTCGGGTGTTCCCGTGTTGACTACCTCATCTTCTTTCGGCATCCCACCCACTACATTCCAGCTCTCGGCTCCAGAGATTGTGTCTTTGCCACCTCCAACCCTTACTCCGTCGGAGGTAGTTGCAAGATTTGTTGAATCGACACGTGTGGCCACTGCAGGGTTGTCTGTTACGATACCACCTGCGGTTTCGTTTCCACCTGTTTCTGATGTGCCAGTTACCTTGGGAATCCCTCCTCCGTACGCTCAAGACATTTCACATATGAGGTTTGATTTCAATGCAACCCTATCCGACTCGGAAAGAATAGCAGCGCTTGAAAGGGTCGTGGCAGAACAATCAAGAGTAAATCTAATCCAGACTCACGCTATTCAGCGCCTCGTTGCGGAGAATCAAATTCAGTCGTCCCTCCTGATTGAGCATGGTAAAATCTTTGATGCCTTGAAACAGTTCTTGGCATCTCAGGGGGAGACGAGCTGTAAAGGTGACGAGCTGCGGACGAAGAAGAAAAATGATCGAGACGATGATCCCAATGCATCGAAAGATGTAGGTGGAGAGTTGCCAAGAACTGAACAAGCTCTTGGGGCTTCCACATCTCAGGGGGAGTCAACGAGTGCAGCTGGTGGTTCAGGGGGGTGATGATGTGGTGGTTGTGGATGCTGAGGAGGTATTGGATGATGATGTTATAGGTGATGAGGATGTGTTACCGTTGGAAGAGATCGAGAAGATAGGGGATGAGATTGTGATTGACAATGAAGTCGAAGAGGGAGAGATTGTGGAGGAGAATATTGAGCATGAAATTCCGGCAGTTGAAAAGTCAGATCTGGGTCAAGATACGGAATGTGATGAGACTGAATGGGAGGAGCAGCCAAGATGGAAAGAAGGCTACGCTCAGTGGTTCGTAAAGACTAAGAAACCGGCGGTCCCTACTATGTTCAAGAAAAGTTACAATATCAAAGGTTATGCTGAATCGAAAAAGGGGATTATTTGCTGGTTATATGATGAGCAGTTGAGGCTCTTTGTGATTAAATGGTTTAGTATTTCAAGAGGTTGTTGAGATCGTTGAATACGTTGCCTGAGTGTGAGGTGAAGGACTTAGCCAGGTTGGGGTTGATAAACAGGAGTGATGATAACATGGCTAGGATCATTGGAAAGATAGTCTGGAAAGAAAGCATAAAGGAGAAAAAGTTCGAGCTATTGAAACCGCATAAAGGAAAGCTCGTTGAAGACAGAGACAGAGGAATGAGAGCAGATGGCAAGCCTTGGATAATAATGAAGTATAAGCCGATCCGGTGCTTAAAAGAAGTACCGATGAAACAAATGCCCAAGGATGTGCTCAAGGATCTGAAATGGTGGTATGTTGATAGTGAAACGGCTGAAGCAGTGATGGAGGATGAAGATGAACAAGAGTTGATGAGAGTGTATGATCCTATGCACTTAGTGAATTTGTCTCAAGCAGACTTGCAAGTGCTGAACGAGAAAAAGATAGTTTACATTCCTGCTTGGAAAGAAGAAGCCAAGAAATACCAAAGCGTAGTTTCAGTTTGTGTACGAGAAGGCGTTCATGCTTGAAGACGGGAGATACGAGATTTTTGAGATTACAAGACACGTGATTGAAGATGAGATATGAAGCTACTGCCAAGGGGGAGTCTGTTGATGCATGATGTCAGTAGTTCAGTATCTAGTGTCTGTAATCGTGTTATTTGGTTTTGTTATGTGTTAGTTAAGTTGGTTCACAAGTTCGCCTATCATAAGCGAACTTGTGGTTTAAGCGAAGTTAGTGACAACTTCGCCTAGCATGTTAGGCGAAGTTGTCGAAGGGTTTATATATTAGGTTTACGGCTTATTTTGTATTAACGATTTAGTACGTGTAATCGGTGATTGACATATCACGTGTTATTAGTTGCAATACAACGTGTCTTTTGTGTATTGTAACGTGTGTTTGCTTGTGTTTAACGTGTATCGTCTTCTACGCTCGTATCGTCTTACGTAGGGATTCCGCACCTACGTAGAACGAGATATTTCCGTGTAGATCCGGCTGGGATCCAACAAATAATATCTGCGAAGGTTATAGGACGAAATGTATGTATATATATATATGTATAAAAGAAAGAATGAAAGTATGAAAGTACGAAGAAAGGTAAAAAAAAAACTAAGTATGTTATATGTATCTTCGGATGCGTATATATGTAAGTATGCAGATGTATTGTATGTTACCTGTATTAAAAAGAACTCACTCAGCGTAGCTGACTTTTAGTATGCACGCAGGTAAATAGATTGAAGAAGTTGGCTTGAGAGAAGGACACATGGCATGATCTGAAGGACTGGCATCTAAGCAAGATTTTTCATGATGTTTTAATAAACTATTTTATGATATGTTTAAAAAACAAGTTGAATGTTTTGTAGTGAATGATTGAAGTTTTAATATTCCGCGAAAGTTTTTAATTCAGTCTGATATTTAGAACTGTGTTTATGAGTAAATCCAACGTCCAAGTATGGCACCGGTATCGGGGCCTTACACTCACTTGACACAGTTTGCTCTTTTATATTATTATTATAGTGTCTTAAATATGGTTTTTTACTCACTCAACCTAGTGTTGACAAAACCTATTTGTATTTTTAACGCATATGCAGGTTATCGTGTGATGTGATTCTCAAGTTTTTTGAAGACACTTAGGATTGTATGCTAGAGAGAAGAAATAAGAATATAGATCTTATTTTGTCTTTACTTATTTTAATGATAGACTATGCATTGTGGAATTTGGAAATTGTTGGATTATTTAATTTGAAATAATATATATTATAACTTTAATTATTCCATGATAGTACCTTGAGAATTGTGAGCAATCAGCTCACGTCCCGGTATTTCTGTCTTAGGTTGGGGTGTGACACATCCTACCAATTTTCATGCAAATCCGTACACGAAAAACAAACCTTTTTAACAAAAACGTACCTTTGAGGTTTATGTTCGAAATCACTTGAATAGACCAAAACCATATCAAAAAAATTCGGAATCGAGTGATTCAAGCGTCCAAGGAACCGTCTCACCCCGATCTACAAATCCATCAGTTTTTCGTCTCCGGAAACCGCTACTACAGTTGTCGGAAAACTAAAACAGTTGCCGAAATCTTCTATTTTAGCTGTTATGGTTTTGCTGTTAAAAACCGGAATTCCCGACCTCTGATCAAATATCTAATATTTGGTCATCTTTATTTATATGTCATGAACACTTAGTTAAAATTTGAGACCGATCTGACGGTTAGATCTCCGGAAATATCTTTGTCTTTGTAGGTGGTTTTCTCAAAAACAAGAATTTTGATAAAGAAGGAGTTTGGAGGCTATGATGGTTATGAATGAGATGGTGACTACATTTATAGGAAGAGGGTGGGTTTCATGTTTAACTTTTCATCTAATGACATTTATTCCCCTCATACTTAAAATAATTAAATTTATCTTTTATAATTTAATTAACTCAAATTATTTAAAAACCAACAAAACTTTGGATGTTACATACTTTGATTGACACTTCACTTTCTTTTCTTAATGTTATTTTATTTTACTTTTTAAGAAATCATTATTTATAAACTATTTTAATTAATTATTATTAAATAATTTGTATTATTAAAAAAACTAATATGTTATTAGTTTTAATGTTAATTTTACATGATAATTACACTTGAATACAAATATAATACATGTTTTTTGAATACGTAATAATTAAATTTAAACGCCAAACTCTAGCAAAAACCCTACCCTGTCGGTCGTGATTTTCTACGACAACCTAAACGGCTAAAAAGAGCGGAAAACCCAACGGTAGTGGTTCTTAGGTATATAATCCGTAGGGTCAGCTGTTCCTTTCCGTCTCCACCTATAGGGTACACATCGTATCCCTATTCTAAAAATGAAAAGAGAGGAAATCATAATCAGGTGATTATGGGGGCGGACGTGGTGTAGTATTGAAATCACTAGACGAAATTAAGCAAACATGGGGAAGCATTGCAGGTTATGGTTATGGTTGTGGTATGTGTTCTTGATTTTGACTTTATTTATAATAATAATAGTATGGTTACTGTTCACACTTGGCATTTGAAATGACGAATTTCCAAATAACACTTGCCATTTTAAATGACATAACTTAATATTATTAAAAAAAACATACCAAATGGCGGAATTAAATTTTTCTATTCATTACTAAAAGCAATATTGACTTACTAATTAATATTAATTAATAATACTAATTATCTGGATTTTTTAATATATTAGAATTTTCAATAATAAAAGTAAAATCATATTAATCTTTTAAACAACTAATATTACTAATACTAATCATGTTATTTAATATAAAAAGATTAGTTAGTACAGTTACTATTCACACTTGCTATTTGAAACGGCGGATGTCCAGGTGACACTTGCCAATTCAAAAGACATAACTCAGTATTATCAAAAAATCGCTTGTAAAATATAAGGCAATACTCAATTAAAATTACCTTTACTAATAAAAATAACATTGATTTAAGAAATTAAATAATTAATATAAATAATACTAATCATAGTTTTTAATATAAAAAATTAATAAATAACATAAAAACATATTAGTATAATAAGAAAAATGAAGTATTAATAGAATAAATTGTTAAATCTAGGTCAAATTTGGTAGTACAGGTATTATTCACATTTGTCATTTGAAATGACGGATGTCACACTTGTCATTTCAAATAGCAGATGTCGGTCAAATGGTATTTTTTTAATAATTAAAATTACAAACATATTATATTTTCAATAGTATAAATTATTTAATAATTATTAATTAAATATTTTATAAATAATGATTTCTTAAAAGTAAAATAAAATAAAATAAAAAACATTAAGAAAATTGAAACTGAAGTGTCAATCAGAGTCAAACATGTCACTATTCACATTTGTCATTTGAAATTGTCGATATCAGAAAAAGACAATTGTCATTTCAAATGACGGATGTCTAGCAAAATGTATTTTTTTAATAATTAACATTAAAATTAAATACATATTATAATATATAATTAATTATTATTATTTAAATACTAATATAATTATTCACACTATTATTTAATATAATTAAATACTATTATTATCAAGTATTACTATAACTATTTATTATTATTTAAATACATACTATTACTTTAAAAGTAGCATATTCAAATTCAAAAAGAAAATAGAGTGTACGTGACATCTCACGTCGAAGTCAGACATTACCTATTGTTACTATTCACATCTCCAATTTGAAACGAGGGATTTCAAGATGACAGTTATTATTTTAATTGATGAATGTCTATCAAAATACTTTTTGATTTATGGGATAAGCTACATTGAGAATGGAGAATCGCCAGTCAAACTGGCAGATCAGATAATTTGATATCGACCATTTGAAATGACGAAACACAGAAAATCTGTACCAGATCCGTCATTTGAAATGACGGATTACTTGCTGAATTTCCAACTCACCAAACAAGAACTGACAAGGTCTATTTATTATATGTGATCCGTCATATCAAATGACGGATCTCCTATAAACCATAAACTACATTTCTCTTTCATATAAACCATTTTACGCTTATTTATTTTCTCAACTCAAAAAAAATAAAAAATCCGTGAAACATGAGATACAGAAATAAAGTTGAATAGTCATCATTAGGCCAAACGTAATGGGCAACAATGTGGGGCGAATTGGGGAGAATTGGAGGAAGAACACCCCCCCCCCCACCCCCCGCGCGATATTGGGGCGAAATGAGGCAGGGGCGGGAAGGTTTTGTCGCCGGAAGAGAAAAAAAATTATTATTATTATATTAAGGTGTTATATATATATATATATATATATATATATATGATTAGGTTCTTTTCAGAAGTGATTTTATAGAGAGAAGTGCGAGAAATGATCTCAACCATTATATTGTTAATCAATGGTTGAAACATTATTGTATTATTGTAATTAATACAATTTGAAAGACATTAAAATAAATAAGAAAATGTTAGTTTAGGTAAAATAAAATAATTCAATTTAATTTATTTCATCCATCACTTAATAAAAGCTCAAATCATAAATATCTAAAATTTATGATTTGTAAGTTACAATTTATTTATTTCTTATTTGTTTAGTGTAAGATTTAACTTTGTTTTTATTTCACCAATAAAATGTTTATAATTTATAACATTTAAGCAAAATATTATCTTCATCATCGATTGCTCTTTTGAAAAATAAATAAACAATTTGAAGATATGTAAGACGGAAAAAAAATATGTACGAAGAAATTGAAAATGTGTACAAAAAGATGTGTATGCGAAAATTAAAGATGTGTAGGTGAAAAAAATTAGACGTGTATGAGAAAGTTAAAAATGTGTATGAGATATTTGAAGATGTGTCGGAAGAAATTAAATATGCGTATGAAAAAAATGAAGATGTGTAGGACGAAAAAAAAGTGTACGGCGAAATTGTAGATGTGTAGGAAAAAAAATATGTTGTGTATAAGAAAACTAAAAGATGTGTAGGAAGATAAATTAAGATGTGTATGAAAAAACTAAAGATGTGTAACAAGAAATTGAATATGCGTAGGAAAGATTTGAATATGTGTAGGACGATAAACATGCATACGAAGAAATTGAAAATGTGTAGGAAATACAAATTAAGACATGTATGAAAAAATTAAACATAAGTAGGAATTTTGAAGAGGTGTAAGAAAAATTATAGTTGTGTAGGGTGAACTTAAGAGATAGGGTAAAAAATTATAAAGATTTGCTATTTTATAGATTTATTCATTTTTTAAATATTTTAGTTATTGTGATTAGATTAATTAAAAATGTAACTTGTATGGCTTAATTATATATTAATTGGAGAGAGAATATAATTATATTATTTTAATATTCTTTTCATTTACTTTTAATGATGGAAGATTAAAAATGAAATGAGTGGTCTAGATTAACTTATCGCACTTTTCGCTTTAACTTGACTTTATATATATATATATATATATTACTATTTGTAGCCCTACACCATTACACTCAAAAAACAAATTCTCATCCCTTGCTGACTGACGCCACCAAGGTCAGCCCAATCGTATATCAAACCAATGTAAGGCTTCGGCCCCAAAAAATTAAGGCCCCCATTCTAAAAGAGAGGTATATAGATAAGATATATAAATTTTAGTTTGTTATTAGAAACAAAAAGATGTTCTAGCATGATGGTAGTTTTTTTCTCTTTTCTGTTTGTGACCAAGGACCAGGGTTCGATTCACACACACCTCAAAAGAATTTATTTTCTTCGAACCACAAGACAGAACAACATTAAAATTTAAGCCCAAAATACATATAGAATCATCTCCTAGTATTTCATGTACCTTTTCCATTTCTTATAATAATAATGATTCTTGTTCGGTAGGTTTTTTTATGTATTAATTCAATGACAGAGTATGTTGTTAAAAAAAACAATTTACGCATACGTAGTAGTTTTAAGTTCGCGATCAAAACTTGTTTCAAGTTCATAAGGTTAATATTCGATATTATCTTATCCAACTTGTTTTCTTGAATTTAAAATGATACATGTGCATCATAATTGTAAACGTCGATATTGAAAAGGATCAATGTGTACGTTGTTGTCCACATGATGTATTTCAGTATTCTCTGATCAAATTGCATCATGACGTGTGTCCAAATATTTAAATTATATTATTGTTGTTTTTTAAGAAAAAAAAAACATGTACTAGATTATATTATAAAATAGAGCATCTAGAGAGAAGTGAAACAATTTTAGTTTGAAATTTAACCTATTCATTTAATTGAATGTGAAGTGGGATGAAAATATTTTTTGAATTACAACTCTAAATTTCTTAGAAAAGGGCCCACAATTTTTTACTCGCTTTAGGCCACCAAAATCGTTGGGCCGGCCCTGGGCGCCATATGGCGTAAAACGCCCCATTTTGTAGCTCATCCACTACAAATAGCCTTAAGTACCATATATTAGAGGTGCATAAATCGGGTTTCCTAAATACCCGGGTTCGGGTATAGAACCGGGTTCGGGTATGACCGGGTACGGGTATGACCAGGTATTGGTAATAATCGGGTAGGGTATTATCTCTAAAAATCATACCCTATGCATCGGCTTCGGGTCGGGCATAGAACCGGGTATTCTAAAACCGGGTATTTGAATACCCTATTATCGGGTATTGAAAAAACTCTATTTACGGGTTTTTTCGGGTTTTTTTTCGGTATTTTTTTTATATAGATTGGATTTTTTAAAAGTTTACACTTTTTAGGGGTATTATTCGGGTATTTTTTAAGGTATTTTTCGGGTATACATCGGGTATTTGAAATACCCGGTTTCGGGTATTAGAAAACCTCGGTTCCGGGTTCGGGTATTACCGGGTACAAATCGGGTTTTCGGGTATTACCGGGTACAAATCGGGTCCGGTTCGGGTTCGGGTTTTAGTGCCAAAATGCATACCCTATCCGTACCATACGGGTAGGGTCGGGTTCGGGAATTAAAAACCCGGGTATTAGAAAAACCGGTTCCGGGTATTTATTTTGGGTCCGGTTCCGGGTTCGGGTTTTTTTTTACCTCTACCATATATTATGTAGCATATTTCATTATGTTGTTTTGTATCTATTCGTTGTCCCACCTACCTCATTTGGTTAGGATATTTTTTTACAAGGTTAGAACCGAGTAGTACATGGTAGTAGTGTAATAACACAAAAACAACAAAATAACAAAAATAATAATGTAGACAATTACAATAAATTTCGATTCCTCACAAAATTGTATACTTGGTACAGCAATACAAACATAGATTACGTACTTGCATGTATAAATCTTCATCAATTATCACTTGCTGTATAGACTGCGAAGGCAAATTACTAGAGCACCTGTAAAGGTGTAACTTATAACAATATAAATATATATTGACAAAAGTGCTTTGATTCATTTTGACATTAAGAAAACCGTTATAAAGTACATGCATGCATGGAGTTACCTTCCAAACTTAAAAAGAAGCAACTCATCAACTACATCGCATAATTAAGAAACAAAACAATATGCGTTATAGATGCAAACCTTCAAAATACCTGTGATTCACAAATGATCATCACAGGTACTTTCTCAAAGCAAATCACTCATTGACAACATTGCGATATGTGCCATAAAAACATTGATGTGCATGAAGTTGGATCTTTTAATTATTATTTATCTTTTATTTGTTTTTTACTTAATTTAAAGTAGTGGGCATGTTAGTTACTTAGAGCATTCACAACAAGCTTCAAATTTTTAGGTTTAAATCTATGTAGTAAATGAATGGACTTGTGTGACAAACTTCCCTTGTTTTGGAACAAGTTTGTGGATGTTGGGTTTGTGAATGCAAAGTTGTAACAAACTTAGAGCATCTACATCAACTATTACAAACTGCCACATCAGCTCCACGTCAGATTCCAAACTTTTCTCAAAAACTCAACATTTATTCCACATCATCACATCATCCTCCAATTAATTTATATAAAATAAATTATGCTTTACAATATATATTAATTATTTATAGTTATTGTTTGGCATATAATACTTATATAATAGAATGTATTATAAAGTTTAATAATAAATTATCTTTTACGATATATATTAATTATTTATAGTTTTTGTTTGGCATATAATACTTAAATAGGATAAAGATCAAATACAAATAAAAAATATGTGCTAAACATACAAAGTGAACAATCTCTCTTCTTCTCCAACAACACTTATCACCAACCACTGACCTCATCTCCAACTTCTTCATCATCCACCACCAAACCATCGGACTCCGATCACTCCACCGCCAACCTGCGCCCCCACTCCTTCAACCACTAGCACCAAGCTAGTGGTACAAAGTGCTACACTGCTTCGCCACTAGCACCAAGCGTTGTTCCGTATCTACAACAACGACAAATATTCCGGCGACACTTTAACTCCGGTAGCGACATCGTCGTCGTTTTTCACTGCAACATACTCGCTCTAGTCGGCGGCGGCGGACGACCACTAGAGCCGATGTATCGTTTCGATCGGAAGTTAAATCTGTACATCTCCAGCGAGACCAGATTATTGTGATTATATTAGAGAATATATATGTTTGCAATTTCGCCGATTTGAAGCTTGTTACGACATATTTAAACAAGAAAGTGTGTGATTTGCCAATCAATTTGTAGTTACAAGGGTGCTTTTGAAGGAAACAATTTGAGGAAGAAGAAGAAGATTCAATAATTACTCTAGTTGAAACAACTACTCTATATATCTATATAGTTTACAAATAGAGTAATAAAATTACTCTATTTAGAGTAATAAAATTACTTTATTTGTAAACTATAATTACTCTACTTGTAAACTATCTAGTTGTATAGTAATAAAATTACTCTATTTGTAAAATATATAGAGTAATAAAATTACACTACAAACATGATTTTCATTTATTTACAAAAATGCCACCGCCTCCAATTTTGTTTTAGTTCGCACGTTTCGCACAAATTTCCTATTTGTATGTTAACCCTACCCTACTTAAATAATACAATGTATTATTGGAATCTTCCTTCATCAACGTTTCATTTTCTTTCTCCAGATCTCTAATCAGCTTTCTTCTTCATTTCAATTCATCAGTTCATCAACACCACTATCGATTTTGGCAACGCATTCGTCCTTAATCGAGTCGGGTTTGTTCTTCGAATTTCATCCTCCAGTTTTACCCTAAAGATTTTGTTCTTTTCAGTCGAAAAATTAGGGTTCGTTATTGGAAGGGGAAGTTTAACAATCCTCACTTGAAGCCGCAACCATCGATCCATCCTTGGTTTTGTTTTTTTATCTATTATAGTTAATGGGATATAGCAGATCCGGACCCACATTTTCTAGTCCGCGGAGCTGGTTGCAATCCCGGACTGCTTCGCCGGACTTAATGGCCAAAACGGTGAAGTCCGTGTTTCCCCTGTCCGAAGCTTAGCCACATCATCCAGACCTCGGAATTAGTATCCCATTGAGGATGCTCTTACAAGATGACATGTTTGTAGGGCCCCCTCCTATATATCTCTCTCACATGCATATATACATATATTATATATAACAATTATAATATATTTAATAAGGTTTGTGAAAATTTATTGTTATAGAAAAAGTTAGGGTTTTTAAGAAAAGTTTGGAATATGATGTGGCTATTATGTGACGGTTTGTGAATGTTTGTTGTTGTGGATGTTAGTGGATTGGTTAGTATGGTCATGTTAGTTGTTCTCTTTCTTTTGTAATCTTTTATAAGGATATTTAGTTATTTGAATTGATTATGAATGAAAAATGTTAATTTGATCTAAGTTTCTCTCTAAATTTCTTGTCTGGCTTTGGAGCAACACCAACTTGAAAGACCCGAATGACCAATGCAAAAAGTGTAAGGGTGGTACGGAAGATCTCAAGGGGCGACCAAGTTGAATAACTTGGTGTCATAATTATCTTTTACTTATTATTAAATAAAGAAGTCTAGTTTAATTATGTTTCCTAGTTTGAGTAGGATTACAATTGTGAGTGTTATATAAACCCATCAAGGGTTTTATTTGTGTAGGGTAGAGACACTAGAAAGTATTGTGTTTTGTTTCTTATTAATTAAAAGAGTCGCATAAATGTTTTATGTAATATCGTGTTTGGTGTTCTTGATTCACTTGTCTAAAGTTTAACAAGTGGTATCAGAGTCTAACGATCCAAGCTCGTGTTTCTTATTGGTAGCAAGTCTTGATTGAAGTGGTAGTTTTCAATCAAAGGCATAAGAGGCCAAGAAACCTATCATAGTTAAGGTTCTGATTAAAGGTGTTACAAGAAATCGAAGGAATTAAAAGAAAGAAAAAGGGCTTCCTTTTGATTTTGTGGGTATCACCAAGAAAAGAGAGGAAAGTCAACAACTTAACTGAAGTTAATTATTGTGCATGGTATTTGAGATAAGAGACCAAGAAAGGAATAGACAAAAATACTATTATTGTTTCTTTGAAGTCAATAGTATTAAAAAGAATCTGATTAGAAATATTTTGGAGATTGAAGGTACCGATCGAAGTTATTCGGAACAGGAAGTCGATCAGAAAGTTGCGTATAATAAAAAGGTTTTTACATTTGTTGATTAATCTCCTTTATTCAAGACACCGAAACAATGGTGGAATTCCAGGTTGTTGGGGGAATCAAGAAAATGAATCAGAGCAACTACAAACAATGGTTGACATGTATCAAGTCGTATCTTCAAGGTCAAGATCTTTGGCAGGTAATGAACGGTACCGAGACGAGACAACCCGTAAACGATATTAACGATAGTATCTGGAAGTGACAGGTGAAAGCGGGCGGGCGATGTTTATCATTAAGACAACGGTGGATGATGATGTTCTCGATCACATCCAAGATCTTGAATATCCAAAGCAAGCGTGGGATACGCTGGAGACCTTATTCACGAAGAAGAACGATGCTCGATTGTAACTAGTCGAAGGTGAGTTGATGACAATTTCCAAAGGAAATCTTCCAGTTTCTCAATATTTTTGTAAAGTTAAGAATTTGTGTCGCGAGATTGGAGAACTCGATCCACAATCTCGGGTTAGCGATGCTCGTATGAAGCGGATACTCATCCATGGTTTAAGGCCGGAGTATCGTAGCTTTGTTACCGCTATTCAAGAGTGGGCGACCCAACCGAGTATAACCGAGTTCAAGAATATTCTTACCGGACAAGAAGCCTTAGCAAAACAGTTAGCTGGTGTGTCAATTAAAACAAAGAGCGAAGCCTTATATGTCGGAAGGAAGGATAAACATCGGTTCTACAAAAATAAGAATCGTGATGGTGAGAAAGGCAAGGGAAATTATTGGGAGAATGAGAAACGTGACCGACCCAAGAAGAGAGAATGGAACCGGAAGGGCCGTGTTGACAACTTTGAAGAAGATTCATCGGACGAAGAGAACCGAGACAAGGAATCAAGGTACCAACCAAAGTAGTTTCCTTTTAGGTGCCATTAATGTGGACAGAAAGGACATATGGCAAGGTACTGTCGAGAGCCTATGAAGAAAGGTGATGCAGCTGTGGTCAAACAAGAGGAACCGTGGGATGTGGAGGCTAATATGGCCGAGGTTCAAGCGAAATACATAGTTGACACCGAATTCAAACCGAACCTGGTAGATGAATGGTTTGAAGAACACTCCTGTTGGTGGACAAGTCAGGAAGCTGTGCCAGAGTTGAATTAGTTGAAGGTAACCTTGGAATCATCTATTGTTATTTTGAATCTAGATGATGAGGAAATTGTGGTTGAAGAAGAAAGTATGGCTGATCTAGACGTAAACGTGGCAATAATAGAACAAGATGAGAAAGAAACCGTGTTGGATGAAGTGCACGAGGAGATAGTTCCATCTCATGTTACGGGTTGTCATGATGGAATATAAAACATTGAAGTTTAACAAACCAACAAAGTTGATGTTAGAGTTTGCATGAGTTTCATGCAAAGTTCGGGTGATCCGAATGAACGAACGGATAGAAGAGTTGAGTTCGAGAGGGAGCATGCATCGAGTGGGGACGGAAAAATTGCTTTGAGTATCATGATAGTTGGTCATGAAGTTGAGAAAACAAAAGTTGTTTCCCGTCAAAAACCGGGTAATGCAGTTTTAAACAATGGTAATCTCGAAACCAACTCATTTGTCACCAGGAAAAAGAATCCTAAAGGTAGTGTGAAAATGTCGAATCCAAGAATCAAGCTCAAGGAAGTGTCCTTTATAAGATAAGTTACCACTCAATATTTGTAATTTTGCGAATTGGCTAAATTACCAACCTTTACTGTTCTAGAACTGCTCAGCATCTCGGTACATCGAATTTGGCATTATTTAATTTGCTTTGTAAAATCTAAAAACAATGGGACTTCAAGAACTTTTAGTTGAAGTTCCACATATGATAAATAATATAAATGAACCGTACATGCCAATCTGAGAAGTAGAAAAACAGGTATAGTAAAAACACCAAATCAGAATCATAGCTACCTTTAACTTTAAGTTATTGATGACTTGATAATAATTATAGGTTCATGTTTATCTGAAATCCAGTTTCTCGTGCAGCCCAGATCTAAGTTCACAAATAAAAAGGAATATTGGAATTCAAAAATCATAAAAGCATCTAATATTGGCAATATATTAGACAAAAGACTAAACTGACCTCACAGCTTAGTTCAGTCCATAATTTACTCGCTTTGGTTTACATGTATAGCAGCCACAGAAGCTTTGGAGTCCAATGTTTATAAATCAACAATCTTAAAAATGGTCAAGATGAGTAACTAAACAAATTTAAAAAAGTAATAATAATAATAATAACAACCAGAATTTAGGTTGTAAGAAAATTATTTGAGGAAGCATTGAATCAGCTCTTTTGCGTCTTCATAACCATATAAAGAAAGCAAAACATTTATTCAGGCTTCATTAACTAAACAGACATATTGTTACGTATATTATTATTTGCCTTTTAACTTTAGATGTCCATATATGTTCTTTACAGGCGCATGGTTGACATTAAGCAAAACGATCAAATCTTCCGTTTTTAGCCACTCCATTTCACAGTTATGGTGAGGTGGCCACAATTGGATTTTTGAAAGGTAATCTGTATTCTGTAACACCTTATGCCCAAATTAGAGCCTCAACTAAGTTTTTTTTACCAGTTCTCTAACCTGATAACATTCACACTGTGATATAAATGCATACTCTTTTAACAAAAATTCATAAATTAACCAGAAATTAATCTGACACTTAAAATCTTACAAGACAAGGGCAAATGCATCACTTAAATATGGCATTTGCAGAATTTTGCAATATTTTAGAAGTCATTCTTGAGGAAGTTGTGTAATTGTAACATATACACCTTTAACCTATATATCATATGGGTTTGAAGGGTGATTGATTTTTAAACCTTCATACTTGACTTTAAAAAACACAAACAATTGTTACTACAAAATGTAAAAGGAATATTAAACCCTCCAAGAATGTTCGGACTCTGGACAAAAAGCCACAAATTCATGAAATCCAGTGAGAAATTTAATAAAATCAAATGGGAATAAACTTATTCAACACCAATAGCCAATTCCCTATGCCCACCATGCCCCAGACTGTGCTTATAACCTGGTACATTGTATAAGGTTATATATATATATACAAAGAGATGATTAATTTGAAGTCCAAAAAGCACAAGTCAAGTATAACCAATAAAACTATAAAAGCCACACATGTTGCGCGCTTTGTATTCTCATAAAGCAAATTATTTTCCATCAACGTGTTGAAGTTTTTAATTAAATCACAACACAAAACATTAAGATGGAAACAATTTAATACTGATAACACGGCTAACTTAATCGTTTTATTAGAAATATAAACATTATATTAGGTTTATTATTTGTTATTGTGATCTACATGTAACGATATCTATTATTATAATTTAGATTAGGGTTGTATAATATTTTTCACATATCATACGGCCCGTACAAGGTTCTAAGCTCCACATGATATGTGAAATATGTTATATGGGCATGTATAGAAATAAAATAAGCTTTTCATATGAGTTGTTATACGAGTCGTTTACAACGTTCTATAAAAGTTATACTACACATAAATTTATTGAAACTGATTGTGCTAAGTAGGTAGGGGCCCATACGGGTACCCTTACCCGGGAGAGATGAATTTTTTGTTTGAGCCGTCGGAGAATGGCATTTAGCCTTATTGAATAAAAAAAGGTTTATAACCTTTTAAATTCCCAACTTTTTATACCAATTTAGTTTACTAAAAACCTATATTTTCTACCAAATACCTTACACACACAAAACCTAAATTCCTCTATGGATTTGAAAAAAAAAACAAACGTTGGTGGAAACAAGAGATCTCAAGGAGCTAGCGCGAGAAGTGGTGGTTCTATCTTTTGAGAAGTGATTCGAGTTCGGTTCCAAATCAAAGTCAACTACAACAAATGTTTAGACAACACCCACATCCACAAATGTATTTGTTCCAACGATTTGGCTATCCGGTAATGCCAGGACCTTCTACTCTCCTTACCTCTAGCCAATATCATTACCCTTTGGAAGACCAAATGACATTCAAGCCATTTTGACCTATATGCAATGAGTAGTCCAACTTATCACGAACATAGAGGCAACGTGGAATGTCCTTTCCCGTTTTATGACGATCCTTGTGAGGATGATGATTGTAGAAATGGTAAACATGATATCTCATTAACATTAAACAAGGGATAATATACAAAAATAGTTACACAAATTAAGGAGAGATTTACTCCTTTCTAAAACTACTATTTGACCACCGTAACTTCTAGATGAATTGCTAATACCCCCCCCCCCCCGGTCAAGCGAACATGTGGTGGACCAACCCGAAGTAGAAGACGAAAATGTTCAAATAAAGGTCTTGGAAGGCTTTTGGTGAAGATATCCGCCACTTGAAGCTTGGTAGGAACAAATTTTGTATGAAGTTAATCCGAGACAACCAATTCTTGAACAAAATGATAGTCAATGTCTATATGCTTGGCTTGTATATGGGAAACAGGATTTTGGCTATGGAATAGAGCACTTCGGTTGTCACAAAGGAGGGTTGGGTGATTTGCCGGGAGGGCATAAAATTCTCGTAAAAGATGTGTGAGCCATATAATTGATGTCGTCGTATTTGCCATTGCCCTATATTCGGATTCGCAACTAGAATGAGAAACTATTGGTTGCTTTTTTGCACTTCATGACACAAGATTGCCTCCTAAGTAAATTAAGTAGCCATAGGTAGATCGACGAGTCTCAATACATCGCGCCAGATCTGCATCCGAATAACCAACCAGTTATGTTTTGGAAGGTTTGTCAAAAGTAAGACCAAAGGCAATAGTACCTTTAACGTAACGAAGAATGCGTTTGACGGATTGAAAATGAGACACTGTAAGCGAGTGAAGGAACTGGCTCGCTTGATTAACGTCGTATGAGATGCCCGGTCTTGTGATTGTAAGATATTGAAGAGCACCAACAATGGACCGATATAAGGTTGGGTCATGAAACGGTGTACCTTGAGAGGTGCAAACATCCGTTATGGCTAACGGTGTATCCACATCTTTTGTATCGAGAAGGCTTGCTTTAGCACTAATGTCATGGCATACTTTGCTTGATTAAAACATAATCCGGTATTTGTATGGATAACCTCGAGTCCCAAGAAATTGTTTAAACGTCACAAGTCCTTTAGAGCAAACTCGTTATGTAAGCGAGTGATAAATTTTGAACCACAGACTCGTCATTCCCAGTTAAGATGATATCATCTACGTAAAGGAGGTAGATGATAGTTGTCTGTTGTTTAAATACAAATAAAATGTGTCCGCACGGCTACAGTGAAACCCGATATGAACGAGAAAGGTACTGAGACGTTTGAACCAAGCCCGAGGGGCTTCATTAAGACCATAAAGAGCCTTCTTTAATTGACAAACATGATTTGGAGCTTTAGAATTTACAAAGCCCAGCGGTTGTTCCATGTATACCGTTTCAGTAAGAATGCCGTTTAGAAACGCATTTAACATCGAGTTGGTGCAAAAAACCACTTGTGTATTGTAGCAAGAGCAAGTACGACCGGACTGTAGCCGCCTTGACAACATGGCTAAACGTAATGGAGTAGTCTAACCCGGGAACTTGTGCAAAACCTTGCGCTACAATACGTGCTTTGTAGCGATCAATAGAGCCATCCGATATATATTTTGTACGGTATACTCATTTTGACCTGACAATATTTGAACCTTTGGGTCGGGGTACGAGATCCCAGGTTTGATAATCTTGTAACGCGTGAATCTCGTCACACAAGGCATTCAACCAATGTGACTGTCTAAAGGTTGTCTTGTAACCTTTAGGATCGTTTGTGACAAGTAAATCTTGGTGCAAAGGGTTGGCGGTGAATATGGAGATATCAACGAAATGTTTTGGTTTAAAAATCCCATGATCGAGTAGTCATTGAATGACTTGGAGGTGGAACACGGCATGTGGAGTATGGAGTGGTAAGGGAGATGGGCAAAGGTTCTGATATATTTTGTTGTGAGGATGATTGTGGGGAGGGAATTGACAGGAGTGTGGGTTGGTTGTTGGATAGTTTGGTAGTGGAATGATTTAGGTGGGTGGGTGGTTGAGTGTTTTGTGTGGGGTCTGTTGGACATAAAGAACAACTAGTGGAGGAAGTTGTAGTTGATGTTTGTGAGGAATTTGTGTTAGATATAGGTTGGCTCAGTGGAGGTGTCGTGGAAGTGGATTGGTTTGGCAAAGGTTCTGTACAGTTTGTGTACCAAAAATCAGAAAAAGTAACTTTGCTTCATTTGGTGGTGGGATAATGCCACTAAATGGACATATATCTTCATTAAATGTGGCGCGACGAGTTACATAAATATGTTCACTTGAAGGATCGAGACACTGATAGCCTTTGTATTTGGAGTTGTACCTAATAAAAATACAAGGTGCACTTCGTGGCAAAAGTTTGTAACGGGTATAATCTCTAAGATAAGAGAAAACCCGACACCCAAATATCCGTAGATTTGCATAAGATGGAGCTTGCTCATAGAGAAGCTCAAAGGGAGTTTTTTCGTTTTGTACTGGAGTTGGTAGACGATTAATAATGTATGGGGCGGAAGTAAAGCCGTCTATCCATAATGTTGTCGGTGCATGGGAATTAAACAACATTGCAAGTCCCGTTTCGGTTATGTGCCGATGTTTTCGTTCAGCATGACCATTTTTGGAGATGTGTACGAACATGGAAGACGGTGACGAATACCGTGTTGTTGAAACAATTGTTGGACGCGGTTGTTTGTGGATACGGTTCCTCCGTAACTTTGAAAAATTTTAACTTTACGTGCAAATTGGGTATGCATAAAAGGTAAGAATGTTGTTAAAATATTGTAAAATTCTGGTTTAGCTTTAAGTGTATAAAACCATGTGAATCAAGAGAAATTGTCCATAAACACGACATAATATAAATAACCATCGGTTGATGGAACGGGAGCCGGTCCCCACAAATCACAATGAATTAAGTCGAAACATGAGAAACACGTTTATGATTTTTAACATAAGATAAACGATGACTCTTAGACAATTGGCATGGGGAACAAACATCGGACTTAGGTAATAATGAAGTAACACATAAATGACCAATTTATTTAATAAAGAAACGACATAAAATGATACATGACCTAACCGACTATGCCACCTCTTGAATGAAGCTCGAAGACGGTGGGATGAAGCGGCTGCAAAGAAAACTTGTTGACCATTTTGGAGAATGTGAAGACCATTGTGACAAGTACCCCAGCAAGAACTTCTTTATTTTTTTGGTCATGAATGTTAAAAAAAGTGTTAGAAAACAAAATGTCAACCAGTAGATCGGAAGTAAGTTTTCTAATAGAGAGGACGTTCTTGGTAAGATTTGGAACCACAAGAACATCCTTTAAAATAATAATATTGGCAACAGACGATGTGCCAATATGTGAGACCGGCAAGATGTTACCATTACAAAAAGTAATATAATCGTTACCGGTATGAGGAATAGATGAATCGAGACCATCCGGAGAGGGAGTCATGTGTGCGGTTGCTCCCGAATCGACACACCAATTTGGGTCGCCATTTGTGACAAGACATTTAGCATGAAATGCTTGGGCAAGGTTTGCATCAAGAGTTGGTGCATTTCGGGCGAATGTGAAATGGTTTGGACAAGCATTTGCATAGTGATCGTCCTTACGACGGAGTTGACAATGAGGAGGTAGAAGCCCACGACTACGATTCAAGGAACCAGACCCACCGCGTGCACGACCACGATGGCCGCGATAATCAGCAGGTCTCTTTCCTTTAGCAACAAAGGCGGTTTGCGGGGTAGTTGATCCATGAATGGACTGCATAAAAAACTCGTGGCTTTCGGCTTCTGACACAAGATCGCGGAACAATAGAGGGGGATAAACGGCTCGTTGAGATATAGAAAAATTTTCAAATGTGGAACCTAACCTGCAGAGAAACCAGTGACCTTTGTTCGGTTCTTCAATAGGGTAACCGATAGCCCCCAATTGATCACAAATGGTCTTGAGCTTTTGATTGTATTTAGAAATAGTAGAGTTGTCTTTCTGAAGTTGATGAAGAGAATCACACCGAGTATGTCTGCATTCAAGAGAATCATGTTGACATGGTTTTTCAAGAGCACACCAGACCTGACGAGCAGTCTTAAGACCCACGGTTTCCGCCATAGCTTCTTCGGTTAGAGAATATTGAAGAAGAATCAATACCTTTGAGGTTGGATGACAACTTAGAATGATATGATAAGCGCGTTATATGAAACCGAACGATCGAATCTCACGAGCTAAAATAATAAGAACACGAGAATTACTAACCAATTTAATGGAATAATATGTCGATTTTAAAGTTCATATGTTTATATATATATATATATATATATATATATATATATATATATATTGTTACACATTTTAAAGTGTACTAATATTTAAGTCTAATGGGTTTTAACAATTTATTTTTATAATATTACTTGCAAGATTAATATTAAATAATATTTACGGAATTTGTCGTTACCGGTATGTTTTATTTTAGTATAAACGTTTGTTGGTTTAGAATTTATAAAGTTACAATGTTATTATATATATTTACATATATGATCATTTTACGAGTTTTAACGAACGGTTCGGGTTTGTGAAATTTTGATTCTTGAACGAAAATGCTAACGAAATCTAGAACGACTTTTATTTAACTACACAAAAAATGATTTTATTTATTTTATAATGATTTATAAACATATATTTGATTTATTAAAACTATTAAAATGGTTTTTATAAAAATATATGATGGATCTGAAGTGACCCGGGTTCGAACCCGGGTACCACACCAAAGCATACACACCCACCAGACCAAACTGTTTCGTTGTAAGAAGATGGGAAAAAAAATTTGTATACACATGCTAAACTTCATCTTCTGATATGGACTAAATTATATAAATATTTCTTACACTTTCAAGTATTTTGAGCCAGTTTTTTATTGAATATAATTCTATTTGGATCATAATTAGATTTTAAATATTTTAAGAGACAACGTGCTAAAATGAGTAAGGAATTAATGTCACATATATAATCGATGCATTTTTATACACTCTATTGAATAGTAATTATTGTTGGTGCATAATGCCAGTAGTTTATAGTCTAGTGTCTGTAATCGAGTCTGTAATGTTTAATTATGTTTTGTATGTTTAAGCGAAGTTACTGACAAGTTCGCTTAACAGGCGAACTTGTTAGTCAAGCGAAGTTATGGACAACTTCGCCTGAACATGCCAGGCGAAGTTGTCGTGTATTTATATACCTAGCTTACGGCTTAGTGAAGTATCAATCAGTTGTTCGTTTCAGTAGTTTATCAAGTTCATTGTAACGTGAGGACGAGAGTCTGTAATAGTTATATCGTATCACGTGTTTGAGTTATTATATAACGTGTGTTCGTTTCGTGTGTTCGTGTGATTCGTGTTCTATACTCGTAACGATCTACGCAGGGATTCCGCACCTGAGTAGACTGAGATATCTCGTGCGATCCGTCCAGGGAACCTACAATTGGTATCAGAGCTTTTGCTCGATTGTGTGGTTCGGGATATTCACGCGGGTGTAGAAATCGTCCCGTTTCGACTATTCGCGGGACGTGTTTTCTGTGCTTTTGAGTCAATCTTACCTCCTACCATCGTATTCAAGCCTTTGCACCGTCAAAAACCTCGTAAAATCAAGATTTCAGATATGCAAAAACGTCCGTGTTCATCAGGCGAAGTTGCCGTCAGGATACGTAGGGTTTCGGCGAAGATATAAGGTTAAGCGAAGTTATCCACAACTTCGCCTACCTTCTCAAGTTCGCCTAACTCAGCGAAGTTCTCTACAACTCCGCCTACCTCCTAAGTTCGCTTACCTTAAGCGAAGTTAATCATCTGCGAAGTTCTTCAGCGAAGTTAATCTGCGGCGAAGTTAAGGCTTAAGCGAAGTTATCCGTAACTTCGCCTACAGTACTTTTCAGAAAATTTTTTGATTTTTTTGATTTTTTTTCGGGTTTCTTACTTTTCGAGAAAGATGTCGTCAATTAACATCTCTGAGTTAGTGAAGATGGAAGTTGAAGCAGGGTCAGCTACTAAGGCCCCAAGATTGCTAAAGGGAACCGATTTCGTTGCATGGAAGGATCGGTTCATACAATATGTCAAATACCAGGATGCGAAGATGTGGGTATGCATCCAGGATGGTTATATTCCACCAGTTATGGAGTATGAAGGTCGTGATCAAATCAAAAAGTATAGTAAAATGGAAGAAGAAGAGAAAAAGATGTATGAGGCCGAGAGCAAGGCTCATGCTGCTATTACTATGGCTCTTCCACAAGAGATCCTTCATACGTTTAGAAAGTACACGTCAGCAAGAGAGCTTTGGGAAGCTCTTGAGAACAGATTTGAAGGGAATGTAGGAATCCGTGCTTCAAAGATAAAATTGCTCAAAACCCAGTTCTCAGTCTTCAAGTATTTGAAGAATGAATCTTTAGATGATATTATCACTCGATATTACCATCTGATGACTGAACTGAGCAACTATTCAATTTCCTACCGAGAAGAAGAAATAGTTGAGAAGCTTCTAGATGCTCTCCCACCAAAATGGGAGATGTACACTGTGCTGATGAGGGAAGACAAAGACTTTCCCACATATGATCTAGAAACGACAGTTAACAAGCTCCGAACCTTTGAGCTTAATATGGTCAGAAAATAGACACCTATGGATCAGGTTCAAGATCCAGGTATGTATGGAGCTAAAGTCAACACTAGCTCAGGATCGAAGACTGAATCTGCTGCCTACTACTCGAAGGGAGAGTCGGGCGCAAACTCATCACATGAGGGTCATGTGTCAGTCAACACAAATGGTGATGTTTGCTATGTAGCAGGTGGATCGAGTGGTTCTCAACCCCAGGTAAGCAAGAGTAGTTACTCTCCAAGTATTCCCAGCAACAACTACTCCAAGATGCCTATGAGTGTCAAGTCTGCTGAAGAGCAGTTTGGTCTCTATGCTTCTTTTATTGCTTCCTATGAGAACTATATTCAAGGGAAGATTGTTGATCCAGCTGTGTTGGATGAAGACTATAACCAGATTGATGCTGATGATCTGGAGGAAATGGATTTGCAATGGTAGATGGCTATGATCGTAAGAAGAGTGAAGCGGTTTATGAGAAAGACCGGAAGAAAGTTTGTCGGTGGAAAGCCAGGGTTTGACAAGACGAAGGTGAGATGCTACAACTGTCAGCAAAACGGCCACTTTGCAAAGGAATGCAGGAATGAGCGTGTGGAACGAAGTCAGGGCAGGTCTACAAAGTAAAGTGGGGGTTCTAAAGATTATAGTGCAATGATTTCCAGAGGAGATGGTGAATACAACTGGAACTTGCATTCTGAAGAAACTTTCGAACAGGCCAATTTGGCGAAGGTTGAAACTGAAGGAAATGAGAAGGTTACCGGAGAAGAAAAAGCTTTCATGGCAGATGTTAAAGACCAGCTCTCCGAGGTATGTTCTAAACCTACATGTTCTAAATGTGAAAACTTGTCTGAGCAATTAGCAACTATAACCGATCAGTATGTTAGGTTGGATGCTGAATTTAAAACCCTAAAAGAAGATCATCATTTTACAAAAGCAAGAGAAAATAGCTATAAAGTCAAAATAAAAGCCTGTGAAAAAGATGTTAAAAGTCTAAAAACAAAACTTGCTGAAAAAATTGAAGTGATTGATTTAAGCTATGAAGTTTTGGAAGAAAAAACCAAACTAATTGCTGATAGAGAAAAACAGATTGCTGATCACCAGGTAAAAGTGGTGGAACTGAATAGAAAACTAGAGCAGTTCAGAAATTCCTCTGCTATTCTTGATCACCTTGTTAGTGATCAAGGTTCCTCTGCTAAGAGAGGAGGAATCGGTTATCATGAGGTTCCACCATCTTATAATCACAATTACACTTTTAACCCGAGTGTTCAGAAATCTGTTGACTTTGAGGTTGCTCAGACAGTACCAGTTAAAGTAACTTGTAAAGAACCAAATGTTAGTGGAGGCGAAACAAGTTCGCCTGTTTCAAGTGTTAAAATTTCTGATCCAAGTCCAGTCTCATCGGATTCGGATAAGTCATCCGAGTCTGGTAAGGCAAAATAGGAGGTGGTATTACCCAATGGTGGAGAAAAAGATAAGACGAATAAAAAGAGTACTCCACTAAACCCGTACGTCCCACCATATTTGAGACGAACGGGTGGTAATAAAGCCTCGACATCTAAAACACCGGTTGATAAAAAGGTTGAGCATAGGTGTTGTTTTAGGTGTAATCAATTAGGGCACCTAGTTGCAGATTGCCCTCTGAAGCAGCGATTCAGAGGTGTAAGGCCTACTAAAACTGAGAATAAGCCTAATAGTAATTATCATACTGCTAAAAATGAAACCATTCAAAATTCAAAAATGTGACTAATTCAGGTTTTCATAGAAACAAATCTTAGTTCTACACTGCTAATAACCAAACCACAAGCTATAATTCTTTCAATTCACAAAGGTTTGGAAGGCCTCACAATCAATCTTCAAGGAGATACCCTAATAGGACTTACAGGAATTATCCAGAGACTAACTTTGGAAAGCCAAAGTTTGGGATGTATAGATCCAAGACCAATTGGTCTTGGGTCCCTAAATTCTAATCTTTTGCTTTATTGTGCAGGAACAGTTGAACAGGGCTGCCAACAATCTTTGGGTTGTGGATAGCGGCTGTTCCCGGCACATGACGGGTAACAAATACTTGTTACACGATTTGAAACCTGTTCAAGGAGGGAGAGTGAGCTTTGCCGGTGAAAGTGGAGGCAAGATTACAGGAATGGGAACGGTGTCGAAGGGAAAGATGACATTGGAGAAAGTTAACTTTGTGGAAGAATTGAAGCACAATCTGCTGAGTGTGTCGCAGATCTGTGATAAGGAGTACACCGTTCATTTTACAAAGAATGAGGCGATTGTGTTGCAACCTGGTTTTCAGATACCAGAGGAGTGGATTGTGATGAAGGCTCCATGTGAAAGAAATACGTATATTATGGATATGAGGTCGACTGAAATGGCCACGGAAGAATCATGCCTTATGACAAAAGCGAGCGAATCGGAGTCCGAATTGTGGCATAGGAGAATGGGGCACATTCATCTTCGGAAGATGAACCACATTGTCAAGAATGGACTTGTGCTGGGCGTTCCCTTGAAGAGTTTCAATTTTGAAGATAAATGTATAGCGTGCAAGAAGGGAAAGCAGCACAAGAAATCCCATCTCACCAAGAAAGTCAATTCAATTGCCAGTACCCTAGAATTGCTTCACATGGATCTCTTCGGTCCTGTGAATGCAAAAAGTCTAGGAGGTACTTCTTACTGCTTGGTGATCACTGATGATTACTCACGATATTCGTGGGTATATTTCCTGAAATCAAAAGACGAAACGGCTCAGATGGTGAAGAATTTGATTACCAAAGTTGAGAACGTTATGGATAAAAGGGTTAAGTTCATCAGGAGTGACAATGGAACGGAGTTCAAGAATTTTGAGATGGAGATCTTCTGCCTTCAGAAAGGGATCGAACACCAATACAGCGCTCCGTATACACCGTAACAGAATGGAGTGGCTGAAAGGAAGAATAGAACATTAATTGAAGGAGCCAGAACTATGCTGGCTGATTCAAAACTTCCTGTGGTGTTCTGGGCTGAAGCTGTTGCTACAGCCTGCTATATCCTCAATAGAGTCTTGACGGTTAAACGACTTAATAAAACGTGTTATGAGCTTATGCATGGGAGGAAGCCCAACTTGAGTGGTCTTGAACCATTCGGGTCCCCTTGTTCGATTTTAAAGACAAATTCTAAATTTGGTGAAGTAGCCGATGAAGGATTCTTAGTCGGTTATGTTGTTGGGACACCCAACAGACGTGTCTTTAATACATCGACCAGCAAGGTTGAGGTGGTGTGTAACACCGATATCACAAGTTACCAACCGCCAAAACCAAGCAACGGACCTGCTGAGTTTTTCGACTATGTTAAACTTTTTAAGTCTTTTAACATACCGTATTTGGATATTGCTGAAGAAGAAGAGAGAGTTGCTACGAAGATGATCCTTGATGAGGAAGAAAATCTATTGCAAAGACAGCTGATCGATAAATGTCAACCTTCCTCATCAAATTCTATCGATACCCCTGCTGCCTCGACTGAAGAAGAATTTTTCAATCCATTTCACTCTCAGCATGAAACAACCATTGACGAGCTCTCTTCTAACTTGGAAGACAATTTGCATGTCGGTTCTGTTCCGACCACGAGAATTCATAAAGATCACCCTTTGGAGAATGTGATTGGTGATGTGTCCTCTGGTGTACAAACAAGACGTAGCTTGAATGAGCACCCCTGTGTTTACACAAGCATCAAGGAGACAGGCATAATCAACGAATGCTTGTACACCTGCTTTATCAGCTAGATTGAAATGAAGAATTATCAAATGGCTCTCAAGGACAGCTCATGGGTCGAAGCTATGCAAGAAGAGTTGGCTCAATTCAAGAAAATGGAAGTTTGGACTTTGGTTGAAAAACCGAAGCATGTGCATGCGATAGGCACAAAATGGGTGTTTAAGTACAAGAGAGATGAGAAAGGGATTATCATAAGAAACAAGGCGAGGCTAGTCGTTAAAGGTTTTAATCAACAAGAGGGGATTGATTATAATGAAGTGTTCGCTTCTGTGGCAAGGTTGGAAGCCATTAGATTGTTTTTGGCGTTTGCTGCTTATAAGAAGATGAAGGTATTTCAGTTGGATGTGAAAAGTGCGTTTCTGAATGGGAAAGTTGATGAGGTAGTGTATGTTGAGCAACCTCCGGGTTTTCCTGACCCAGACTTTCCAGACCACGTGTACAAGTTAAGCAAGGCGTTGTATGGACTTCATCAGGCACCTCGTGCCTGGTACTCAACTTTATCAGATTACTTGCTTGAAAATGGGTTTGAAAGAGGGAAGATTGATAGCACGTTGTTCTTCAAGAGAGAAGGAAGGGACTTCCTGCTGGTGCAAGTCTACGTGGATGACATTATTTTTGCTGCATCAAAAGTCTCCATGTGTCAGGAGTTTGAGTCTGTCATGAAGAAAAGGTTTGAAATGAGTGCTATGGGTGAACTAACTTTCTTTTTAGGATTGCAGGTTGATCAGAAGAAGGATGGGATGTTCATTCATCAGACCAAGTATGTCCATGATGTGCTCAAACGCTTCAAGATGGAGGATAGCACTCCATTCGACACTCCAATCTGCGTCAATCACAAATTGGGTGCTGAGTCAGACGGTGATGCAGATGTGGACCCAACTCAATATCGGGCTATTATAGGTTCTTTAATGTACTTAACTGCTTCTAGTCCTGATATAATGTTTGCTGTTTGTCTTTGTGCACGCTTTCAGGCAAACCCAAAAGAATCTCATCTGAAGGGTGTGAAGAGGATACTGAGGTATCTCAAGGGCAAGCCGAAGCTGGGGTTGTGGTACCCGAGAGGAGGAGACTTGGAGCTAGTCGCTTACACAGATTCCGATTATGGAGGGTGCAATCAGAGTCGGAAGTCAACAACTGGAGGATGTCAGTTTCTTGGTGGCAGATTGGTGTCATGGCAATGCAAGAAGCAGACTTCAGTGGCAATTTCAACCTGTGAAGCAGAATACATGGCAGCATCCAACTGCTGCTCCCAGGTTCTTTGGATTCAACAACAGTTGCGCGACTATGGTCTGAATTTCTTACTTACTCCTATTTGCATTGATAACACAGCTGCTATCTCAGTAACTAACAATCCCATGAAGCACAGTAAAACTAAACATATTGACATACGTCATCATTTTATACGGGATTGTGCTGAGAAGAAACTGATTGTGCTTGAAAAGGTGGATATGCTTGATAATTTCGCTGATCTTTATACTAAAGCGTTTGACAAAACAAGATTTCAAAACCTTATTGAGTTGAATGGGATGATCAATCCCAAGTAACCATGCTTTTTATGTTTATTTAAAAAAAAAAAAGGGTCACTATCGCTTAGAATTATGTCGGTTGCCTCAGTTTGAAGGACATGTCTTAGGATATGTTTGGTCCTCATTTTCTACTTGTAGAATTTGAGGATAGCCATTAACCAGATGACTGAAAGTGACCGGGGCGGTTTATGATGAGTTTTTATTCTTTCGCTTAAAATTAGTCGATCATACTTAGTTAGAAGGACACATACTAGTATGTGGTCGGTCCAGCTGATCCATTGGATCTTCGGGATAGCCGTTTACCTGAAGACTTTGTTTTGGTCGGGGCGATTAATGTTAAAATTTTTTAAAGGGAAATGAAATTATTTTTCAAGTCTACTACTTCGTAAGAAGTTCGTTTGCTATGTTTAACAGAAAATTGATCCAACCTTGGAAAATGATAGATATACTGCTTTTGTGTGCTTAACTAGTGAAGTTATTAGGCTTAAAAGGCTTTAGAACAGTCATTGTATGTCATGGTAGCTTTTTATGGTGCGTAAAAGTAGATGTGATACAAACTAAATCTACTCGATTTTACGTGGAAACTTCTTACGAGTTTTGCATGTCTTCATATATATCTTTCCAAATGATAGGCAGAAAAGCGATTACCCAGTCATACACGAGCCCGTAAGTGTTCTGATTCCCGCAAAGATAGTGTGTGAAGAAACTGCAGTGATCCAGATTCGGGACTTGCAGTTGTTTACTACTCTGAAGTCTATGTAAATGTTTATCATAAAAAAAAAAAAAAAATTAGGAGTTATTGAAACATTCTATAGCTGAAAATGTCAAGACTTCTCAATCATGGAGTAAGAAAGAGAACGGGAATCAGATGAAGAGTACTTACAAACTTAATCAGACACTATGGGTCGAAGTCAATTCGGGGTGACTTGGGAAAAGCCAAATATGCTTTGAGAATAGATAGGAGGCATCATAATCTCTGAGTTGTTGCCCAGTTAAATTTTGAGGCATAATTGAACCTAACTCGTATCACAGAAATGATGAAAACCATTTTAAGTTATTTACCTGCCTACAACCTGTTTCTTTATGTCATAATACAGCTAAACACGGATCTATGTGACAGTCACGTAATTAGTATGATTCCTGTTCGGATCTTTTCTAAAACGTAGTAGTCCCTTGTAAAGACTGAAATTTGATCCCTTAAACTTTAATTGTTAAAAGTTTTCTTTTTATGTAGTTGTATGCTTTTATATCTGGTTACTTGGACTTGATCGTGTCATTTAATTCTCAAAGGGAAGTTTTAAAAGTTAATTGAAAAATGTTCAAATTATAAGGTTTGATTTTGTAAATATAGGCGAAGTTGTTAAACAGGCGAACTTGTGAATAACTTCGCCTAGGCGAAGTTAACCGTAACTTCGCCTGTATAACTCAGCCCCTATATAAACGACCCTAAAGGTCAAACTGTTCATAATTTTCAAATTCAGCGAACTTATCCTCCGTATTTATCGGCGAACTTATCCAGTTTTCCGGCGAACTTGTCGTTTTTTTCCGATTTCTTGTTCTTTTTCTCAGTTTCCGTTACCGATTCAAGGTTCGTGGTGTCGATATTTCGTATAACCAATGTTCTTTATTGTTTATCAAAGGTCGTTTCGACCCGGTTATGGACCTCGGACCTTCGGACCGTTCAATCGGCCTTTTCAAACTTGTTTTACGTGGTTCTAATCAGTTTGATCGTCTAAACAACCTCAAAATCATGTGTTTCGGATCTCTCAATCGTCAAACTAACCATGTAACATCAGATTTTTGAATTTGAATCTGCTTACTGTTGTCGATTCAGATTCAGGCGAACTTAGGGTTTGGGCGAAGTTATCCGTAACTTCGCCTGAGGCTTAACTTCGCCTGAGGCGATGTTGTGGTGAGGCGAAGTTATCATTAACTTCGCCTGGACCTTTTTATTTATTAGTTATTAGACGAACTTAAAGATGAAGCGAAGTTGTTCCCAACTTCGCCCCAACTTTAACTTCGCCTATACAGATTTTATCACAACTTCGCTCATGGTAACAAGCAAACTTGTGTTATGCCTTAACGTTTATCTAACTTGGTTCGTTTGTTGCAGATATGGCTGCAGTAGTAGGTGCTGGAGGTGCTGGAGGAGATGACGGAGATAATCAAAGGCAATTCTTCCCGGGTCACAATATGTTTATCACCTTAGACCCGGAAGCGAACGGAGTTGAAGATTACCGCGAGATAATCACTTTCCTCCTTCGCTCGAGGATATTCCATGCAATCACTACGACTCTGCCGATTTCCTTACCCAATATTGAGGATTTTTGGCAGACAGTGGAATACGATTGCCGCGTTGAGCCCCCGGTTATGCGAGCAACCGTCAACAATCAAGAAGTTCAGTTCTCTTCTGAACAAATACGGGTGGCTTTACGTTTTGGAGAGGAGACTAGGGATGACCCTACAGAGTTTGTTGCTCCGTTCCGCGATGGAGCATTTCTACGAATGGGCTATTTTGGTCCATTGGGCGATACACAACGGAGGAAGGGTTTCCTACTTGATCAGTGGCGCTTCCTCATGCACGTAATGATTGTCTGCATGTCTGGGAGGAAGGCGGGCACTGATGGTATGGGTGCGACCATGCAGTCAGCAATGACTGCTCTGACTTATAACAAACGTTATAGCTTTAGTCAGATGGTATTTTACGAGATCGATAGACAGAGAAGAGCGATGGCCCGTGAGAGGTTCATCATGTATCCAAGATTCATTCAGATGATCTTGAATCATGTTGCTCCCACGTTGCCTCAACGACGTCCAATACGATACGTGGAGAGTGTGAGCAAACGTATCTTCGCTCAATGCCGAACATCCAGTGCGAGGAGCAAGCCTGAACTGCGTCCAAGGCATACTCCACTCTTTGGGTACTTAATAAACCCGGGGTATGTGCCAGCTTGTGGGGATGAGTTCAGAGACCCGGCACCACAACAGGCAGGAGCATCTCAAGCTATACCTGCTGCTCCTGTTGTGTTACCGGAGGAGGAAGTGGACCTTGATGCAGAATTCGGAGGTCAAGGATTCTTCGATATGGATCGGTTGGATCCAGAGGAGAACGTTCAGATCTCAGTTGAACATGTCTCGACTGTGCGTATTACTAGAGCAGCTACGACGGTGGCTGACTCAGATCTTGATGATGTTATGGATGAGGCGAGAAGGATGTTGGTGACTCAAGAGAGGACGTTTGGAAAGAGAAAGAGGACAGCTGATGATAGTGAGTCAGAAGAAGAAGAGGATATTCACAAGTTGATTAGACGTTCAAGACGGGAAAGGACAGGTGCAGGTATGGGAGCTGGAGAGACTTCAAGAGTTGTACGTTTCGCTCCGCCCGCACTGTCAGGTATGTCGATTGTTCCTACATCACTACAGGTCACAAGTTTAAGCGCCGCGGATGTTCCCGTGGTGGCTACATCATCAGCTTTCGGCATTCCATCTACTACTTTCCAGAGGACGACTCCGGAGATTGTGTCTTTACCACCTCCAACGCTTACTCCTTCAGAGGTGGTTGCACAATTTGTAGAGTCCACAGTCGTTGCAACTGCAGGGTTGTCGGTCACGATACCACCTGCGGTTACGTCCACAGCTGCTTCTGATGTCCCGGTTTCATTCGAAATCCCTGCTGAGTATACTCAAGACACATCTCACATGAGGTTTGATTTCGATGCAACCCTCTCAGACTCGGAGAGAATAGCTGCACTTGAGCGGGTCGTGGCAGAACAATCAAGGGTGAATCTTGTCCAGACCCAGGCTATTCAACGCCTAGTAGCAGAAAATCAACTACAGTCGTCCCTCCTGGTTGAACATGGGAGAATTATAGATGCTATGAAGGAGTTCTTGGCATCTCAGGGGGAGACAGGCTGTAAAGGCGACGAGTAAAGGACAAAGAAGAGAAATGATAGAGACGATGATCCCAATGCATCGAAAGGTGCAGGTGGTGAGTTGCCAAGAACTACTCAAGCTCTTGGGACTTCCACAGCTCAGGGGGAGTCTGCAGGTGCGGCTGGCAGTTCTGGTGGTGATGGTTGATGGTGAAGAAATGGGAGATGATGTGATTGATGCTTTGAAAGAATTAGATGATGATATGTTTAGTGATGATGATGTATTGCCAGTCGAAGAGATTGAAAAGATTGGTGCTCAGATTGTGATTGAAGAAGATGTTGAAGAAGGTGAAATAGAAGAAGAGAATGTGGAGCATGACATTCCAGGTGTGGAGAAAGCAGATATGGGTAATGAGACAGTAATCGATTAGACTGAATGGGAAGAGCAGCCTAGGTGGAAGGAAGGCTATGCTCAGTGGTTCGTCAAAACGAAGAAACCGGCGGTCCCTACAATGTTTAAGAAGAGTGACAATATTAAAGGCTATGCTGAAGCGAAGAAAGGGATTATTTGCTGGATAAATGATGAGCAGTTGAAGCTCTTTGTGATTAAACGGTATGACGGCGTTCAGTATTTTAAAAGAATGTTAAGGTCGTTGAATACACTGCCGGAATGTGAAGTGAAAGACTTAGCCAGATTGGGGTTAATCAATCGGAGTGACGATAATATGGCTAGAGTTATTGGGAAAATTGTATGGAGAGAGAGTATAAAAGAGAAGAAGTTTGAGCTGTTGAAACCGCAGAAGGGAAAACTTGTTGAAGACAAGGATAGAGGTTTGAGAGCTGATGGAAAACCTTGGATGGTCATGAAGTATAAACCGATCCGGTGTTTGAAAGAAGTACCGATGAAGCTTATGCCCAAGGATGTGCTTAAAGACCTAAAGTGGTGGTTTGTGGATTGTGAGACAGCAGAGGCAGTGATGGAAGACGAGGATGAACAAGAGCTCCTAAGAGTTTACAATCCGATGCATTTGGTAAACTTATCGCAAGCTGATCTGCAGGTGCTAAATGAGAAGAAAATCTTTTATATTCCTGCTTGGAAGGACGAAGCGAGGAAGTATCAAAGAGTTGTGTCAGTTTGTGTTAGAGAAGGAGTGCATGCGTGAAGATACAAGGTTGAAGATTACAAGACAAGTGCTTAAAGATCAAGATATGAAGCTACTGCCAAGGGGGAGTCTGTTGGTGCATAATGCCAGTAGTTCATAGTCTAGTGTATGTAATCGAGTCTGTAATGTTTAATTATGTTTTGTATGTTTAAGCGAAGTTACTGACAAGTTCGCTTAACAGGCGAACTTGTTAGTCAAGCGAAGTTATGGACAACTTCGCCTGAACATGCCAGGCGAAGTTGTCGTGTATTTATATACCTAGCTTACGGCTTAGTGAAGTATCAATCAGTTGTTCGTTTCAGTAGTTTATCAAGTTCATTGTAACGTGAGGACGAGAGTCTGTAATAGTGATATCGTATCACGTGTTTGAGTTATTATATAACGTGTGTTCGTTTCGTGTGTTCGTGTGATTCGTGTTCTATACTCGTAACGATCTACGCAGGGATTCCGCACCTGAGTAGACCGAGATATCTCGTGCGATCCGTCCAGGGAACCTACACTCTATTGAATAGTAATTATGTCATAAAAACATTGATTTAGTTATAATATGATAATAACGTGTTTTTGTTCGGTTTATGTGAATATGAAAATAATAAGTATAAATATAAAAATTTACTTATTTTGTGTTTGTGCTAGGTGTACACAGGTAACAAAACAAGAAGGGACAAAATTTTGTTGCTAGGAATTTAAATGGAATTCATGGACTTCAAAGTTTAAGAAAACAAATTATTTAAATGGGCTGGCACCAAATTTATCATAGTTGGACGGGCTTGATCCAGTAGGTTAAAACAAAAATCATAACAAGGTGTGGTTGGGAGCTCACGTGAGGGTGAGGGATATATAATTGGTGAGGGGGCGCATATCGAGAAGAGAATTTGGGGGTTTGACGGCTACTGTGCACACAAGTCAAACGTGAAGTCAAGAAGGCGAGTGACACGTGAAGGAGAGCTAGACATAATTTGTGTGTTCCCTGCTATGGAGCGAAAATTCAGATCAAGAAGTTTGGTTTGTTTTACCAAACTTTTATTATGAATTACTTTTGTGAATTCTATTTTATATTTGTTTCGTATATTTTTATGAGTAGCTAAAACCTTTATACTACCAAGGTTTTGGTTGAGTACTATGTTAGTTTAATGGTTTGACGAACTATTATTTGATATTGGTTGATTTGGTATTATGGTAAAGTTTTTAATTGGTTTATTCACAATATTGTTGAGTGATTAAATCTAGTTTATTACTTTAATATTTATTCAACTTGTGTTTAATAGTTTTTGGTGATTGTTAGACGCATGATTAGGTTGTCTACTTTGTGTTTTCAACTTGTTTGCGGTTTATGGTCAAAATAACCGTAGGAATAATTATTGAAAGTTTATCAGATTTTATTGTTCTTTCACTAAAGAGACCAGGAGGTGGTTTAGTGTTGTGTTATCTTTGTCTTTTGTGGGTTTGCGTAAGAATTGCACGGGAGTGAGTTATCCTAGGTCCCTTAAGATTATTGTGATACAAATTGTGTTCAAGTTAATTAAAAATACCCTCTTTATATTAATATATATTGTATTCGAAGAGACCGGGAGGTGATTCGGGTTTTGGGGTACCCTAATATTATTAGGCAAGGTGAGACCGAGAGGTGATCCAAACCTTTAACAATTGAGCTTCACATGTCATTAGAGATCTAAGGTGTCGTTGGTGAGGCCGGGAGGCGATCTAGCGTATTTTAGTGGTCTTTAATGTCATATTTTTAAGATATTGTTTTTCAACCAAGTCAAGTTCGTTAACTATTAATTTAACTAGTATGATTCCATTACCTAGGTAGTCGTTTCTCATATCTGTTTAAAACCCGATTTTTATAAAGTATTATTTTTAGTTTAAATTTTAATTAGTTAAGTATAATTAGTATAAATAATATAAAAAAATTCTAAAAAAATCAAAAAAAAAGTCTAGGTTAGTAATCATTTAAGTTTAATAATTAGAGTTTACCCATAGTGTCCTAGGTTCGATATCCGTTCTTACTTGCTAGCTACATTGCGTCCGGTACACTTGCCGATTGTTTGTGGTTTTTTAGGTGAATTCGGTAAAACTTGGTTTTTAATATTATATTCGATTTTCACACATCAAGTTTTTGGCGCCGTTGCCGGGACACTGGCAAATTCTTTGTTTAAACCGAGTTGATTATCTGATCTGTTTATTTGTTTATTTGCTTTTTAGTTGTTATTTTCTGTTAGGTGCCTTTACTTGCTATTTGTGCCTTAAGGTTTTCTAAAAAAAATTAATTAAATTAAATAAATTTTGTTTTAGTTCATGCATAATACCCGTTCTCAAGGCCCACCTTTATTCACTGCATCAAAAGAGCCCGAGAGAGAGTTTCAGGAGCGACTTAAGGAGACTACAGATAGCGAGAGCGATTCACCCGACATCCAGGTTAGCGTCTCTACTCCTAGAATAGATGTGGGTGACGCCGATCCACCGCCGAGACAAACCGTTCATGCTAGAGCCAACGATGGCATCGTGGGAGCCCGATCTGCAATTGTCCGACCTGCTGCGACCAATAATCAAAACTGGCAAATTCCCTCCCACGTCATGAATTCTATCACCAATTCTGCTCAGTATCACGGTTTGGATGACGAAGATGCTACGGGACACCTGTCCCGATTCGTGCGGATCTGCGAAACATTTAATATTAATAATATCTCGTCCGACGTCATTCATCTTAAGTTATTTCCGTTCTCACTTTCTGGCTGTGTTGCTACATGGTTTGACTCTCTTCCGAATGCTTCAATCGCCACATGGGCCGACTTGCAATCCAAGTTTCTTAGGAAGTATTTTCCTCCATCGAAGGCCGGACGTCTACGCGAGCAAATCCGTTCGTTTCATATGGACCCCGATGAGTCCTACTATTCTACGTGGGAGCGTTTCCAAACTCTTATAAGCCGTTGTCCTCAGCATGGCCTAAACGATTGGGCTGTGGTTGAAAAATTCTATAACGGTCTTACTCCCGAAACCCAACAGCGGTTCAATACTGCCGCCGGAGGAAACATGCTCGATAAACTCACCATAGAGGAGGCTGAAGAAATGTTCGAGAGCATTGCATTAGGGGATCAACATACACCGAGTAGAAGGTCCATCTCGGCTGCCAAGGCCGCAGCCATCTCAGCGTCACGTGGGGTGCATCATGTTGATTAAAATACGAGTGTGTCGGCAGATGTGGAGGCACTGAAGAGGGAAGTCAGAGAGATTAGGTTGCAAGCTCGTAGGTGCGAGATATGTCGTGGAAATCACGAGACAACCGATTGTCTCGTTGATTCTCAGGAGGAGGTAGATTTTCTTGCTAATCAAAACCGTACCTTCAATTATGGGTGGCGAAACAATAATTCTAACTCTAATTGGCGGGCAGGTAACACCGGTTACCGGTTATCAACAACGCCAGAATCTGTTCCAAGAACCCGCCCCCGAACCTGCTCCTGTACCAAATAGTACTTCTAAGATCGAGGAGATGTTGGCTAACCAATCTCAATTGTTAAATCAGCTCTTACAAAATGATGCCAACACCAAATCCACTCTTATGCATCATGAGACGTTTATGAAGGGACAACAAGTCGCATTTCAGAATCTTGAGGCCAAGGTTGGTGAGTTATCCGCAAAGATTGATCAAAGACCCTCGGGGAGTCTTCCAAGTAACACCGTCCCTAATCCCGGTCCCACCTATTCTAAACCATTCCAAAATGCTCAGGCAAAGGCAGTGACCACCCGAAGTGGGCGAGGGGTCGTTAGGGATACACCAAGAGAGGAGGAGGAAGTTGACGAGGAGTTGGAGTTAGAGACAACGCCTGATAAGGTGAACCAGAGGCGAGGCCCAGCAAGTACCTCACGGTCAGGCGGTGCGTCAGTTGAGAAGGAGAAGCAGGTTGAGCAGGAACCGGTGCGCGTCTATAAGCCAAAACCGCCATATCCCGGTCGTCTAGTGAAGAAGAATGATTCGGAGTAGTACTCTAGGTTTCTCGACATGCTTAAGAAGCTCCATGTGAACATTCCATTTATCGAAGCTCTCGCGAGCATGCCAAAACACTCCAAGTTAATAAAATATTTGCTCACTAATAAAAAGAAACTTGAGGAGCTTTCGACTGTTACTCTTAGTGAGGAGTGTTCTGGCGTCGTACAGAACAAGCTTCCTAGGAAGATGACAGATCCGGGCAGCTTTACCATTCCTTGCTTGATTGGTAATCTTCATGTTAGCAATGCTTTGGCCGACCTCGGTGCAAGAATTAACCTCATGCCCTATTCAGTGTTTGCCAAACTTAATGTGGGAGAGTTGCTTCCCACCTGAATGAGTATCCAGCTGGCAGACCGATCTGTGAAGTTCCCAAGGGGCATTGTGGAGAACATGTTGGTGCAGGTGGATAAATTCATCTTTCTGGTCGACTTTGTCATACTCGATATGGATGAGGACTCGAACGTCCCGCTCATCCTCGGTCGTACATTCTAAGCCACCGCACGCGCTCTCATCGATGTTGCCGATGGTAAATTGACTCTTCGAGTTCATGATGACACGGTCACATTCGACGTGCAGAAATCCATGAGGCATACTCAGCAACAGGATGACACTCTCTATGTCATCTACACTTTCATGATGCATGTAGGCGACTATCTTACGAAGGTCTGCCAGAGAGACACGTCCGACACCCAGATCATCGATGTGGAAAATCAGTCATTCGAGATGACAGAATTTGATCTTGAGTTGCAGGAGAAGGAGGAGGAGCAGTTACCTGAGACAGGAGGACACGAACCGATCATGAGTTCCCACATCTTTTCTAATATCCTTGCGGTTGAAGAGCGAGAGTTCCCCATCGAAAAACCATCAGTTGAGAATCCCCCATCTTTAGAGCTAAAAGATTTACCATCTCACCTCGAGTATGCGTTTTTAGGGGAGGGGTCTCAACTTTCCGTCATCATCTCTTCGAGTTTGGAGAAGGAGAAGTTGATGGTTGTTCTGAAATCTCATAAGCATGCCATCGCATGGAAGCTTATGGATATAAAAGGTATAAACCCGTCATTTTGCACACATAAAATCTTTATGGAGGACGAGTTTAAACCTGTGGTTCAGCCACAGATGAGGCTTAACCCGAACATGCAGGAGGTTGTCAAGAAGGAGGTTATTAAGTTGCTCGATGCTTGTTTGATTTTTATGATCTCCGACTCCGCGTGGGTTAGTCCAGTCCAGGTGGTCCCTAAAAAGGGCGGTATGACAGTTATCACGAATGAAAAGAATGAGCTCATACCGACACGGACAGTAACAGGGTGGCGAGTTTGCATCGACTACCGCAGACTTAACGAGGCCACACGAAAGAACCACTTCCCGCTTCCATTCATCGATCAGATGCTCGAGCGTTTGTCAGGACAGCAGTTCTACTGTTTTCTTGATGGCTTTTTCCGGTTATTTCCAGATCCCCATCGCCCCGGGTGATCAGGAGAAGACCACATTTACATGTCCCTTTGGCACATTCGCGTACCGACGCATGCCATTCGGATTATGTAATGCTCCAGCCACATTTCAGCGGTGCATGGTGGCCATTTTTCATGAGTTAATCGAGGATTCCATAGAAGTATTTATGGATGATTTTTCTGTCTTTGGGAATTCCTTCGATGATTGTCTGCGTAACTTAGATCGAGTGCACGCTAGATGTGAAGAGACGAACCTTATGCTTAATTGGGAGAAATGTCACTTTATGGTTCGTGAGGGTATTGTTTTAGGTCATAAGATTTCTAGTGCGGGGATTGAGGTAGATAGAGCTAAGGTAGACACCATTTCAAAAATTCCACCGCCCACTTCCGTGAAATCTATTCGTAGTTTCTTAGGTCATGCGGGATTCTATCGCCGATTTATAAAAGATTTCTCGAAAATCTCCCGTCCGATGACTCAGATTTTAGAGAAAGATAGGCCATTTGATTTTAATGAGAAATGTTTGAGGTCTCTTGAGTTGATTAAGGAGAGGTTAATGAGTGCTCCTATTCTCGTTGCTCCCGATTGGAATCTTCCGTTTGAGATCATGTGTGATGCGAGCGATTTTGCTGTTGGAGCGGTTTTAGGGCAGCGTCGAGAGAAACATTTTCATCCCATCTATTACGCTAGCAAGACCCTTAACGATGCTCAGGAAAATTACGCCACGACGGAGAAAGAACTTCTTGCAGTTGTTTTCGCGTGCGATAAATTCCGTTCATATCTCGTGCTTTCTAAGACTATCATTTTCTCTGATCATGCGGCTCTGCGGTACTTGTTCGCTAAGAAAGATGCAAAGCCCCGACTCCTTCGTTGGTTCCTTTTGCTTCAGGAGTTTGATATAGAATAAAGATAAAAGAGGAGCTGAAAATGTCACCGCCGACCACTTGTCACTGCTAGAAAATTCCGACATAGACAAGACCCGGGAACAGGGAATTGGTGATGATTTCCCGGGTGAGACTTTTTTTTATTTGAAAGCGAGTGATGAGGGTTTTCCATGGTTTGCTGATCTTGCTAATTATCTATCCTCTGGTAAGTTAGTGCCCGGACTGACATATCAGCAAAAGAAGAAGTTCTTTGCAGATGTCAAGTTCTACATTTGGGAGGATCCGTACTTATTCCGTATTGGCTCGGATCAAGTGATTCGAAGATGTGTTTTTGGTGATGAAGCTCGTAGTATTCTTCGACATTGTCATGAGGGCCCGACTGGTGGCCATTTTGGTGCGACTTATACCGCCAAACGCGTGTTTGATGCGGGATTTTATTGGCCGACTAATTTTCGTGATGCGCATGAGTTTGTTCGTTCATGTGACGCGAGTCAGAGAGCCGGTAACATCTCATCCCGGAATGAGATGCCCTAAAACCCCATCCAGGTGGTTGAGATCTTCGATATATGGGGCATTGATTTTACGGGTCCGTTTCCTATGTCTAGAGGGAATAGATACATCCTTGTTGCTGCCGATTATGTGTCCAAATGGGTGGAGGCTCAATCCTTGCCTAGAAATGACGCGCGAGTTGTAGTGGGATTCCTTCGAAAACTCTTTGCTCCTTTCGGTACTCCTAAGGCCCTGATTAGTGATCGGGGTACCCACTTTTGTAATGCTCAGATGGATAAGGTTTTGAAACGTTATGGGGTCACCCATAGACTTTCTACGGCCTACCATCCTCAGACTAGCGGTCAAGTGGAAAACACCAATCGTGGCATTAAGAGGATCATAGAGAAAACGGCAGGGAACAGTCGCGGGGACTGGGCTGAAAAGCTAGATGATGCACTTTGGGCCTTTCGTACTGCATTCAGAACGCCTATCGGGACCACTCCCTTTCGGCTAGTTTATGGAAAGGCATGTCATCTTCCTGTTGAGTTAGAGCATCGTGCGTATTGGGCATTAAGAGCCGTAAATCTTGATTTATCTGCGGTGGGAAAGAGTCGGTTTCTTTAAATTCATGAGGTTGAGGAGTTACGGAATAAGGCGTATGAAAGAAGTTGGGGGGTATAAGGAGCGGACAAAGGAACGTCATGATAAACATATTAAGGGGCCCAAAGAGTTTAGGTGTGGGGATAAGGTTCTTCTATATAATTCTCGGTTGAAGTTGTTTCCGGGTAAATTGAAATCCCGATGGGCTGGTCCGTTTGTTGTGAAGGAGGCATTTCCGTATGGAGCGGTTGAGATAGAGGCTGATGATGGACATTTTTGGAAAGTGAATGGGCATAGACTGAAGCATTATATTGGAGGTTCACTTGGTGATCGCGAGGAGGAGGCGATCTACCTTGATCCGCCTGGAGAGTAGAGAGGAGAGCACACTCGGGACTTCGCCCGAGTTGTAGAGTTTGTATAAAATTTTATTTGCATTATTTTTATTTTCTTTTATTTTTATTTTTTATTCTGCTTTATTTTATTTTTCTTGAGTCTTTTAGTCCTTAGAGTCTGTTTGATGTCTGCTTTGGGTTGTTTTGAGTTTTGTTTTGCAGAATTGGATTTTCTCGTTCGTACTCAATCTCCATTCGGATGAGGATTTTTCTAAGCCTATCATATTGTAGAGGACACCCAGAAGCTGCGGCCGCGAATGAAATGCTATACGGTCACCTTGGAACGAGACTTGTGAAGATAACTGCATTATTACCAGGGGAGTCTGTTCCAATTTATTGTTTTATTTGCTTACATTTTTTATTCTGCTTTATTTTTTTGTCCTTTTCTATTCCTACATTGGGGACAATGTAGATTTTAAGTGTGGGGATGGGAACTGACGTTTTCTTTTAAGTTAAAAAAATGTTTAAAAAAAAGTTTAAAAAAAATAAAAATAAAAAAACAGTTTCAAATTTTATTATAAAAAAAAGAAAAAAAATATAAAATATAAAAATAAAAAAAATGTCCCGAATATTTACTGAAAATGTTTTCAAATAATGGAAAATGATAGAAAAATTTGAGATTGGTTTTTAAAACTACTATTATATATGAGATTAAATAAAAGATTACGTACTAAACTTGAGATGTCTCGGTAGGCCCAACTAGCTTTGATAGTCCTCTTTAGCAGATTTTATATATATCTAATAATTTGAAAAACGGTGAAACCGAATTTCGATGCTTAGGGAATAATCTAAAAACTCTGAGATGGTAAGACTTAGATGCACTCAAACCAGCACACCACCACATGTCCATCTTTTTACGCGCTTAGAAATAGTTATATGCTTTAGGGTGATATAAAAAAAAAGGAAAAAAAAAGAAAAAAAAGCGAAAAAAAAGAGAAGTATGTTTTGAAAGTTATGTGTATTATCAAAAGTTGTTCAAGAAAAGCAAATGCTTGTGAAGAAAGTTATGTATTGTAAAATGCCAATGAAGCATTCTCAAAAATAGAAAAAGAGGCTAAAGATGCACATACTAGACGAGACTTTGAGTTTACGTGTTACCAAGGGGATAGTGACTCTGAGGATACACTATTGGGGCTCGAAAGATTTTAGTCAATAAATATTTTTTAGGAATTTATAGGACAAAGTCCAATAATATTTAGGAATAGCTCATACGACCTCCACAGGACCATTCATCCATTAAATTTCACTGAGTGCATCTAATTAGTACCATCAACGAGTCCTTGGCTTATGGTGATTTGTTAAACCAGTTTGTTTTGACTCTAGTTTTTCTAGCTCTCTTTGTCTGAGATGGGGTAGGTGTAACCATGGTTTTTGAACTTATAACGCTTAATGCAATTGGGGGCTTGATAGGCTGGTGGCTGGGTTTAAGTGGACAACAATATCGGCAATCGCGGTTTTTGCGTTTATCTTTTCTTAAAAGATAACCTATATGTTTTGAAAACTAGTCTTGAATTCTGATTCCATTGCAATATATATATTTTTAGGGGACGAAAAAGGTTTAAGTGTGAGGATATTTGATATGGGCTAAATTATATATAAATTATATAAATATTTCCTACACTTTCAAGTATTTTGAGCAAGTTTTTTATTGAATATAATTCTATTTGGCTTATAATTGGATTTTAAATATTTTAAGAGACAACGTGCTAAAATGAGTAAAGAATTAATGTCACATATATAATCGATGCATTTTTATGCACTCTATTGAATAGTAATTATGTCATAAAAGCATTGATTTAGTTATAATATGATAATAACGTGTTTTTGTTCGGTTTATGTGAATATGAAAATAATAAATATAAATATAAGAACTTTACTCATTTTGTGTTTGTGTTTGTGTTTGGTGTACACAGGTGACAAAACAAGAAGGGACAAAATATTGTTACTAGGAATTTAAATGGGAATTCATGGACTTCAAAGTTTAAGAAAACAAATTATTTAAATGGGCTGGCACCAAATTTATCATAGTTGGACAGGCTTGATCCAGTAGGTTAAAACAAAAATCATAACAAGGTGTGGTTGGGAGCTCACGTGAGGGTGATGGATATATAATTGGTGAGGGGGCGCATATCGAGAAGAGAATTTGGGGGTTTGACGGCTACTGTGCACACAAGTCAAACGTGAAGTCAAGAAGGCTAGTGAACACGTGAAGGAGAGCTAGACATAATTTGTGTGTTCCCTGCTATGGAGCGAAAATTCAGATCAAGAAGTTTGGTTTGTTTTACTAAACTTTTATTATGAATTACTTTTGTGAATTCTATTTTATATTTGTTTCGTATATTTTTATGAGTAGCTAAAACCTTTATACTACCAAGGTTTTGGTTGAGTACTATGTTAGTTTAATGGTTTGACGAACTATTATTTGATATTGGTTGATTTGGTATTATGGTAAAGTTTTTAATTGGTTTGTTCACAATATTGTTGAGTGATTAAATCTAGTTTATTACTTTAATATTTATTCAACTTGTGTTTAATAGTTTTTGGTGATTGTTAGACTCATGATTAGGTTGTCTACTTTGTGTTTTCAACTTGTTTGCGGTTTATGGTCGAAATAACCGTAGAAATAATTATTGAAAGTTTATTAGATTTTATTGTTCTTTCACTAAAGAGACCGGGAGGTGATTTAGTGTTGTGTTATCTTTGCTTTTGTGGGTTTGGGTAATAATTGCACGGGAGTGAGTTATCCTAGGTCCCTTAAGATTATTGTGATACAAGTTGTGTTCAAGTTAATTAAAAATACCCTCTTTATATTAATATATATTGTATTCGAAGAGACCGGGAGGTGATTCAGGTTTTAGGGTACCATACTATTATTAGGCAAGGTGGGACCGAGAGGTGATCCAAACCTTTAACAATTGAGCTTCACATGTCATTAGAGTTCTAAGGTGTCGTTGGTGAGGCCGGGAGGCGATCTAGCGTATTTTAGTGGTCTTTAATGTCATATTTTTAAGATATTGTTTTTCAACCAAGTCAAGTTCGTTAACTATTAATTTAACTAGTATGATTCCATTACCTAGGTAGTCGTTTCTCATATCTGTTTAAAACCCGATTTTTATAAAGTATTATTTTTAGTTTAAATTTTAATTAGTTAAGTATTATTAGTATAAATAATATAAAAAAATTCTAAAAAAATCAAAAGAAAGTCTAGGTTAGTAATCATTTAAGTTTAATAATTAGAGTTTACCCATAGTGTCCGAGTTTCGATATCCGTTCTTACTTGCTAGCTACATTGCGTCCGATACACTTGCCGATTGTGTGTGATTTTTTAGGTGAATTCGGTAAAACTTGGTTTTTAATATTATATACGATTTTGACACATCATCATCACCATTACCTAGATGTTCAATTCTCCAAATCCGTTCCATGTTTGCCCAATTTATGTTAGGGGTTTTGTTAGACGGTCAAAAACAATACGATTACATATTACAATTACCTTTAAAGGTTACAGATTGATAAGGAACTAGACTCGGCCGGAATGAAACTTTGACGAACGAATTGGAGACTGCGGACAGTTTGTTTGTATAATGTAATGTTTTTAGCAAGTTTAAAAGAAGGTTATCGTCCTATTTATAGTCTCAATTGACCCGTTGGGTGTTTAATTCATGTCATCGGAATTTTAATTATGATCCGACCGTTTGGGGTTGAAATCCGGCCGTTGGAGGTGTTATTACGCTTAATAGGACTTGATTAGGCATTAAAGTTATGGTGCAACGAGTTTAAGCCATTAAAACAGGGTTAAAACGAGTGTTTTGAAGCATTTTTAAGGTCGCTGGAATATTCTACGCCACCGCCGGCGGCGTTGGCCGGAAAAAAAATGAAGAAAGGGGATGGAGGAAAGGGTTGGGATTTCTTTTAATATATTATATTATAATTTAAATTATATTTACACTTTAAAGCCTTGAACTTTATATAAATATATAAATTGATTTTAAACTTTAGTTACACAATGAACCTTGAACTTTGAAATGATATATATTCTTGATATAATTTTGAATCTTTGGATTATTTGTATATTATACCCGCATAGTTTGGAGATTGATTATTTTATTAACTTCAAATCCCGAAGTTTCGTTACATGAACAAAAAAAATGAGAAAATGAACGAATAATAACTATAAAATCGTCGTAATTAATATTAAATGATAAACAACCAAAAAGAATACATTGAAACGAAACAACGGGTCGGTTTAACGAATACAAATACGAGTACGAATAAAAATAGACAAATGTCAAAGCATTCCCTACTTTTGAGAATTTCGTCCCGAAATTAAGTAGTAGAATCCGTAACAAAAAGATGAGGATACCCCTTGTTCGCATTTGATCTTCTCGTTCCCAAGTGAATTCAGTGCCACGCTAGGATTCCCCACGAACCTTTACCAAAGGTATACGGCTACATTTAGTTTCCTTGTCTTTATGATCCATGATTTCCACCAGTTTCTCGACAAGGTGCATTGTTTCATCGATGCGCACCTCGTTGAGTGGTATGTGGAGATTTCCCTAAGCAAGACACTTCTTTAGATTAGAGACATGAAACGTCGGGTGGACGTAAGAAAGCTCTTGAGGAAGTTCGAGTGTCTAAGCAACACTACCAACACGTGTAACAATTCTGAAAGTTCCAACGAAGCGAGGAGATAGTTTTCTTTTCTTCCCGAAACGAACAACACCTTTCCAAGGGGATACCTTGAGAAGGATACTGTCACCAATATTAAACTCAAGAGGGCGTCGTCGGTTATCAGCGTAACTCATTTGACGACTACGGGCGGTTAAGAGGTTTTGTCGAATTTGAGAAATTAAATCGGTGGTTTCTTGAACAAGTTCCAGACCGATGATTTGGGTTTCACCAATTTCATTCCAACAAATAAGTGATTGACATTTACGACTATAGAGAGCTTGGAATGGAGCCATATCGATACTCGAATGAAAACTATTATTGTACGAGAACTCAATCAAGTAAAGATGAGAATCCCAGTTTCCACCGAAATCCATGAAACATGACCTATGCATGTCTTCTAGCGTTTGAATCGTGCGCTCATATTGTCCATCGGTTTGAGGATGATAGGCGGTGCTAAGATCCAATCGAGTTCCCAACGCATTTTGAAGTGATGACCAGAAACGGAAGTAAAACGACTATCACGATCAGAAATGATACCCAAAGGTATAACATGACGACAAACGATACGCTGAACATAAATCTGAGCGAGTTGATCAACTGAAACTTTTCGTTGATCGGAATGAAATGAGCAGATTTAGTCAAACGGTCAACTATAACCCAAAGACCGTCGTGGCAGTTCCGAGTAGTCGGAAGCTTGAACACAAAATCCATAGAGATATCCTCCCATTTCCAAACAAGGATGTGTGGTTGAACGAGGAAACCAGATGGACGTTGGTGCTCGACCTTAACTTTAGCGCAAGTAAGACATTTTTTTACATATAACACGATGTCTTTCTTCATACCGGACACCAAAATGTGGACCGTAAATCAAAATACATCTTATCCGCACCGGGAAGAATGGAATATCGAGACTTATGAGCTTCATCCATGATGAATGTGAGAAGATCTTCACGATTAGGAACCCACAAACGATTTAGGTAATACAACAAACCATCACGCTTAGTTTCAAGTTGATTCTCGGCACCACATGACATTTCATCGTACATATTACCCTCGGTGACAGAGACATGTTGGTCTTCTGTGACAATCGTCAATTTCAGGTTAACTCCGTTAACTCAACTCCGTTAATTCAAACTTAAAGATCATTGAATCTATAACGCACACCTCATTACATTTAAACTAGGGTTTAAATGATGCTTGACACTTACTACATGTGTAGTCTTTCGGGAATTGCACCGAAACGCAAACGAATTGACGCAAACAATTGGTGAATAAACGAAAAACATCAAAACAATAATTATGTGTTAGACTTATGTGTTATGTGATAACATTGTTATAAACGTTAACTCAATGTGCTAGAACTAGTTATTTAAGCTAGAAAAGTAACATTTGGAAGTGGAGGGACCTAGATGTAACATGATTATTATTAATAATATTATAAAACCCTAAACTCTCTTCTCTCTTTCTCTCCCAAACCCGACGGCAGCCACTAAACCCCCCCCCCCCTTGCGATCGGCCTTCATACACACACATACAATCAAGATTGTTCAAGTTTGATTGAAGATTAAGGTGCTAGGAAGGTATAAACGACTATCCTATGCATCCTTTATACTTAATTTCGATTTTTAATGGGTTAATTACAAACCCTATATTCCGAAAATTTCATATATTGTGTTCATATGATTTTTGTCTGAGTTGATGATGTATTGATGATGATTTGATAACTAGGATTGATATTGTTACATGTTAATTGTTGTGTCTTTGATTTTGAGATCAAACAAAACCCTAACCATGTATGTATGGTGTAATTGATGTGCATGGATAGTGGTTATGGTGTCTAGAGTGTCATATGAATGGATTATGGTCTATAGATGATTAATATGTTGAGTTTTGTTTCAAACAGTTTCTGGACAGATTGTGTTGTTGATGTTCAATTGACCGTATCGGGGTGTAAATGTGAAAATTGGTTGAGATTATTGATACTACAGTAAACTAGGTTGAGTCTAGTTTCTAAAGAATATAAATTTGCAATTTTTGGACGTGTGAAAGTTAACCTTTATGATTTTACAAAAACGTTGTGCAAAGCTGAGTTGTTAGACCTGCTGTTAGGTTGTTTTGTAAATGTTATATCTCATGAACTACGAGACCAATTGGGTTGGTTCCACTTCTGGAAGTTGACTTGTTGAGTGAGGAACCTAACCCAAGTGGTCTTGCATTTTTTGGATTTTTCGTTTAACGGTAATTACAAATAACTTTCTGTTGCGCATGAATTTGACTGTTATGAGTTTGATGTAATGTTTTGATCATTGTGAGGAACATATGTGGAATAAAAATAAAATAAAATATGTTCTGGAAACTAACACATACATGCTTTTGTGATGAATTTTGTAAAAGTTGCATGAAACATGGTAATTGCTAGTTACTTGTCGTGTTTTGACCAAATTGCCCTTGAGGGGAATGATTGCTAATTAATTGTCGTGTTTTGACCAAATTGCCCTTGCAGGGAATAATTGATAGTTAATTGTTATGTGTGACCAAATTGCCCTCACGGGGAGTAATTGCTAGTGATGTACATTATTAATACATGACACGTAAATAATTGTTCACACATGTATCATATCACAACTGTACTTGTTAAGTCACACACGATTAACAAACGAAACACGAAACGTAATTTGTGCATAGGTATTATGTGCCGAGTCTAGAGACTCGATAATAGTTCCGACACTTAGAAAAATCTCTTTGTTGTTTTAGAACGCTAGAGAGAGTTTTTCTGTGACGCGCATCCTTTGGTGATTTATTTTGGGAATTCTTCGCAAACAGTGAGTTCACTTACCCCTTTAAACTGTTTTAAACGCTTTTCACTTGGGGGAGATAACATACTCCGAAAAACGCATTTAAGATTTTGTTAGTAAATTATATATCACTTTAAAGGCTAAGTGGCAAACGAAACAATTGAAGTCCTACACATCAAACCGGTTAATATTTGGATAATAGCGAGTCACTGTTGAGTAGTACTACTAGGTTTGACAAACCCCACCCAACGCTAAACTCGACTGGGGGTCGAGCGGGTGTAATTTTGGCTAACACATACCATGGTCTGGATGACCTGGTGGCAAGGCACTTGATAAACAGTCAGCTTCGGTGTCGAACACTTAGTAATACTTGTTGTATAGGCTAGCTACCTATCGATATATAATTAATTTAACACTATCTGGTAACGCAAAACGCTGAACGCAAAACGCTAAACGCAAAACGCTGAACGCAAACGCTAAACGCTTTAATTTATATAAACTTGTGAACTCACCAACCTCGTGTTGACACTTTTAGTATGTTATTCTCAGGTAGCCGAGGCGGGCGCGCGGTATAGGATCATGCATGGTTTTTGAACATTCTGATATGCAAACATGTTTTTAACTATTATTACTTGGGTTTTTAAGTCGTCCTGCGTGACGTAACTTTTGTCTTTTGGTTTTTACGCTTCCGCACTTATTTTCATTTAAACGTTTTTATGGTTTGATTATAACTAATGATTTCGATCTTGTTAGTTCACACCCTCTGACGGTAAAACTCCGTTAGTGGATTTTGAGGGTGTGACAGATTGGTATCAGAGCCATTGGTTATAGCGAACTAGAAATTGCATGCATACTAGACTATAACCGTGACGACCCATTAGTTATAATGATACGCACTGCATATGTTAGTGTAGTCTTTGTTATCTTATCTCTTTACCTCTTTTACTCATACGCGCGCGCATACACGGATTACCTCTAGGGATATCGACGCCACCATCATCATCATCCGATCCGATGACTCATGCTCATGGGAAGGAACCGCAGTTACCTACCTTTTCGCCACCCCGTGTAGTCCCGGAACTCGAAGCTCCTGCACCGAAGAGGTATCGCTTATCCGGAGGCATGTACGAAAACGAAGTTAGTTGGGATTGGTACCCTAATATGATTAGGCGTATGGTCTATCGCGAACAAGTTCCCCCGCTACCCCACCCGAACCATCCTGCTTACCCCAACACCCTACCGCCCATAACCGAACCTGTAGAGCGTGTGCTCGCAGCTGTTGTTTCTTGCTTGGAGCGTGACGTGGGTTACATGCGCTATACGAGAGCGAACGTTTCCGGACTGTTAAAAGATGGAATCGAGACTAAGGAGGAAATTGCCCGCATGACAGCGGCAATGAAGGAAATGCAAGAGGCTAGTGATCAACAGATGAAGATTATGAGAAAGATGCAAGCCGAGATGATAGAGTTGCAAGAGCAACTTCAAGTAGCAAGGACTCGAACCGAGATAGCTTTAGAGCGTTGCAATGTCTTACAAATGCAAATTGCTCAGAACGCAGCCGAACCTGAGGCAGAGCCTGAGGCAGAGCCTGAAGAGGATCCCGAAGAAGATCCCGAAGAGGAACCTGAGGAGGATCCCGAGGAAGATCCCGAGGAGGAACCCGAAGAAGAACCGGAGAAAGAACCGGCTGAGGAGGAGGCATACTCAGAGGTGTCCTCAGACGATGACATCTAAGGATGATAACACCTAGATGGAGGGGTTGTCTCCATCCAAACTATTATTTTCTATGATTTAAAGGATTGGTTTTAAATACTTTGTAGCGAATACAATGGTTTTAATCATGAATTATTATTTGGATTAATATGTGTTTGTGATGTGATGTTTGTTTCTTATTTCTTTCTTACCTATCTTTTATTACATCTATGGTGTGTTCCATATGAAAGAAAAATTCATGTTTAACATTTTATGCGGTGATTCAAGGAAATGGCAGAAAGAAATGCTGGACACGGACGTGGTAACATCAACTTGACTGCAGCAGAACTCCAAACTCTGCTGAACGACCACGCGGCGGCCGCTCTAGCCGCACATGTTCAGAACCAAGCTGGAGGTCCAATTGGAACGTGTACCTTCAAGAATTACCTTGATTGCAAGCCCAGTACGTTTAAGGGCACTTAGGGAGCTATAGGCTTCCTGCGTTGGGCTGAGAAGGCCGAATCGGCGTTTGAAATGTGTAATTGTCCCCCTGCCAGTAGGGTCAAATTTGCTGCTGGAACACTTGAAGATTCTGCCCTTACTTGGTGGAATTCAAACGTGCAGATTCTTGGATTGGAACTGGCTAACGCTATGAACAGGGAGGAGTTCAAAAACATGATGCGAGAAGAGTACTGTCCGAGAGAGGAGATTGCAAAGTTGGAGTCAGAGTTTTGGTCATTGAAAATGGTGGGTTCAGAAATCGAAGCCTACACCACCCGTTCTCACGAGTTAGCTGTGATGTGTCCACGGATGGTAGACCCGCCGAGTAAGAGGATTGAAATGTATATTGATGGGTTGGCACTGCAAATTTAGGGCATGGTGACGTCTTCCAGACCAGCCACGATTCAACAAGCGATCCGGTTAGCTCATAAACTGACGGATCAAGCAGTGACCCAAGGTGCGCTACCACCTAGGGGTTCAACCACTAAAGCCCGTGACAACCCGACAACTGACAACAGCAACAACAACCCGAGCAATGGAAAGAGAAAGTTTGACAACACCAGATCCTCATCCTCGAACCCCCCACAGCAACAACACTACCGTAAGCCCGAACTCACTCGGGGCTTCAACAATCAGGGTCACAACAACAAAAACAACGGTAGCGGGCAGGGTTCGAGCGGCTATGCTGGGAAGTACCCGAAGTGCAACAGGTGTAACTATCATCATGCTGGCCCGTGTGACCGTGTCAAGTGTCTGAGATGCGGAAAGATGGGTCACCAGGCAAAGGAATGTAGAGGAGACCTTGCGGCAAAGGGTGCTCCTAAACCACCTATGACGACGAAGGGATGTTTCGAATGTTGGCAGGAAGGTCATTTCAGGAAAGATTGTCCCAAGCTGAAACAGAACGACAACAATGGAGGTAATGAAAGTGGAAGTGGTGGTGGAAACAATGGTAAAGGAAGAGCTTTTGTTATTGGGTCGGGTCAAGCCCGCAATGATCCGTACGTGGTGACTGGTAAGTTCCCTGTGAACGATTGTTTTGCTTCTGTATTGTTTGACACTGGAGCTGATAGGAGTTTTGTGTCGAAAGCCTTTAGTCAACTCTTAGACTTAACTCCAACCCCGTTAGATGCTAAGTTTCTAGTAGAATTAGCCGACGGAAAGTCTGTAGAAACGACTCATGTACTTGCGGGATGTAAGTTAAAACTGTCAGGTCATGTTTTTGATAACGACCTTATTCCTTTTACGCTTGGAAGTTTCGATGTCGTTGTCGGCATGGACTGGTTATCCGAGAACCGAGCGGAGATTATATGTCACGACAAGATAGTCCACATTACTACCCCTTCCGGCGAGATCATTTCGATCCGGGGCGAGAGAAGCGGCATGCCCACCAGCGTTATCACCCTCATGAAGGCGCAGAAGTATCTACGAAAGGGTCATCCGGCAATTTTGGCGTAGATTGTTGAGAAACCCGCGGAGGAGAAGCGAATTGAAGAGATACCGATTGTGCGAGATTTTCCGGAAATTTTCCCGGAGGATTTGCCTGGACTCCCTCCTATACGACAAGTCGAATTCCAAATCGAGTTGACACCCGGTGCAGCACCCATAGCACGAGCCCCGTATCGGCTCGCACCGGCGGAGCTTCAGGAACTGTCCACTCAGTTGCAAGATCTATTGGATAAAGGTTTTATCCGACCTAGCTCATCGCCATGGGAAGCCCCTGTCTTGTTTGTCCGAAAGAAGGACGGGACTTTCCGCATGTGCATCGACTACCGGGAGTTGAACAAGGTGACGGTCAAGAACCGTTATCCTTTACCCCGAATTGATGATCTGTTTGACCAGCTCCAAGGATCGAGTTACTACTCGAAGATCGATCTGCGGTCTGGTTACCATCAATTAAGAGTGCGCGAAGAAGATATTTCAAAGACGGCTTTCAGGACTCGGTATGGTCACTATGAGTTTTCAGTTATGCCTTTTGGCTTAACCAACGCACCAGCCGTATTCATGGATCTCATGAATCGAGTATGCAAGGCGTCCCTCGAGAAGTTTGTGATTGTGTTTATTGATGATATCCTGGTCTATTCCAAGGACAAGGCAGACCATGAAGAACACTTGAGGGTAATTCTGGAATTATTGAAGAAGGAGAAACTGTATGCTAAGCTCTCGAAATGCGAATTTTGGCTTCGCGAGGTTCACTATTTAGTACATGTGATCAACGAGAACGGTATCCATGTCGATCCCGGTAAGGTAGAGGCCATCAAAAACTGGGAAGCACCTAAGACTCCGACTGAGGTGCGGCAATTCCTAAGGTTGGCCGGCTACTACCGGCGTTTCATCGAGGGATTTTCAAAGATTGCTCAACCCCTCACCGCTTTGACTCACAAAGGCGCTAAGTACAATTGGGGTGACGCGCAGGAATCCGCTTTCCAACTGTTGAAAACCAAATTCTGTAGCGCCCCTATTCTAGCCCTCCCCGAGGAAACAGAGAATTTTGAGGTACATTGTGACGCATCGATACAAGGTCTCGGTTGTGTGCTGATGCAACTCGAGAAGGTTATAGCCTATGCCTCTCGACAACTACGGGTTCACGAGAAGAACTACACGACCCATGACTTGGAACTCGGAGCTGTGGTGTTTGCCCTTAAGATATGGAGGCATTACTTGTACGGTACCAAGTTTACCATTTACACCGACCACAGGAGTCTCCAACATATCTACGATCAGAAGGAGCAGAACATGCGACAGCGTCGTTGGGTCGAGCTGCTTAAGGATTATGATTGTGCCATCAAGTACAACCCTGGCAAGGCCAATGTAGTGGTCGACGCCCTCAGCAGAAAAGAAACCGATAAACCCAGGAGAGTGTGAGCATTGCAACTCACGATTCGTGCCAACTTACCCGACCAGATTCGCGAAGCCCAACTCGAAGCTTTGAAAGATGACAATCTTCCATCAGAACTCATGCGGGGCATGAACAAGCAACTTGAAACCAAATTGGACGGGGTCCGATATTTTGAGAACCGGATTTGGGTTCCACGATACGGAGAGTTGAGAACTCTAGTGATGGACGAAGCTCACAAGTCCCGATATTCTATCCACCCTGGCTCAGATAAAATGTACCATGACTTAAAGGCACTTTACTGGTGGCCAAATATGAAAGCCGACATTGCCACCTACGTGAGCAAATGCTTGACTTGTGCCAGAGTCAAAATAGAATACCAGAAACCATCTGGCCTGCTACAGCAACCGGAACTTCCAATGTAGAAATGGGAACACATTTCAATGGATTTTATCGCGGGATTACCTAAAACACCGACGGGATGCGATACCATCTGGGTGATCGTTGACCGGTTGACTAAATCGGCACACTTCTTAGCGATTAAGGAATCGGACAAAATGGAAAGACTGACTCGCGTCTACATGAAAGAAGTGGTGTCTAGACACGGAGTGGCTGTCTCAATCATTTCTGATCGAGATTCCCGTTTCACTTCGCACTTTTGGAAGTCACTGCAAAGCGCACTAGGCACCCGTCTTGATATGCGCACAGCATACCATCCTCAGACGGATGGGCAAAGTGAACGAACTATTCAGACCTTAGAGGACATGTCGCGTGCATGCGTGTTGGATTTCGGAAAAAGTTGGGAACCTCACATACCTTTGGTAGAGTTTTCGTATAATAACAGCTACCACGCAAGTATTAAAGCAGCGCCGTTTGAAGCACTGTACGGACGGAAGTGTCGATCACCTCTCTTCTGGGCAGAGGTGGGTGACAGCCAAATCACTGGTCCAGAACTGGTACTCGAAACTTCGGAAAAGATTGTTCAAATCCGAAACCGCATGGCAGCGGCACGAGATCGCCAAAAGAGTTACGCCGACAAGCGCCGAAAACCTCTCGAATTTCAAGTGAATGACCAAGTGTTACTCAAAGTCTCACCTTGGAAAGGTGTGGTTCGCTTTGGGAAGCGAAACAAACTCAACCCACGATACGTTGGCCCTTATCGAATAACTGAGCGCATTGGTCCGGTGGCATACCGACTGGACCTACCAACGGAACTCAGTGGCGTACACAATGTATTCCACGTATCCAATTTGAAGAAATGCCTATCTGATGAAACCCAAGTAGTCCCTTTGGATGAACTGCAAGTTGATGAACAATTACGCTTCATTGAAGAACCAGTCCAACTTTTGGATTGGGAAACCAAAACGCTCAAGCACAGCAAAATTCCAATCGTTAAGGTTCGTTGGAACTCGAGACGTGGACCGGAGTTCACGTGGGAACGCAAGGATCAAATGATGAAAAAGTATCCTCACCTTTTTGAAGGGCTGACCAAACACAGAAAACCGCGAAACCCGACAAACAGTCAGAAATCACCGGAGGTATGAATTAAATTTCGGTACGAAATTTCTTTCTACTAGGGGATGATATGACAAATTGAAAATTTTTCTTACTTTTTCAGACACTCATCACGACTTGACTCAAATTTTCGGGACGAAAATTCTTTAACATGGGAATGATGTGACAATCGTCAATTTCAAGTTAACTCCGTTAACTCAACTCCGTTAATTCAAACTTAAAGATCATTGAATCTATAACGCACACCTCATTACATTTAAACTAGGGTTTAAATGACGCTTGACACTTACTACATGTGTAGTCTTTCGGGAATTGCACCGAAACGCAAACGAGTTGACGCAAACAATTGGTGAATAAACGAAAAACGTCAAAACAATAATTATGTGATAATTATGTGTTAGACTTATGTATTATGTGATAACATTGTTATAAACGTTAACTTAATGTGCTAGAACTAGTTAATTAAGCTAGAAAAGTAACATTTGGAAGTGGAGGGACCTAGATGTAACATGATTATTATTAATAATATTATAAAACCCTAAACTCTCTTCTCTCTTTCACTCCCAAACCCGACGGCAGCCTCTAAACCCCCCCCCCCCTTGCGATCGGCCTTCATACACACACATACAATCAAGATTGTTCAAGTTTGATTGAAGATTAAGGTGCTAGGAAGGTATAAACGACTATCCTATGCATCCTTTATACTTAATTTCGATTTTTAATGGGTTAATTACAAACCCTAGATTCCGAAAATTTCATATATTGTGTTCATATGATTTTTGTCTGAGTTGATGATGTATTGATGATGATTTGATAACTAGGATTGATATTGTTACATGTTAATTGTTGTGTCTTTAATTTTGAGATCAAACAAAACCCTAACCATGTATGTATGGTGTAATTGATGTGCATGGATAGTGGTTATGGTGTCTAGCGTGTCATATGAACGGATTATGGTCTATAGATGATTAATATGTTGAGTTTTGTTGCAAACAGTTTCTGGACAGATTGTGTTGTTGATGTTCAATTGACTGTATCGGGGTGTAAATGTGAAAATTGGTTGAGATTATTGATACTACAGTAAACTAGGTTGAGTCTAGTTTGAATATAAATTTGCAATTTTTGGACGTGTGAAAGTTAACCTTTATTATTTTACAAAAAGTTGTGCAAAGCTGAGTTGTTAGACATGCTGTTAGGTTGTTTTGTAAATGTTATATCTCATGAACTACGACACCAATTGGGTTGGTTCCACTTCTGGAAGTTGACTTGTTGAGTGAGGAACCTAACCCAAGTGTTCTTGCATTTGTTGGATTTTTCGTTTAACGGTAATTACAAATAACTTTCTGTTGCGCATGAATTTGACTGTTATGAGTTTGCTGTAATGTTTTGATCATTGTGAGGAACATATGTGGAATAAAAATAAAATAAAATATGTTCTGGAAACTAACACATACATGCTTTTGTGATGATTTTTGGTAAATTAATTGAGATGCTATGATCGGTTGAATAGACTAGTTTTACAAGTAGAATTCTGTCGTTAAGAAACTAGTTGCTGAATTTTGTAAACGTTGCATGAAACATGGTAATTGCTAGTTACTTGTCGTGTTTTGACCAAATTGCCCTTGAGGGGAATGATTGCTAATTAATTGTCGTGTTTTGACCAAATTGCTCTTGCGGGGAATAATTGATAGTTAATTGTTATGTGTGACCAAATTACCCTCACGGGGAGTAATTGCTAGTGATGTACATTATTAATACATGACACGTAAATAATTGTTCACACATGTATCGTATCACAACTGTACTTGTTAAGTCACACACGATTCACAAACGAAACACGAAACGTAATTTGTGCATAGGTATTATGTGCCGAGTCTAGAGACTCGATAATAGTTCCGACACTTAGAAATATCTCTTTGTTGTTTTAGAACGCTAGAGAGAGTTTTTCTGTGACGCGCATCCTTTGGTGATTTATTTTGAGAATTCTTCGCAAACAGTGAGTTTCACTTACCCCTTTAAACTGTTTTAAACGCTTTTCACTTGGGGGAGATAACATACTCCGAAAAACGCATTTAAGATTTTGTTAGTAAATTATATATCACTTGTAAAGGCTAAGTGGCAAACGAAACAATTGAAGTCCTACACATCGAACCGGTTAATATTTGGATAATAGCGAGTCACTGTTGAGTAGTACTACTGGGTTTGACAAACCCCACCCAACACTAAACTCGACTGGAGGTCGAGCGGGTGTAATTTTGGCTAACACATACCATGGTCTGGATGACCTGGTGGCAAGGCACTTGATAAACAGTTAGCTTCGGTGTCGAACACTTAGTAATACTTGTTGTATAGGCTAGCTACCTATCGATATATAATTGATTTAACACTATCTGGTAACGCAAAACGCTGAACGCAAAACGCTAAATGCAAAACGCTGAACGCAAACGCTAAACGCTTTATTTTATATAAACTTGTGAACTCACCAACCTCGTGTTGACACTTTTAGTATGTTATTCTCAGGTAGCCGAGGCGGGCGCACGGTATAGGATCATGCATGGTTTTTGAACATTCTGATATGCAAACATGTTTTTAACTATTATTACTTGGGTTTTTAAGTCGTCCTGCGTGACGTAACTTTTGTCTTTTGGTTTTTACGCTTCCACACTTATTTTTATTTAAACGTTTTTATGGTTTGATTATAACTAATGATTTCGATCCTGTTAGTTCACACCCTCTGACGGTAAAACTCCGTTAGTGGATTTTGAGGGTGTGACATCTTCAAAGATACGAAGTTGGATATTGGTTTGAACGGTCACGCTACGAGGCAAAATTGATTTCACATGGGTCTTTCGACTAAGGACGTCGGCTACAACATTCGCTTTACCAGAGTCGTAATGAATTTCGCAGTCGTAGTCACTAAGTAGTTCGGCCCATCATTTTTGCCGCATGTTTAGATCTTTTTGGTCGAAAATATTTTGAAGACTCTTGTGGTCGGTGAATACCACACACTTAGTGCCATAGAGGTAATGTCTCCAAATTTTCAACGAGAATACAACAACATCGACTTCAAGATCGTGCGTTGTGTAATTCTTTTCATTAACCTTATGTTGTTGTGAAGCGTAAGCGATAACTCTACCTCGTTGCATAAGGACGCAACCGAGGCCTTGGTTGGAAGCATCGCAATAGACAACAAAATCCCCATTAACCTCGGGGAGTGCAAGGATCGGTGCATCACAAAGCATACGCTTAAGAGTTTGAAAAAGGCTTCAGCGTGCTTTGACCCTCATTCATAAGGTTTATCCTTGTGAGTTAATGAGGTTAGGGGCAAAGCGATCTTTGAAAAATTAAGAATGAAGCGACGATAGCAACCCGCAAGACCAAGGAATGAACGAACTTTGGTAGGAGTGGTTGGAGTTTTCCAATTCTTAATGGCTTCGATTTTGGCTGGGTCAGCGTGGATACCCTTTTCGTTTACTATATGCCCTAAGAACGGAATTTTTTTCAACCAGAAATCGCACTTTGAGAACTTAGCATAAAGATGTTCCTTCATTAAGAGATCAAGGATGGAATGAAGATGTTTCTCATGCTCGGCTTTGGACTTGGAATAAATAAGGATGTCATCAATAAAAACAATTACGAATTTATCTAAGTAAGGTTTGCATACGCGATTCATGAGATCCATAAACACCGCCGGTACATTGGATAGCCCAAAAGGCATAAACCTAAATTCATAATCCCCATAACGAGTACGAAAAGCGGTTTTGGGTACGTCATCTTCATGCACGCTAAGTTGATGATAACCCGAACGAAGATCAATCTTTGAGAAACATGCATCGCCTTGGAGTTGATCAAAAATATCATCAATACGAGGCAAAGGATAACGATTCTTGGTTGTGAGCTTGTTGAGCTCGCGATAATCGATGCACATACGGAAGGTCCATCTTTCTTTATAACAAATAGAACGGGTGCGCCCCAAGGAGATGAACTAGGGCGAATGAACCCTTTGTCCGAAAGTTCTTGGAGCTAATTAAACAACTCTTGCATCTCGAAGGGAGCAAGACGATAAGGAGCCCTAGCAATCGGTGTTGCACCAGGCATGAGATCAATTTGAAATTCAACTTCACGAGTAGGAGGAAGACCAGAAGCATCCTCGGGAAACACTTCAGGATACTCGCGAACAATAGGAATGTCTTCAATTTTCCGTTCTTTATTTTCCACCACGTGAGCTACGAATGCTACATACTTCTTGCGTAAGTACGTTTGGGCTTTAAAACAAGTGATAAGATTTAGACTCGAAGAGGAAGGCTTTTCACCTGAGACACGAAGAATTTGACCATCGGCAAGCGGAATTCGAATGAACTTATCGAAGCAAACAATTTCAGCACGTTGAATAGATAACCGGTCCATGCCTACTATGATGTCGAAACTACCCAATTTCATAGGAATGAGGTCGATTGAGAACTTGTGGCCATTTAGATTTAATTTGCAATTTCGAATAACTGAGTCAATTGGTACAGATTTACCATTAACTATCTCAACAGAATATGAGTTTTTAAGCTTAGATCATGGTTTTGCATGTAAAGGCTCAAATTCAAAAGACACAAAGCTCATGTCGGCACCGGTATCAAATAAAATGGTTGCAAAGTGGTTATTTACGAGAAACGTACCGTTCACTACATCACCGTTTTGCTGAGCTTGATTAGCGTTAATCATAAAAGCACGCCCACGATTTTCTTGAGGAGCTTGAGCAAACTTGAACGATTTGACCACCTTGTGGTGCAGAAGCTAAACTGGCGGGATGTGGCTGAACTTGAGCTTGGTTAGCCAACATTGGTGGAACCTGTGGATGATAAGCTTGCTGGGTTTGGTACGTCTAAACCTGGTACATCGGAGCTGGAGCAAGTTCACATTTGCAAGTCGTGGACACGCGTTACGAAAGTGGTTAGGGTCACCACAATTATAGCAAGCTCGCATATGGTTAATGGGTTGAACATACGGCACAGGACGTGGGTTGGGTTGAGCGAACCTTGGAGGAGAAATTGGTGCAATTGTGATCTCCCAACAAGTGGCACTGAGGTGTCCAAAACGGTTGCAGCGATTGCATTGACGGCATGCGTACTAGCTGAATGATGTCGCTGGCAACCATTACACAATGGGTGAGGTCCGTTGTAGGGTTTCCTGAGTGGTGGCGCAAAGTTGGGCTGGGTTGTAGTTTATTGGGTTAACGCATAATTCTTGTGCTTCCTGTTATGGTGGTTTGAGGAATAAGCAGGCTTGGATGACTCGGGTTTCGATTCTTTAGGCTCAGTAGAGGGTTTATCAGCAGGTTTCTTTGATCCCCTCAATGTCAAAGTCCCGGCTTTAACATGATTGTCAGCTAAAGTTGCAGCAAGGTTAAACGCGTCACCAAGTACCTTGGGAGCACTACTCAAGACACTATCTTGAATTTGTCTCGTTAGTCCCCGAATGTACTTATCGATGCCACGCGAAGTTGGGGTAACATGGTGAGGTACCAGCATACTGAGTTCATTGAAACGAGAAGTGTAAGCTGCGTGCTCACCACTCTCTTGTTTGAGGTTCCAAAACTCAGCTTCTAAATTCATAAGCTCACTTGGAGGGCAGAACTGCTTGGACATCAATTCTTTCAATTCATCCCACGACATAGAAATGCCAACTTCGGCACCACGGGTTGGCTTTTCCTTTACCCACCAGGTAAGTGCCCCTTTTTCAAAGACACTTGTAACAAAACGGGTTCGCTTTTCACCGGGACACTCAATGTGGAGGAATTTGCTCTCCATCTGTTCGTACCACTGAAGTAGAGTAGTGGCACCTTTAGTCTCGTCAAACTTTAGGGGTTTGGTACTGGTGAAAGTCTTAAACGAACAGCGAGATGCTTTAGGCTCACTTGAAGCAGAGGTAATACTAGCAGAAAGGTTCTGGTGAATTTGGGTCATCATATCGGGAATGACCGCGACTAGTTGTTTCGCGATCTGAGCGGTTAACTCGCGGCTGGAGGTTTCAGAAGAGCGCCGCTTGCTGAAACGGAGAGACATTCTGCGAACAATGGTAACGAAACTCGTGAGACTCGGAGTAGGGTGTGGTATAAAAATCCTTGTTAACTTTTGTTTTAAAAGAAATAAATAAATAATTACATAATTGAAAATAAAAAAAAAATCATAACAAAAATATTAAATCTTGTATGGAACTTTAGAGTTTTCATGAACCACCATGGACTCTTATATCCAAAAAAATCAAAGAAACTCGAAATCAAATCGAACCGAAAGCTGGGTATTCGTGTATCACCACGACTTGACAGACTTCCAGTTAAAACACATTGTAAAACATTGAGGGTCGGAGTCCCACGTCGCATGAACCACCATGACTTGCGTGACATCCTTAGGAGTGCAACCATATTCTTATCACAAAGAGAACATGGTCACGTTTGAAAACTTTATATTGTGATTCATATGGAGTTGAAAGTGGTATGCTTTGGCTTAATAGAGTTCACGTCCTTTCCTAACTCTCCAGGTAAGGAACCGGGTCCCGCGTCTGATTGGGATTTATGCGCATTGCTTATCCTTAGGTTTCAATAACCTTGGTGTCAAGAGTTTCGGAAAACAAGCACGTCCCCCTTACAGTTTACTACATACCCGCCATATAGAACCATCTTTAAGAAGAAGAATTATAAGAACACCACAATAAAAATTAATAATTGAAAACGTTTGGAAAATTTTTGTTTTCAGGCATAAACCCTGGACTTGTGTGTGCTTTGTGTACATGAGGCGTAAATGAATTGACAATAAAATATTAAGCAAGTTCATTGAACAATCACATAAGGCCCACATAATTTTCTAATCATGCAACCTAAACAATTTAGCAAATAAACTATAACTAACTAGAACACTACGTCTAATGTCCTATCTTATAACTAGTACACAAGTTGTTACAAATACAGAAATTACAATGAAAATAAAACGTTCAACTCTTATTTAAAATATCCTAGGTATAGTGTCTTCATCCGTTTCGTCCTTTAAAATATTAATGTCAACTAACTTAATAGTTGGTGAGTTCACACAGTTTAAATACTACATAAAAACCATACAATTCCAAGAAAACTTGTGAAAAGCAAATAAGGGTTCTTTACACTCGAATCAAATGTCCTGGGTGTAAAGAATAAATGTAGGTATTTTCCAGTTGGGATTGTGCACCAACGTACTTAGATCGGGGTCCCTTTTTCACTCGAAACACGGTCCTGAGTGCAAAGGGGGCGTACTGTCATACTTATCGAAGAAATCCATGCACGTTATATTTGAACAAGTAACAAGTAAACACACAAGTCCATGAAGCGAATTGTAGTTTGTAATATGAATAAATAAGCAAATGGTTTGAATATGATATATATGTCACCACCAAAACATGTAAAACGTTAAAAAATGGGGTGTGAGAAACTCACCTTTGAGGTTGGTGACAACTTGAAAATGATATGATAAGCGTGTTATATGAAACCGAACGATCGAATCTCATGAGCTAAAATAATAAGAACACGAGAATTACTAACCAATTTAATGGAATAATATGTCGATTTTAAAGTTCATACGTTTATACACACACACACACATACATAAGAAATAGAGTGAAATTAGGAATTAATGTAGTTACACCTTCACTTCTCGTTGTAAAAAAACTTCTGAAATGATCCAATACATTTATATATATATATATATGTATATATATATGTATATATATATGTATATATATATGTATATATATATATATATGTATATTCTTACACATTTTCAAGTATATTAACATTTAAGTCTAATGGGTTTTAACAATTTATTATTATAATATTACTTGCAACATTAATATTAAATAATATTTACGGAATTTGTCGTTACCGGTATGTTTATTTTAGTATAAAAGTTTGTTGGTTTAACGTTATTATATATATTTACTTATATGATCATTTTACGAGTTTTAACAAACTGTTCGGGTTTGTAAAAGTTTGATTCTTGAACGAAAATGCTAACGAAATCCAGAACGACTTTTATTTAACTATAAAAATGATTTTATTTATTTTATAATGATTTATAAACATATATTTGATTTATTAAAACTATTAAAATGGTTTTTAAAAAAATATAAGATGGATCTGCAGTGACCTGGGTTCGAACCCGGGTCTCCATGACCACACCAAAGAATACACACCCACCGGACCAAACTGTTTCGTTGTAAGAAGATGGAAAAAAATTGTATACACATTCTAAACTTCATCTTCTTCACCATAACCCTAGATGTTCAATTCTCCAAATCTGTTCCATGTTTGCCCAATTTATGTTAGGGGTTTTGTTAGATGATAAAAATCAATACGATTACATATTACAGATACCTTTAAAGGTTACAGATTGATGACGAACTAGACTCGGCCGGAATGAAACTTTGTTGAACGAATTGGAGACTGTGGACAGTTTGTTTGATTCGTGTTATTGGAATTTTAATTATGATCCGATGATTTGGGGCTGAAATCCGACCGTTGGAGGTGTTATTACGCTTAATAGGTGTAACTCCCCGGCCTGGTTAGGGCTGACGTGTAACAATTCGGATTTTTTTTATTAATATTTATTAATCATAACCCGACCCGTTTTTATATTCGGGAAATTTTACCAAGAAATATCACGTTATTCGAGTAAAATTATTTTATTAATATTTGTTTATTTAATTAGTATATAAAATAACTTTTGATTATATTCAATTTTTACCCTAAACCATACTTTAACCCTTTAGTGTTTCCATCTTCATAATGTAGGGACTTAACTGCAAATCTGTAATTATATTATTATATTATCAAAATACCCATTAACCCAAACCCGATTACCCTGAACTAACCCGTATCCAAACCCATGCCCGTTTACTTTCTTGCACCCTAATTCTCGTCCTAAACATGGTATTGATTATGGTAAATCGTGTATATGGTTTTAACGAACTCACCGACTTTGTGAATTAAGAAATAAGATCAACACTGATATTGTTCTTCAAAATAGACAAACCGACTATCAATTTAGAGATTATATCATCTAGGATTAATAATAAATCAATTAAACTCGTCCGAATCATCCCTGCAACATCTCGAACTCAACTGCATAATTAATTGAAATAACTTAACCTCTTGGTCGCGTTTCTAAGCTCGTCTTAGGCCATGGTGTTCACTTTGTCGTTCACCTTCAATCCATTACAGTTTATGGAAATCAATTCATGAAACAGGTTCTTTTTAATCTGTATTGAAATATCCCTAAGGTTAATTTCGCTTTCATAACTCAAATCAATCGATTGGATTAGTTAGGGTTTGTAGTATGAACTGCGCAACTGTCTATCTATTTATATTTATTTCGTCTTAAGTTACAACCACTTAAAACCCTAGCCCAGTTGGCTAAGATGGTTGCGTCTTGGTTCCAGTCGCTGGAGGGCGCGGGTTTGAATCCCCCCAGCCTCGTTTTTCTTTGATTTTTGAAAGCTTTTTATTTCTTGGTAATTTATCATATGAAATCAATTAAAATATATTACTAATATTATGAATATAATGATTTACCAGTATTTTATTTCAAAGACAGTCATGTTAATCGATTCCTTTTTTCGAACCTTAGTTAAAACCATATACATGTGTGTATATGTACTTTAGTATTAAAATTTGTTAAATGTTTTAATTTATTGGCCCATAAGAATTTAATTCATTTAAAAAGGAGTTTTAACTTAATATATGTATATCGTGTAAATTCACGTATTAAAAATATAGTCTAACTATTTTACAAAAATATCATATTTTATATAATTATTATTATTTAATACATATTATTTACTATATATATTTAAAATAAAACTTTATTAAATAATAAACATACATATAAATACGCGAAACGTATTTATAGTTTTTAAACATTTAAAACAAACCTCTTTATATAAACTATAAAGTTTTACAAATATTTATTTAAGTATCTTAAGTATTTTATAAAATTAATTCATATTATAAAACTTTGAAAATAAAATTAATAAGAAATCTATTGATATTAAACTTTCGTTAGAATGTACCCAATCGTCGAATACCGAACCTCTATCTAGTTTTAGCTTCTTTATTCCATTCATATTTATTCCTCAACTACTGTTACTTAGGATTTCTCGTCGATAACATCTGAAGAGCGTAACTCTTGTGTACTACCGTTCCTACCGCATTCGTTTATCTCTTGCTTATTGCTAAGGTGAGTATTTCACTCCCCTTTTTACTTATTTTTAACCTTTTTGTGGACATGTGCGTATCTTATATATTTAACTATTATCTAGTATTCAAAACCGCAACTGTTAATCCTTTTGTGTATATCGGTTTATGCCAAACTTTCTATTTGCTTACTTGCTTTGTTTGAATGCTTCTTGCTTATTTCGGAAACCGATGTCCATTTTTATGGCACGGTTTAGTCCTTGCTTTGGTAACCAATGTCCATTTATATGGATTGGTTGAGCCCTTTCTTTATGGTTTGCTTTCTTTATGGATTGTTTGATTGATTGTTTATGTGATATGGCTTAACTGTTTATACTCACAGGAACAGTTTGCATCTTTCTTTATATACTATATATTATTATTGTTGTGTCTTAAACTGGTGTTTTACTCACTCAACATGTGTTGTTGACATACCTTTCTATTTTATACGCATATGCAGGTTATTGTTTGAATTAGTTGCAAGATTTGGTGAAGACTTAGTGAAGAATTTAAGTAGAATATTTTAATCAAGATAAATTTGTATTGTTGTATTTATGGATTATGTACTTGTTTGTATTTGATTTATATGAAAATTTGAATTTAATTAATAGATATTGTCATTTAAACATTGCATGATAGTACCTTGAGAGCTGTAGCAATCAGCTCATGCCCCGACATTTCCGCCTTAGGTTGGGGTGTGACAGATTGGTATCAGAGCCGAAGGTTTAAGATAGGTCGTTTGTGGTGCCCTAGTAACATGCTTAATAACCCCATACGTGCTTATTTGTTTACCTGATGTGTTATATTTGTTTGTTACAACTTACGTAATTGCTTGCTAGATTAAGTACTTATTTAACTGTTTAAATAATAATAATAATAATAATAATTATATTGTTATGCACACACACACACAACTCCGAGGCTATGACTCAACCTTCAAAGAAAATTTTTCATAAATATTTTAAATTAAATTAGATTGCCTTTTTATTTTTGGGAAATTTCTTAAGAATTCCATACTTTTGTTTTTACTCCTTTATCTTAAGGCTTGGTAGCATGACAAGTTTCTCTCGGCCAAAGAGAAACACAACTGTCATACGACCGACACATTAGGTTGTTTTTTTTAAACTGAATTCACGGTGGTTCGTGGCTAAACTCGGTTTTCCCGATTATTGTGTTCCGTTATTTAAATGGTTAGTTTGGTGAAAATCCATGGAACCCATAGGCACTCCTATTATCCATTTCTTAACTTGTTTTCGTATTTTTGTTGGAGTGATCAATGTGGTGATTCACAAGATACTCCGACTACTCATATTTATTTTGATAGTTCGTTATTTAGTTTGGTCGGTTAAAACGCCGTGTAACGCTCATTGGGCCGACAAACTTCATTGCTTTGTTAATTCGTTAATTAGTTTGGACAATCAAATTGCCATGTAACGCTCATGGGCTATCCAACTCAATTGTTTTTTTCGTTAGTTCGTTGGGCCATTCAAATTGCCATGGAAAGCTCATGGGAGGCCAACATCCACAATCTATATTCGTTAGTTTATTGTAAACTTAATTAAATAAAAATCTAAAATTTTAAACTGACTTATCTTCTCGTGTAGTCATCACACTTTAATCATATTGACTACATCATCTAAAAACTATTTACGCTATATACCCCTTACGTTATAAACTTTTATCTTTATTCCTCATGATACGACACAAATCCCCCGTTTTTTAAAAGCAAAGTTATTATAAAAAAATTAAACTTGTATTATTTAAATGATTTCTTCAACTCATCTTTCATCTTATAAATCTTTATTTTTGGTCCTCATATAATGTCTCTTCTAAGAAATCACTGTCGTCCTCGACATCAATCGTCTAGTTCTCTTGACCAACGCGTGTATATCCAATGAGTTAACTACTGCAAACTCTAAAATATAAACTCAAATTCAAAACATTAATACAACCAATTCAAACTTGTTCATTAACTTCCTTGATTAAAATTTTAATTCATTTACTCCTACTCATCCTCGCGACAACAACAAGTGCAAGTCTAATTATAAAAACTATGCTGTTAATCAATCAATCATCAGCCTCGACAAAATCAAAGTATCCCGAGCAAGAAACTCTCCAAAGGTATTCACTCGTTATGCCCCTACTACCTTTTCTTGCCACCATACAGGAGACCCAAATCCTCTTCGCGATATGTGCCCTCAGATTATCCATGCCAATCAAGTTCAAACTATAATTACACCCTACCACATTACCCATCAAAACCAAACCTACCAATCCCTTGTTCTTCAAGCTCCTGTCTTCAAGCAAGATCACTCCTACTTAACACAAACTTATCAGATTCCGCACCCGCAAGCTCAAGTTTACCAAGCCTACTCCAACCAATCAACCCTCTTGCAAACCGTTCACCCAAGTTATTCATGCAATGCTAAATCAACCTACCTCGACTGCTCAAGCTCTTATAAATCAAATCATTCAAGATGCTCAAGTTTCAAGGTTCCAAGTCATGCGCAACCGAAGATTTAAACTACTAGAAGACTTTGGCGCTCGTCGTATTCTATCTTACTTGAATTTGACTTTCCTACCTTGTATCGACAATCTAATAAATTTTGAATTAAAGTCTTTATGAATTTTTGAAATACTAATTAAGATTTTCTATTATTATGCCCCTCGAGTAAGGTTTAAAATTATCGAATGGTAGTTTTAGAAAATTCCCCATTTTAAATAACAGAACTATAAACTTTTGTCTATTTAAAAGACGTCTCACTTACAACTCCTTTATCTAAATGATTTCTATTCTTAATTTTTTTTTATTTTCAAACGTTTTGTAAATCCACACGATGGGACGAATCATGTTAACCATCCGACGATAAAAATAATTATGGTCCGGAACGTAATTATCGAAGTCCTCGCATGGAAATCATGATGCGTAAGATTGTGTGTCATAATGTAAAATGGAAATTGGTTGGGATAACGGTATAAATGTAAAAATGATAAAGACATGTTGGATACGCCGCTGGTACATTCTATGTATAAGTGCCCTTATTGGATTTACATTTGGAGCGTTGTTTTAACTATTCAAAGTTCTGTACTATGATAATTTTTTTAATTTTTATCTTAAAATTTTCTTTTCCATAAACTTTAATGATTCTGTTGTAATGTCCTTTAATTTCGGGAGGAAATTCCCTAAAGTAGGGGAGACTGTAACAATTCAGATTTTTTTATTAATATTTATTAATCATAACCCGACCCGTTTTTATATTCGGGAAATTTTACCGAGAAATATCACGTTATTCGAGTAAAATTATTTTATTAATATTTGTTTATTTAATTAGTATATAAAATAACTTTTGATTATATTCAATTTTTACCCTAAACCATACTTTAACCCTTTAGTGTTTCCATCTTCATAATGTAGGGACTTAACTGCAAATCTGTAATTGTATTATTACATTATCAAAATACCCATTAACCCAAACCCGTTTACCCTGAACTAACCCGTATCCAAACCCATACCCATTTACTTTCTTGCACCCTAATTCTCGTCCTAAACATGGTATTGATTATGGTAAATCGTATATATGGTTTTAACGAACTCACCGACTTTGTGAATTAAGAAATAAGATCAAAACTGATATTGTTCTTCAAAATAGACAAACCGACTATCAATTTAGGGATTATATCATCTAGGATAAATAATAAATCAATTAAACTCGTCTGAATCATCCTTGCAACATCTCGAACTCAACTGCAGAATTAATTGAAATAGCTTAACCTCTTGGTCGTGTTTCTAAGCTCGTCTTTGGCCGCGGTGTTCACTTTGTCGTTCACCTTCAATCCATTACAGTTTATGGAAATCAGTTCATGAAATAGGTTCGTTTTAATCTATATTGAAATAGCCCTAAGGTTAATTTCTCATTCATAACTCAGATCAATCGATTGGATTAGTTAGGGGTTGTAGTATGAATTGCGCAACTGTCTATCTGTTTATATTTATTTCGTCTTAAGTTACAACCACTTAACACCCTAGCCCAGTTGGCTAGGGTGGTTGCGTCTTGGTTCCAGTAGCTGGAGGTCGTGGGTTCGAATCCCCCCAGCCTCGTTTTTCTTTCATTTTTGAAAGCTTTTTTTTATTTCTTGGTAATTTATCATATGAAATCAACTAAAATATATTACTAATATTATGAATATAATGATTTATCAGTATTTTATTTTAAAGACCGTCATGTTAATCGATTCCTTTTTCGAACCTTAGTTAAAACCATATACATGTGTGTATATGTACTTTATTATTAAAATTTGTTAAATGTTTTAATTTATCGGCCCATAAGAATTTAATTTATTTAAAAAGGAGTTTTAACTTAATATATGTATATCGTGTAAATTCACGTATTAAAAATATAGTCTAACTATTTTACAAAACTATCATATTTTATATAATTATTATTATTATTTATTACATATTATTTACTATATATATTTAAAATAAAACTTTATTAAATAATAAACATACATATAAATACGCCAAACGTATTTATAGTTTTTAAAATTTAAAACGAACCCCTTTATATAAACTATAAAGTTTTACAAATATTTATTTAAGTATCTTAAGTATTTTATAAAATTAATTCATATTATAAAACTTTGATAATAAAATTAATAAGAAATCTATTGATATTAAACTTTCGTTAGAATGTACCCAATCATCGAATACCGAACCTCTATCTAGATTTAGCTTCTTTATTCCATTCATATTTATTCCTTAACTACTGTTACTTAGAATTTTTCGTCGATAACTTTTGAAGAGCGTAACTCTTGTGTACTACCGTTCCTACCGCATTCGTTTATCTCTTGCTTATTGCTAAGGTGAGTATTTCACTCCCCTTTTTACTTATTTTTAACCTTTTTGGGGACATGTGCGTATCTTATATATTTAACTATTATCTAGTATTCAAAACCGCAACTGTTAATCCTTGTGTGTGTATCGGTTTATGCCAAACTTGCTATTTGCTTACTTGCTTTGTTTGAATACTACATGCTTATTTCGGCAATCGATGTCCATTTTTATGGCACGGTTTAGTCCTTGCTTTGGTAACCAATGTTCATTTATATGGATTGGTTGAGCCCTTTCTTTATGATTTGCTTTCTTTATGGATTGTTTGACTGATTGTTTATGTGATATGGCTTAACTGTTTATTCTCACAGGAACAGTTTGCATCTTTCTTAATATACTATATATTATTATTGTTGTGTCTTAAACTGGTGTTTTAATCACTCAACATGTGTTGTTGACAAACCTTTCTATTTTATACGCATATGCAGGTTATTGTTTGAATTAGTTGCAAGATTTGGTGAAGACTTAGTAAAGAATTTAAGTAAAATATTTTAATCAATATAAATCTGTATTGTTGTATTTATGAATTATGTACTTGTTTGTATTTGATTTATCTGAAAATTTGAATTTAATTAATAGATATTGTCATTTAAACATTGCATGATAGTACCTTGAGAGTTGTAGCAATCAACTCACGCCCCGACATTTCCGCCTTAGGTTGGGGTGTGACATGACGTGCCACACAATATGGTCAATCAGATTCATTAATAGCTATTTAATTATAGACTCAACCCCTAAAACACATTTACACCTTACAACGATTTACAATATTCAGTGCTCAAATAGCTTTTATTCCAAGTTCTACATAATCTGAACTTTTATTATCTCTCACCACACGTTTTCCCCAATTTCCCATGAGTACCCACTAAAAGAAAATAAGAGAAAACACCAAAAGAAATACGGGTGAGCCAAAAAATTTCTCAGTAATGGAAGAACGATAGCAATAACAATATAAGTAATAATATAATAATAAAAACGATGTCAATTGCTGAACAATCAATTACCAAATAACGATAAGACGATACCAAGAAGTGAATGATCAATGACATACCAGTAACGATGCAACGATAAGACGATACCATACGATGAACGATCAATGAAGAATCAATAATGGTATCACGACACCATACACTAACTTTTCAACAGTAAGACAATATTATACATATGCCGGACTATCAATAATGAAACTATACCATAACAATTTAATTTGGAAACACCCATTATGAGCCAATAACAATAATTCAATACAATATGTACATTAACTACACACTAATGTACCAATATGTAGAGGGGGGGTGTGGGCACTCACACCTATCCCTTTACCAATAACAATGATTTCCTAGGATCGATCCATACGCCTCTATAACAATTATCAATATCCAATAGGTGCCACTCTAGCCCACAATAACAATGTAGAGACGCTGTGGACTAATCGCTCCGCCAAAGATAGAGCACGTCAATGGTGCCTCGATTGACGCCCTATGTCCCCATAGTTGGATGTGCTCGGGTATTGAGGTCAATGAAACAATATACTTTCAATAACAATAATAAATAAATAAATATAACCATATATAATGGTTCAATAATTATAACCAATGATCAATAGGAACATGCGATAATGAGTCTAAAGGATATTCTATCGCATGGAGAGCTGTGGAAATAACTCAATCCAATACTTGCAATTTTACTCGAAGGTCTAAGCAAAGGTTTTAATGATGATGACAATACGAGGACGCTAATGAAAACAAGACGCTATGAGAGAGAGGCCATAAAATCCGAACCCTATGAGATCAATGAAAATCATATTATTCTAAAAGAAGGGGACACGGAATCCGTACCTTAATCGGTGAGAAAATATACAATGCGCATAAGTAGTCCTTATATTTCACCCGAACCTACAGTATTATTCTAACTAGAGTTATACTTTGGCATTCATGTTTCACTGTCGGTACTAATTGTCTCGTTTGAATATATTTTGACCGCAGCATAAAATAAACTCATTCATTTCTAGGATTCTAAATGTTCGTTAATAATCAAAAGATAATTTTTCTTTTACTATTAAATTTACCATTTAAACATAAAATTTACAATATTAAGTTTCATGATCAGACAAGGTTTATATAGAAGTTTAATATGATATAAAATCAACAGATTATTCATTTATTTGAAACCGATTCTGTTTATTTTGAAATAAAGAATATATTTATAAATAAAGCATTCAAAATCATATTTATATATATCCAATGATTTCATTTTACATCTTAACCGGTGGATCGTCTTTATACACCAAGGGGTTACCCCTAAACCTTTTCAAAACAAGTTTTGAGTTATCAGAAAATCACTGCAAGTGACCTAATTACAAATGCATTCGTAGATACCTTAAACCACAGGAGAACAAACGGAACTTTCACCGACACGCAGCAATGATTGAACTCCGGCTACGTGGTCTTTGCTGTGAGTATAAATGGGGGTAGAGGTGATGGTTCGAGATGGGTGACTGTTTCGTGGCGGTGGTCGTGGCCGTTTGTGGTGGCGGTGGTCATTTGAACGACAAAGTTGGTGGTAGTAGTTATCGGTTCCGGCGTATGATTGTCTCTGATGACAGCAGAAACGGTGGTGACGGGCAGTAGCGTGACAATTCTGGTGGTATTCAAGCGATGACGGCATTAGCTACATCCGGCCAGTGGCGGATCCAGGAATTTTTTTTAGGTGGTTCCCTCTTAATTTATAAGGTGGTTCCTACGTGTCTTCTATATATCCGTACACTATTATTTCGAAACTCGGGTGGTTCCGGGGAACCACCCGTTTGTATGCTGGATCCGCCAATGCATCCGGCTGGCGGCTGAATGAAAATTGATGTAGGGTTTTTGCGAGTGATGTCTCCGTAAGGATCGGTTCATTTATAATCATAGCTATTATTATTATTATTATGGTAAATTAGAATTCATGGCATTGAAATCCCATTACTAAATAAATCGGGCAACTGTTTCATTAGTGGAAAATCAACAAGTTGACTTCTAATTACAAGTTTCAATTAGCTCTTTTAGGATATGAATTATTAATTCACAGACTAAGCTTTTAATATGATATAAACCTATGCTTTATAAATCAAATAAATAATACTAGTTTACAATATTTATCTAAATCAATAATTTAATCGCTTTTAAGACGTATTAACCCGTTTAACGCCGACACAGTAATTTGATATTTATTATTTTAGGGTTTCCGAATTTCGTATATTACAACAGGACTTGATTGTGTATTAACGGGATTAAAACGAGCGTTTCCGAATTTCGTATATTACAACAGGACTTAACGTGCAACGACTTTAAGTCATTAAAACAGGATTAAAACGAGCGTTTTGAAGATTTTTTAAGGACGCCGGAAAGTTCTACGCCACCGCCGGCGGCGGTGGCCGGAAAATCGTGAAGAAAGGGGATGGGGGAAGGGTTGGGATTTCTTTTAATATGTTACATTATAATTTAAATTATATTTGCACTTTAAACCCTTGGACTTTATATAAATATATAAATTGATTTTAAACTTTATTTACACAATGAACCTTGAACTTTGAAATAATATATATATTCTTGATATAATTTTGTATCTTTGGATTATTTGTATAATATACCCGCATAGTTTGGAGATTGATTATTTTATTAACTTTAAATCCCGAGGTTTCATTATATGAACAAAAAAATGAGAAAATGAACGAATAATAACTATAAAATCGTCGTAAATAATATTAAATGATAAACGACAAATAAGAATATATTGAAACGACACAACGGGTCGGTTTAACGAATACAAATATAATTACGAATACGAATAAAAATAGACAGATGTCACACAAGGTACTATCATGCAAGGTTAAAGGTGACAATATCTATTTTTAATGTAAGTAATCCAAGTATTCAACAATCAACCAAAGTACACCATCATTAAAATAAAAGCAAAATAAATTCAAATTTAAATAATCCCTTCTACCTTAAGATTATCACTAAGTCCTTCATCTTGGCAATCAGGTTAAATTTAAAACCTGCATATGCGTATAAAATAATATAGTTTTGTCATCACAAGGTTGAGTGAGTAAAACATCAGTAAATTTAAATATAATATAATACAAAAAGTGCAAAACTGTCCTTTATGAGATAAACAATAAAGCCATTGAGCAATTAAGTGTGTTGGTAAAATCATTGCTTGCGAAATTTGGCTACTACGATATTCGTATTATCATACTATTAATGTGAATGTGATGAACCTCTTCAAATGCGATAAAATAAACATTTAGACATGTTGAAAATTAGGCATTTAATTGATATGCACACAAGATTAAACAGATTGCGAATGTGAATACTAGATAATACATAAATATGATACGATACGCATATGTCCCCAAAAAGTTGAAAAATAAGTAAAAAGGAGAGTGAATTACTCATATTATCAAGTAAGCAAAAAGAGTAAACGAGTTGATAAGAAGATAAAAACGTCACGCTCTTCGAGAATTACCAACGAGAAACCCTAGTTAAGATTGATAGCGGGAAATATATACGAATTTTATAAAATTAAAGATGGATTCTATAATTTAATAGGGATTCGGGTTTCGATGATGATCGGGTGTGTTTGCGAAAATACTTATTATTTAATTTATTATTATTTTTTATTGTGAAAACATCATTATTAAACTTATTTATTTATTTTTTTATTATTTTTGTTATTTGTAAAATCACTTTTATTTATTAAGATTTAAGATTATATAATAAAAATAATATAATTTAAATATATACATAAAATATACTTATAAATTAAATACTTAAATAAATATGATACAATTTTATTTATTTAAACAAATATCCTTAATATGAAAACATATTATAATATTTATTTTAAATATTTAACGAATCGTTAATAAGATTGACAAAAACACATTTAATACATTTATTAAGATTTTAATTGTTAAAACCTTTATTTTATAAACATATTGTATATAAATACATACATATTTATCTATATAAATATACATATACATACATACATATATATATATATGGTTTCAACAAATATATTAAGTGTTAAACGACCGGGATTATCGTTCTATAGTGTCGGTTACGTAAAAATAATGTTTATTTAATATCTATATTAATTATAATGATTTAATAAATTAACAAACATAAAATAAAAATTAAAACAAAATGGGGCTGGGGAGGGTCGAACTCACGCCCCAGGCGGTTGATGTGCGTGTGCGCGGCTTGTATAAAATATGATGGATTGGATATTTAGCTTTTGCACAAGATCGTGTTTTAAATTTATAAAAGTGATTTCTACAAAGACTGAACACACACAAAATAAGCAAGTGTACCTATCATATATGTAGAATAGTATTGGTAAGAACCAAGTATCGATCCGTGGACACAAATGTTTCTAATAATAAATCGTTGTTTTACTTCAATCGGAGGTTTTAGTCATTTTGGAGTTAATTTTTGAACTTTTTATAAAATGTAAATACTTATATATAATATATAGGTGACCAAGACAAGAAATTCTAAACGAGTTGTTCAATTATGCGAAGGTTACCATCTAAGATCAAGAATCCACTCCATTTCAACATTGATAAGTAATATGTAGACATGTGATAAACTTGCCGTAGCAATATATGATAGATAGCTCCTTAAACCTTAAGTGAGCATCTTTGGCACTAAGGAGATGATACGCGCATTTTAAAGTCCACCCTTTCCTAATGTCATACCGTCTCAATGATGTCAATTTAAGTTGGCAAGTAGTTTCGTAAAGTAGAAAGATTAGGATTGACTTCAATTTCTCGAATACCAATTCTAACAACTTCAGGTGGTTGTAGTTCATCACACAACCTCCCCTTGGTTGATTTAAGTAGGTTATAATTACACATTCCGTTAACATATAGTTTCTTTGGCTAATTTGATATCCTAAGCAAAGCCATTTTCGGATTACCAAGGTTTAGAAAAATACACCATAACTTATATCTCATCATTTATAAGTACAATCTAAGGATCCATGTTTCGATAATATATCAAAGTATTTCTATCTTTCAAGAACATGAATCGATCATGAACGATTGCCAATGATATTGACAACCACCAACTTTGAATTAGTGATTTAAGATGGTGAAACATTTCTCATCAAAAGATAATTGTAATATAACCATGTACTTTACTAGACTACATCACATGTCTTGATTAATTATCAAGTAAAACAAAGCTTCTTCATAGATTTTAGATGGTAAAAGGAGTTTAGCTCATAATGAGCATGATGATAGACATTAAGATGATTGATAATAACAAATACATGATTTAACTTGGAACAATCTAACCAAATGTAGATGAATCTTTCTTCTTAATGATGGTAATGATGGTTGATGATGATGATTAGTGGTGATGACCTCCAAACCTTCAAACTCTTTACTAGATCTTCAAAGTGAGTGTTAGTGTGTGTTTTTATAAGTGAAAACCGGAGAGAATTATTTTCAAGGCACACTTAATGAATGCAACATGAGCCACTATTTATAGGCAATCTGGATGGTGAGACACGTCCCCGTGCATGATGAGCACGGCCCCGTGTATCTTTATGACATGTGCCAGATTTGTTTTTCTTTTGTGTGAGGTGGCAACGGCCCCGTGGTCGGTAGGCACGGCCCCGTGTTTTTTAGTGGCATGTGCTCAATTCTTTTTGTCTTTTCTGTATTCTCGTCCACGGCCCCGTGCTTGATAAGCACGGCCCCGTGCTTTTTTTAGTGACATGTGCTCAATTCTTTTTGTCTTTTCTGTATTCTCGTTCACGGCCCCGTGCGTGATAAGCACGGCCCCGTGCTTTTGCTTCCAGATTTTGTCTTTTCTTATGTTAGAAGCATGGGGGCGTGTTTCTTGAGGCATGGCGGCGTGTTTCTTCGTTTTCTTGTGTTTTCCTCTGTTTTTCTTTGTCTTTTCGCTTGTTTCTTTGTTTGGGGCTTGGTTTCACCTGAAATTATTTTTTATTATGATAAGTAGTCTTTTATGCTTGTTATTAGATAGAAATTGCAGTTTTTAGAGATTATTTGATGCCGAAAAGATGTATATTTATATGTACATCAAACACCCCCACACTTGAACATTGCTTGTCCTCAAGCAATCTTCTTATAAATATCCTCTAAAAAAAACAAATTTAGGTTATAGCTATTCCTTAAGTGAGCTCCAACAAGATGAAACAAAATAACCAATCTTTGTGTTAGTGATAAATAAGAGAGAACTTTTGTTTTTATGAGCTTCCGTTTATGCAAAACGTCACGTTCTCATAATGTTCACTAACACTCGATTTTATATCTGATCATACCTGTGATGTATGTATGTGAACACTCAACCTGTAATAAATAAGCTTGTAACAAGTTCAAATCTCCACCTTTTTAAGGGTTGCAGAGATCAGAAGGTAAAAAGGGGTTTCGGTTTAGTATGAGTAGGGATTGGTATTTTGTGGTGATTCAAAGTTTAATGGTAAATACAACTTCCACTGTTTGTCGGGAGTTTTGAGATGTCTTCAATGGTTAGCTCCTTTTCTTCGAGAGTTTTTTTTTTTTTTTAACCATTATATACCTAATGACTCTTTTAAGGTCAGATCGTCAAGACCAGTTTTATCGAGGATGTGGATTAATTCTTCCTCAATCCTATTCTGAATAAAACTTCCAACTCTAATGGATCGTTCGGCTTTGACCCTAATAGCCCCCACCCTCATTAGTTCGGTATATTCATGCTGAGACTGAGTTTGACTTTTTCTACATCTTCCTTCGTGGGACCAGTTTCCGCAACCTAAACATCGTTCATATCTTTTTGCTATTCTCTTCATTGGGTTTTTGGAAATTCCACATAATGGTGGCCTTTGTTCGTTTTGGTACCACTTTTTCGTCACCTCATTGCTAAAGAGAAAGATTCTCTCCCTAAGTTCTGGAGGCAACGTAGGTTTTGTGAAGTGTATGCAGCAAAGTAAATTGAAATTGAAAGAATGCATTTCCAGTTCTTTAGGGTCTGCCGGTAAAAGACCAATGTTGTATTTTACCGGTGAAAGTGGATAAGGTGATCGGATTTTTGGGTTTTGTAATTTGATAATGGGTTTGATGGAATTGTGTTGATATTACCTTCTTTTTTATACAACGCTTCATGCGGTCTTGAAATGAATAATTGCGACAAGTTCTAAATCACATGAAACATATGACTCACTCAAAGCTTCCGAAAAAAATTATTTATATGGCATGAGGTTTATCTCACAGTAACGGAGGAATTGGGTATTAACGCCATATTTTGCATAAATTTATTCTCCATATTACAAAACTTCTTTTACTTTTTCACTTTTATAGTGATTGGTTGTTTGCAAAAAAAAATTTCTTGGTTTTCTCTTTAGGTTTTTAAGTAATCTTTGTTTTACTGCAAAAATATTTGTTTTAAAGAATTTTTATAATTAGTTGGACACACAATTTGGTCAAGTAATTCCCCTCCCCACACTTGAATCTCACATTGTCCTCAATGTGACAAGATTAATTAAAATATAAAAATTCTAATTAAGTATTATGGGTTAAAATGGAGAGTTACTTCCCTACGGGTTAACGAAATTTCGACAGAGCGTCCCCTGTTTTTCGTCCATTTTCCTGTTTTTGTACCTGTATAATATAAAACTGCACACATCCACAAACAACCAAGCATAAACTGCTGAAAATTGGGTATGGAATCATCCATCCCTTGCCCTACTGGGCTAAATTAGTACCTAGCATAATGTCTTTGGCTCCCCCGGCTATAAAAATATCCAAACCAACATAAAAATAAATAAACAAGTACGACGAAAAGTAAATTGTTTAGAACACACATAATAAGTTCATAAAATACTACCAACCCGTGCCCGTGCCTGACCTACCAGTGCCGTCACTCATCAGTTACCCGCATCCGGGTCAAATGGTCCCCACTGCCTGTCCATGCGATAGCCCAAACGATCAATCTCTCGTCTCGTCTCTGCATATTCGGTTGCTCGTTGTGCATCTGAGGCAGCCATCTGCTATGTAATCCTGTTAAACGAGGCGGTAGTGTTAGCTGAGAACTGATCAATAAGTCCAAATATACCCTCGAAAGAGTATCGGCTATCATGTGATGAACTGGGGCCGACCCCTGATGAAGATGGGCCTCCTCTCTGATGGTAAGTGTGGCGGCGGTATTGTCTGGGCGGTGATTGTCGTCTCTCGTGCACATCCTGTATCATCATCTCTGACGGGTCTTCTGGATCCCAAACTTGGTTGTTCTTATCACAAAATCTCTACACACCCGGGCTGATTTGCTGAACCATCTGCATGCTCTCACAGTAATCAAGGTTGAGAGCGATCGTGTCTGGGCTTGGAGTTCCTTCTGTGTCGACCATAGGCCTGGTAGAGGTTGTAGATCCAGGGACCACCAAAGATCGGGGAATTTCCTCGGGCAGTAGCATTTGTCATGAAAATTTTGCAAAATAGCATTGTGATATTGCATGGTATTTCGTTTTTCATGCAGTATAATGCCCAAAGATCCTTCAGGTTAACAACCCCCTCACTCTGTCCTCTAGCGTTAACGATATGACTCAGCAAACGGTGGATGTACCTCATCAGTGGGTCACGCAGGGCTGTGCTTTTAGAGACGCTTGGTCTATACGTTGTTGTTCCATAACTCAATTGTTCCCAAGCTTATTCCCTTATGGCACCTGCTACGGCTTCATCATCGTCACCTTCATCTGTAAATGTTATTTTTGCTTCGAACCAGATGTCGGTGTCAGTTTCCTCGGCCGTGTAAATACCCAAATCAATCCCCAGTTGGGTAACAAAAGTTGTATGCCAAACACCCCCACAACGGAACTCGATTGCCTTGGTATCCCACATGTCAAACTTTTTCTTCTTAAAGTTGAACGAGGCTAGGAATTCTTTTGTGAGTTCCGTCACTGAATTCCCTGTCTGGTTAAAAACCCGTCTCCAAGGTCCCCTCACAATGCTTTGATAGCGGTCCCATTGGTTTACGTTTCTTCGGGTGTCTTCACATGCACAGAAGTGGGCTTCTGGATATCTATTGTTGAGGTACGTTAATCTTTCGTTTGCCGATCGGTCCTTTGTTTTGCGATTTCCAAAGACTAGGAACGCATGAAAATCTTTCCCATACTCAGCCATCTGCAATTTACACTTAAATTAGTCAAAACTCACGGAAAATTTTCATTTTACTGAAACAGAATGCAAAGCACGGCGGCGTGCTTTCCGAAGCACGATACCGTGCTGCTGCTTCTGGTTCAGTTCCTTTGATGTTTGACTTTTGGTTGACCACGAATCGTGTTGTTTTGGGCACGGCTCGTGTTTTTAATATCGATTCTTAACTTACTCAGACTCGAAACCTCGTTTCTAACCGGTTATATCAATTGGGTTTAATGGTAAGTTGGGTATTTATGTCAAAACCCAAAAACCCGAATTGTTTCTTTCAATTAAACCCTAACCATTAAATCATTCAACAATTTATTCATCATAATCAAGCATAATAACCCATACCCTTTTCGGGTTTTGACCCGATTTAGTCAATTTGAACAATTCTAGGGTTAATCTAAACCTAGAATGACGAATTTGGACAATACAATTGTTAAATTAACATTCCTTAGGTTTATAATTGATGAATTGATGAAGAAATTAGCAAACAATTGAAGGTCGGTGGTTTTTGGTTCAGAATGCAGTGAAAAATAGGGTTGGTTGTGTGAGAAAGTTATTTTATTAAGTAAAAACTCGTAACTGTTGTTAAGTAAAAACTCGTAACTGTTGTTTGACCAAAAACACGGCCCCGTGCATTAAGAAGCACGGTACCGTGCTGCGTAGTGCAGACAGTATTGTTTTGTTTATTTGTTGAGCTGGTTTGTTTTTAACTGGGTTTTTATTTTCTGGTTATTTTAAACTTGGTAATTTAAACATCCTAATTTTCATTAAAAACTAAAAACATAATTAAAGATAGATGAAATGAAAAGTACAACAATTCTCGGGTCCTAACACATAGTACTAGCGGGAACAACTTAAACATGAAACAAAGTCAGAACTTCAACGGCCACAACTCCCGAACAAGTCCTGGATGTTTGGTGGTGCTCGCATGGCTTCCAAAAGTTCGTCAAGCTTTTTGTTGAGCGTGACGATTTCTCGATTGAGAAAGTTAAGTTTGGAAGTCACATCCTTGTGGTGGCCATCCACAACATGGAAGTTTTTGAACCTAAGCCGGTCGACTTTGCTAATTAACTCGACAACTCGAGCTTCGGTTTGCATGTTGCTCTCAACTTGATCTCTTACGATGCATTGGAGTCGCATGACTTGGTCCTTGAGGAAGGAAGATTCATGTTGTTTCCTCTTTTCACTGGCTTCCATTCAACCCGTTTTCCTTCCATTTAGGTAGTTTTTGTTTGGTGTGAATGGAATAGTGAATTTATGCATTCATTATATAGAGACTGGAAAGTTGAACACGGTACCGTGTTTTTGGAAGCACGGCCCCGTGCTGCTATAGGAATAAATGTTTCCGAGTCAGAGAATTGTACGGAGTCAGTGCGTATCATACTGAAGATTCTGGGGTGAACACGGGCTCGTGCTTAAGAAAGCACGGCCCGTGCATTTTGTCACAGTGATTTTTCTTTTAAATTTTCAACATGAATCAAGATCTGGAATTTTTAGAATGACGTTTATTGTGATAATTTGGAAGTTTGGTCATCTAAAAATTACTTTTCATTAAATAAAGATCCTAGAAAAATTTCGGGATAAACCCGGGTTTCCTATGAAAAGAAAATAATTGGGTTAAGCCCGAAGTCCTAATACATTGTGCTTAATGCACTTGTTTACACATAAAAGCATAAAATTAAGTTTCCTAGAGCTCCCCGAAATGCTCTCCTCCTTCGAATGGTCCTGGTGGTGGAAAATACGTGAAATCAAAAACTTGAAACTGGAGTTGCTCATTGATGTCTCGAAGTTCCATTTTCACGTTTTCCACTGATTCGGTGAGTTGCACGAGACGCATCTCCGCAAGGAGATTCATTTCGGTGAGTTCTTTCACGAGTTCTTGAAGTTTCAAGAGAAGCTCGGTTTTGGAAACATGGCGGGCATCGTTTCTCGGATGTCGGGAAACGGGAATTGCTTCATTCATCTCAGTTGGCATGCTGAATTTCCAGAGGTTTTTGGTTTTGGTTTTGGTTTGTGCAAGAAATGCAATGACACCAGGTGCCTTTTATAACCAAACAGGAAACCAAGCACGGCACCGTGCTTTTGGAAGCACGCCCCCGTGTTTTTGTTCTGACAATTCTGTTACAAGCCAGTCTGACTGAGATTTTGCAGCGTAGATGCCGGCCCGTATTTTTAGGCACGAGACAGTGCTTTGAAGAGCACGCCCCCGTGATTTTTATATTTTATATTTTTTTTACAAGGCCTAGTTTTGAGAAGGTCTTGGCCAGACCTTATTTCCCTAATTTCTTTAATCAAGAAGTTTGGAGGGTTAATACCTCCAACACTTCTTTAAGTGGACCGTCGATATATGGTTTTAATCGATGTCCATTTACCTTGAACTTTTGGCCGGTTGAATTTGAAATTTCGATGGTTCCGTAGTCAAAAACTGTTTCAACTACGTATGGACCAGTCCATCGGGATTTCAGTTTTCCTGGGAAAACACGTAAACGAGCGTTGTATAACAGTACACGATCGCCAGTTTGAAATTTTTTATTTCCTTTTAAATGAGCGTGGTGTATGCGTTTAGTCTTCTCCTTGTAGGACCAGGAATTTTCATAGGCCATTGTTCTCAGTTCCTCGAGCTCACGAATTTGATCTTCCCGGTTTGCTCCGGCCGACTTTAGATCAAAATTCACTGCTCTAAGGGCCCAGTAGGCTTTGTGTTTTAATTCTACTAGTAGATGACATGCCTTCCCGTAAACGAGCTTGAAGAGTGTCGTTCCTATGGGAGTTTTGTAAGCCGTCCTGAGGGCCCACAATGCGTCATCTAATTTTTCTGCCCAATTTTTGCAATTCATCCCCACACTTCTTTCCAAAATTCTCTTAATTCCTTCATTTGAGACTTCCACCTGCCCACTGGTCTGCGGGTGATATGGTGTTGCCAGTCGGTGATGGACCTCGTATCGTGCTAAGATCTTGTCCATCAGGGTGTTACAGAAGTGAGTACCTCTGTCGCTGATGAGAGCTTTTGGAGTACCGAATCATGAAAATAACTTTTCAGAAATCTTACAACTACTCGAGCATCGTTGGTGGGAAGAGCTTGTGCTTCTACCCATTTAGATACGTAGTCGACTGCTACCAGGATGTATTTATTTCCGAATGAGTTAGGAAATGGCCCCAAGAAATCTATCCCCCATACATCAAAGATTTCACAAATTTGAATGCCCTTTTGATCCATCTCATTTTTTGATGAGATGTTCCCGGCTCTTTGACAAGCATCGCATGCTTGGATCAAAGTATTTGTATCTTTGTATATAGTGGGCCAGAAAAATCCTGCATCAAACACTTTTCTGACCGTAGTGGCGGTACCGTGGTGCCCACCAGTAGGTCCTTCATGACAGTTTTTGAGAATGTCTAAGGCCTCCTTGCCTGCTACGCACCTACGAATGACTTGATCCGCACCTATCCTAAATACGTATGGATCTTCCCAGAAGTAAAACTTAAGGTCGGAGAAGAATTTCTTCCGCTATTGATGGGTAAGCCCTTTTCTGATGATCCTACAAGCTAAGTAATTTGCGAAGTCGGCATACCAAGGACTTTCGTCTTTTTCCTCTATCACTTCTTGAATGTGCATGAGGACTTCATGTGGGAAATTATCATTGATTATTTTTTTGTGAAGTTCCTCGGGAATTGGACATTCTAAACGTGAAAGGTGGTCTGCGGATACATTTTCTGCTCCCTTCTTGTCTTTAACTTCAATGTCGAATTCTTGGAGTAGTAGGATCCACCGGATGAGTCTAGGTATGGCATCTTGTTTGTTGAATAGGTATCGTATTGCGGCATGATCGATGTAAACTATGGTTTTGGAAAGAACTAAGTAGGATCTAAATTTTTCAAAGGCAAAGACTACTGCTAGTAACTCTTTTTCTGTTGTGGTGTAATTCTCTTGTGCATCGTTAAGAGTTTTACTGGCATAGTAAATTGGGTGAAATTGTTTTTCTTTGCGTTGTCCGAGTACGGCTCCAACTGCAAAGTCACTTGCATCGCACATGATTTCGAATGGAAGGGTCCAATCGGGTGTGGTCATGATTGGTGCGTTGACAAGTTTGTCTTTTAGTTTATTGAATGACTCAACACATTCCTCAGAGAAGACAAATGGTGCGTCTTTCTCCAGAAGTTTGGTCATAGGTCTTGAGATTTTTGAGAAGTCTTTTATGAAACGGCGGTAGAAACCTGCATGACCTAGAAAACTTCTAATGGCTTTGACTGAAGTTTGTGGCGGAAGTTTGGATATGGTTTCTATTTTGGCCCTATCAACCTCTAGTCCGTTTTGAGAAATCTTGTGTCCTACAACAATGCCTTCCTTTACCATAAAGTGGCATTTTTCCCAGTTGAGCACTAGGTTTACTTCTTAACACCTAGCTAACATTTTGTCTAGGTTTTTTATACAATGATCGAAGGAGTCTCCAAAGACTGAAAAGTCGTCCATGAAAACCTCCATAGAGTTTTCGATCATTTCATGAAAGATGGCCACCATGCAACGTTGGAAGGTGGCTGGAGCATTACATAGTCCAAATGGCATTCTTCGGTAGGCGAAGGTTCCGTATGGACATGAAAAGTAGTTTTCTCCTGATCTTTAGGAGCAATGGAAATCTGAAAGTATCCGGAAAATCCATCAAGAAAACCGTAGAACATTTTTTCAGATAATCGTTCGAGCATTTGATCTATGAAAGGAAGTGGAAAATGATCTTTTCTTGTGGCATCATTAAGCTTCCGGTAATCAATGCAAACTCGTCAGCCTGTAATGGTTCTCATTGGTATTAGTTCGTCCTTCTCGTTCATTATGACCGTCATTCCTCCCTTCTTAGGTACTACCTGAACAGGACTAACCTAAGGTGAATCCGAGATCGGGTAGATTAATCCGGCATCAAGTAGTTTGATTACTTCCTTCTTCACCACATCTTGCATGTTTGGATTGAGACGTCTTTGATGTTGGACCATGGGTTTGTATTCTTCTTCCATGAGAATTTTTTGAGTACGAAAGGAAGGACTGATGCCCTTGATATCCATGATCTTCCATGCGATAGCTTTCTTATGGTTTTTGAGAACCTTAAGAAGTTCGTCTTTCTCTTCTTTAAAAAGGTGAGATGAAATAATTACTGGGAGTTGAGAATCTTTCTCTACATAGGCGTATTCGATATGTTTTGCTAGTTCTTTTATCTCTAAGGCTGGTGGCTCTTCGATTGATGGTTTTGATTTTTCATTGTTTTCAATGATTTCGCATATCATTTCTGATTCTTCTTGGTGGTTATTATTGAAATTTTTGTTCTCTAAAATGGGTTTATTGAGTGTTTTGTCTAAGACTTGTGTTTCTAAGGGAGTGTTGATGGAGGAATCTCGCATATAGCAACTCACGATGGAGTCTATGATGTCAACACAATATAAAGTGTCATCGTGCTGTTGCGGATATTGCATAGATTTTCCTGTGTCAAAAGTGATTGCCTCGTCATTGACCCTGAGAGTGAGTTTAGCGGTGCAAACATCAATGATAGCCTTTGCGGTGGCTAAAAAGGGTCTTCCTAAAATAAGAGGTACACTTTTGTCTTACTCCATGTCTAGAATCACAAAATCTACTGGGAAAACAAACTTGTCAATTTTAACAAGCATGTTTTCAACAATGCCCCGAGGATATTTAACGGATCGGTCAGCTAACTGAATGCCTATGCGGGTGGGTTTTGGTTCTCCTATCCCTAGTTTTGCAAAAACCGCATAAGGCATTAAATTAATACTAGCTCCTAGGTCAGCCAGGCATTGCTAACAGATAAATTTCCTATGAGACAAGGGATAGTAAAGCTCCCAGGGTCGGTCATCTTCGTCGGTAGCTTGCTTTGGAGGATAGCTGAACATTCTTCACTTAGGGTAACATGCGAGAGCTCCTCCAGCTTCCTTTGTTTGTCAGCACTTCTTTGAGAAACTTGGCATATTTTGGCATCTGAGCAATAGCTTCGACAAAAGGGATGTTGATATGGAGTTGTTTAAAGAGTTCTAGAAACTTCCCATACTTGGCTTCCAATCGCTCATGCTTCAGTCTTCTAGGGTAAGGAATAGGTGGAACATAGGTTCGGACTGGCTCCTTAGGCTGGACTATGCTTGTTGGGGTCCGCTTTTCCTGTGTTTCATCAGGAGACTTTTTCTCCATAACTGATTCTGAAGTTGGTGAGACAACATTGGTCGTACCGCTCCTGAGTGTAACGGCGTTAGCTGTTGCATTCGGGTTGGTGATTGTGTTGCTTGGAAGAGCGCCAGGTGGTCTTTCGGATAATTGTCGGGCAATTTGTCCGATTTGGGTTTCTAGGTTTTGAAGTGATGCTTGTTGACTTTTGAGATAGGCTTCACGTTTTAATAATACTCCGCTGATATCAACAGCTCTTGAGTCGGCTTTCTTTTCTGCTTCATTTTTTTTGGTTATTAACTGGATTAACATTTCTTCGATCTTAGAGTGGCTTGGGTTTTGATGGCTACTAGAACTTTGATCTTGGTATTGAGGTTTAGGCTGGAAGGGTTGATTCATTGGTCTTTTTTCGAATCCGGATAAAGGTTGAGTGTTACCTCCGTCTTTCCAGCTGAAATTCGGGTGGTTTCTCCATCCTGGATTGTAGTTGTTGCTGAAAGCGTTGTTCTGTCGAGCGATGAAATCGACTTCTTCCATGGCCATGATGACTTGTTTACAGTCACTCATCTTATGATTTCCTCCACAAGTGTCACAGGTGAGTCTGGTTTTTGATAGTTCGGCTTGAAGTTGTTCGAATTTTTTAGAAAGGGCTTCAAGCTGTGCTGTGACAAGAGTGTTGGAATCAACGTGGTGTATTCCTTTATGGGTAGGTATAAATCTTGGTGGGTTGTAAGCGAAACTCTTCTTTGCGGCTTTCTCCAGGACTTCAAATGCTTCGTTAGGTGATTTGGGTCCCAGGTCTCCACCAGCGATTTGGTCGATGGCATGTTTGTTTTGACTGGATTGTGCGTCAAAGAAAGTTTGAACTTGTAACCATACGCTCAGTCCATGATGTGGGCATCTTCTTAGAAGACTTTTGTATCTTTCCCATGCTGCGTGTAACGATTCATCATCATCGGTCCGGAATTCGGTATTGCTGGCTCTGTATTTGGCAGTTTTATCGGGCGGAAAATATTTGAGGAGAAACTGTTCAACCATCTGGTCCCAAGTGGTGATGGAACCAGAAGAAAGAGATTCTATCCATTCTAGGGCTTGTCCCCTTAGAGAGAAAGGAAAGAGTTTGAGTTTGATTTGATCTTCTGAACAGTTTTGGATTTTAAAGGTTCCGCATATTCGTAAGAATCGGGATATGTGAGAAAGAGGGTCTTCGTCGAGTAGACCATGAAATTGAACTGAATTTTCCACCATATGAATGGTACTTGATTTGATTTCGAAATTTTCTGTGATTTCGTATGGAGCCACTCCATTTCCGTAGCCTTCGAGAGTTGGCTTGGCATACTGGCTCATGTTCGGCTCATTGTTCTGGGCCGCCATCATTTCTTCGGTTTGATTTTCTCCTGATGTGGTGGCGTCTACTGATTGTCTTTGATTGTTTCGGCGGTTTCTGTGGTCCGTTTACGAGTTCGTCGACGAAAGAGTCGTTCCGGTTCAAAAATTGGAGAAACAAGCTCAGGCTCAGAAGTAGAGGACATACATGGGACTAAATCAAAAGTAAACTAAAGTGAAAGTTAGCTAAAGTTAGTCTAAAAGGTTAGTCTAATATTAATCTACAAGTTAATTTAAGCTACTTTAAACTAAACTAAACTAAGGTCTAAATTAATTAAAGTAAGGTAAGGTAAAAAAAAATAGGCTAACTGTAAAATTATATATTTTAATATTTAGTAAAAATATAATAAAATAAGATAAAATAAAATAAAAGTTAAAAATTTGTACAATTATGAACAATGATTAAATTAAAACTTGGATCGTTCTTAGAAACGTACCGTGTCCCCGGCAACGGCGCCAAAAACTATGATGTGCGTGTGCGCGGCTTGTATAAAATATGATGGATTGGATATTTAGCTTTTCACAAGATCGTGTTTTAAATTTATAAAAGTGATTTCTACAAAGACTGAACACACACAAAATAGGCAAGTGTACCTATCATATATGTAGAATAGTATTGGTAAGAACCAAGTATCGATCCGTTGACACAAATGTTTCTAATAATAAATCGTTGTTTTACTTCAATCGGAGGTTTTAGTCATTTTGAGGTTAATTTTTGAACTTTTTATAAAATGTAAATACTTATATATAATATATAGGTTACCAAGACAAGAAATTCTAAACGAGTTGTTCAATTATGCGAAGGTTACCATCTAAGATCAAGAATCCACTACATTTTAACATTGATAAGTAATATGTAGACATGTGATAAACTTGCCATAGCAATATATGATAGATAGCCCCTTAAACCTTAAGTGAGCATCTTTGGCACTAAGGAGATGATATGCGCATTTTAAAGTCCACCATTTCCTAATGTCATACCATCTCAATGATGCCATTGAGCAATTAAGTGTGTTGGTAAAATCATTGCTTGCGAAATTTGGCTACTACGATATTCGTATTATCATACTATTAATGTGAATGTGATGAACCTCTTCAAATGCGATAAAATAAACATTTAGACATGTTGAAAATTAGGCATTTAATTGATATGCACACAAGATTAAACAGATTGCGAATGTGAATACTAGATAATACATAAATATGATACGATACGCATATGTCCCCAAAAAGTTGAAAAATAAGTAAAAAGGAGAGTGAATTACTCATATTATCAAGTAAGCAAAAAGAGTAAACGAGTTGATAAGAAGATAAAAACGTCACGCTCTTCGAGAATTACCAACGAGAAACCCTAGTTAAGATTGATAGCGGGAAATATATACGAATTTTATAAAATTAAAGATGGATTCTATAATTTAATAGGGATTCGGGTTTCGATGATGATCGGGTGTGTTTGCGAAAATACTTATTATTTAATTTATTATTATTTTTTATTGTGAAAACATCATTATTAAACTTATTTATTTATTTTTTTATTATTTTTGTTATTTGTAAAATCACTTTTATTTATTAAGATTTAAGATTATATAATAAAAATAATATAATTTAAATATATACATAAAATATACTTATAAATTAAATACTTAAATAAATATGATACAATTTTATTTATTTAAACAAATATCCTTAATATGAAAACATATTATAATATTTATTTTAAATATTTAACGAATCGTTAATAAGATTGACAAAAACACATTTAATACATTTATTAAGATTTTAATTGTTAAAACCTTTATTTTATAAACATATTGTATATAAATACATACATATTTATCTATATAAATATACATATACATACATACATATATATATATATATATGGTTTCAACAAATATATTAAGTGTTAAACGACCGGGATTATCGTTCTATAGTGTCGGTTACGTAAAAATAATGTTTATTTAATATCTATATTAATTATAATGATTTAATAAATTAACAAACATAAAATAAAAATTAAAACAAAATGGGGCTGGGGAGGGTCGAACTCACGCCCCAGGCGGTTGATGTGCGTGTGCGCGGCTTGTATAAAATATGATGGATTGGATATTTAGCTTTTGCACAAGATCGTGTTTTAAATTTATAAAAGTGATTTCTACAAAGACTGAACACACACAAAATAAGCAAGTGTACCTATCATATATGTAGAATAGTATTGGTAAGAACCAAGTATCGATCCGTGGACACAAATGTTTCTAATAATAAATCGTTGTTTTACTTCAATCGGAGGTTTTAGTCATTTTGGAGTTAATTTTTGAACTTTTTATAAAATGTAAATACTTATATATAATATATAGGTGACCAAGACAAGAAATTCTAAACGAGTTGTTCAATTATGCGAAGGTTACCATCTAAGATCAAGAATCCACTCCATTTCAACATTGATAAGTAATATGTAGACATGTGATAAACTTGCCGTAGCAATATATGATAGATAGCTCCTTAAACCTTAAGTGAGCATCTTTGGCACTAAGGAGATGATACGCGCATTTTAAAGTCCACCCTTTCCTAATGTCATACCGTCTCAATGATGTCAATTTAAGTTGGCAAGTAGTTTCGTAAAGTAGAAAGATTAGGATTGACTTCAATTTCTCGAATACCAATTCTAACAACTTCAGGTGGTTGTAGTTCATCACACAACCTCCCCTTGGTTGATTTAAGTAGGTTATAATTACACATTCCGTTAACATATAGTTTCTTTGGCTAATTTGATATCCTAAGCAAAGCCATTTTCGGATTACCAAGGTTTAGAAAAATAAACCATAACTTATATCTCATCATTTCTAAGTACAATATAAGGATCCATGTTTCGATAATATATCAAAGTATTTCTATCTTTCAAGAACATGAATCGATCATGAACGATTGCCAATGATATTGACAACCACCAACTTTGAATTAGTGATTTAAGATGGTGAAACATTTCTCATCAAAAGATAATTGTAATATAACCATGTACTTTACTAGACTACATCACATGTCTTGATTAATTATCAAGTAAAACAAAGCTTCTTCATAGATTTTAGATGGTAAAAGGAGTTTAGCTCATAATGAGCATGATGATAGACATTAAGATGATTGATAATAACAAATACATGATTAAACTAGGAACAATCTAACCAAATGTAGATGATTCTTTCTTCTTAATGATGGTAATGATGGTTGATGATGATGATTAGTGGTGATGACCTCCAAACCTTCAAACTCTTCACTAGATCTTCAAAGTGAGTGTTAGTGTGTGTTTTTATAAGTGAAAAACGGAGAGAATTCTTTTCAAGGCACACTTAATGAATGCAACATGAGCCACTATTTATAGGCAATCTGGATGGTGAGGCACGGCCCCGTGTATCTTTATGACATGTGCCAGATTTGTTTTGTCTTTTGTGTGAGGTGGCAACGGCCCTGTGGTTGGTAGGCACGACCCCGTGTTTTTTAGTGACATGTGCTCAATTCTTTTTGTCTTTTCTGTATTCTCGTCCACGGCCCCATGGGTGATTAGCACGGCCCCGTGCTTTTTTTAGTGACATGTGCTCAATTCTTTTTGTCTTTTCTGTATTCTCGTTCACGGCCCCGTGCGTGATAAGCACGGCCCCGTGCTTTTGCTTCCAGATTTTGTCTTTTCTTATGTTAGAAGCATGGGGGCGTGTTTCTGGAGGCATGGGGGCGTGTTTCTTCGTTTTCTTGTGTTTTCTTCTGTTTTTCTTCGTCTTTTCGCTTGTTTCTTTGTTTGGGGCTTGGTTTCACCTGAAATTATGTTTTATTATGATAAGTAGTCTTTTATGCTATGTTATTAGATAGAAATTGCAGTTTTTAGATATTATTTGATGCCGAAAAAATGTATATTTATATGTACATCAGCGGTTCATGTAACCAGGCAACAAAAACACCACCAACCGGACTGTTGTGTTATTTGATTATTGAACAAAAACAATTAATTATAATCATCTTTGTAGTTCATCCCAAATCCAATCAAAACCCTAGAAATCAGGTTTAGTGTAATTGATCATTGTTTGATATAACTGATTTGGGATTATCATTCACTAATTAAAAACATATTAGTATCATATCATAATTACCTACAACTAGTCGAATTGAGGATAGACGAAGAACACAACCCTTGCGGCCAAAGGAAATCCAGAAACAGGTCTTGGCAGAAAGATATGATGCAATTGTGTTAGGGTTTTGTTTCATGATGATACGAGGGATGTGCAGGAAGCGTTTTAGGGTCGGTTAAGCCGTGCTTTCTTAATATCAGTTTAGTCATCGATACGTTAATATTTTATACACTTAAAACGCCGGTGTGATATGATATTGATTTACCAACGATATGTTATGATAAATTTCCTTGATTAATCTGAAATTCGAGGTTCAAGCAACAGGGGGTGGTATATGCGACGGGATGATGAAGATGAAGAATATTATATATATATATATATATATTTCTTAATTTTTGCAAACAAGTCTCTTAAGATTGGTTGTGGATACATAAGGGAATTAGAGTTACTTAAGGGGTCATTTTTGTACAAGATTGATAGTTATAACCAAATAAATATTAAAATATCAATAAAATAAAACATAATAACTAAAAGCACGGAAATTATTAATGACGAACAAGTCGGGTAACGGCTATAACCAAAAATAGAAAATAAACAAAAAACAAAAAAGAAATGTTACCTTTCCACTGCCCTTTAGGTGGGTGTATGACTGTCTCAAATACCTTTTGGGATCCTCGGTAGTTATCCGATTAATTAAACCTTTCTTTTTTCAATTGTCAACCTTTTTTGATCCATGTTTAAAAACTAATTGTCAACCTTTCTGAACTTAGACATCAGTATTATATATACTTAAAAAATGTAAACCGAACGTTAGTACGTTACTCAACCTTAATCATCGATATGTACATAAAGATATCACCAACACCGAAAGCTTAAAACAAAGTAGTTCAATAAGAAGAGAGAGAATAATAATATTAACGACGTGAATTAATCTCCATGGACCTCGAACAGAGTTCTAGGCTAAACTTTTCTTGCTCTTTGCCATCAACATTTCTTGTTCTGCTTCCCACCATGCCATGACACTCGGTAGTAGCGGGTTTTGTGGTTTCTGGCATGGGCGGAATCTGTGCTAGCGGTTACAGTAAAATGGGGCGAAGGGTTGGACTCATTAACAATGTCCTCCGCGTTTTTTGTAACAGTGTCTAGCACGGGATTCCCCCTTTGTTGAGTGGCTAACGCTTGTCCCGCCACATGGGTAGGTGTTTTACCACTCATCTCGTCCGAGAAAATAAAAAGAATTCTCAAGGAAAACAAGTTCTAGAAAAATGAACGGATTGCTCCAATGCAGAAACACTAATCGACCCTCAGCCTAATCACTTAGTCCTTAGGTTAATGTTTAGTATTTCCCATGGGAAGTTGAGTATAATCCGGCATATCTGAGTAGCTTCACCTACCAAACATAAAACCATGAGCTCGTTACGAGAAGAGGACAAGGGGGTCTTCTCGTAACCACCTTCCGGCATGAGAATCAATATGTATGATGGATCATGTAAAATACAAGCTATCGTGGAGCACTAGTGAGTGTTCTCCCAAGGATTTTAGATCCCTTTAACGTTGTAAGTTGAATGGTATTTATAGCCGGATGGGGGAAGAGAATGTACCGACCACCTGCCATGTCAGGAAATCCACCAATAGGAGAGTTTGCACGTGCCCAAGAGGAGTTGGTGGATATAGTAGTTGTTGATTGTGACATTTGTACTATGTAGTGCTATTAATGATGTGATGTTTTGTAACATCCCGAAATTTCTGGAATAATATTTAATGTATTATTTACGTCGGGTGAACTAATTGAGTTAGTGGAATAATAATAATATAATAATAAAAGTGGGTTATGGACTTGGACTAGTAAGAAAGACCATGGGCTTAAGCCCATGATCCATGATATATAAACCTTAATTAATCCATAATCCATTCATTTCACTCATTCTATACACCACCCAAAATACACACTTAAGCTCTCTCTTATTCTCTCTTTCTCTAGCCGAAACCAAGAAAAAGAATTGATTTCCGACCCGAGGTAATGATAGTACGATATAGTATGGACCCAAACCCGCTAGATCTAGTCGCGAAACGACTAGCCGACACCTTAAACCATTGAAGTCACGAGATCCGGATGGAATCGAGTATAAACCGACCAAAAGATGAGCTTAGGGGTCACCCTAGCTCAGATCTGGATCGAACGGGACGAAAAACGGTGAAAAACATGAACGACTGAGATCTCGCTTTTCCGGCGAGATCCCGGTTTTCCAGCTATGACGACGTCGGAAAAACGTGTGCGAGGTTGAAAAGAATGTCAGAACCCTAACCCCAATTCGTTATGGAAAACTACCGAATTAAAAGTAATTCGTTAACGGAGGGATAACGAATAAGCCTTAATTCATTATGCCAATTCGTTAAGGGAAGATAACGAATAAGCCTTAATTCGTTATGCCAATTCGTTAAGAAAAGATAATGAATCTGCTAAGCAATTCGTTACGGAGAGATAACGAATGGACCCTCATTCGTTAGAAGGTTCATTCGTTATAAAAGATCAGTTCGTTATAAAGAGTCATGTTCGTTATTTAGACCAAATCGTTATAAAAGGTCAATTCGTTATGAGCCCCCATTCGTTAAAGAACTGAATAACGAATTAGAAAAGCCGGATAATGAACTATACTTTGAAAGAATAACAGAAAGGTCCCTGGACTTAGAAAAGAATGATATAATGACAAAGAAGCCTTCGAACTTTAAGAGTTAGCAAATAAAATAATGATTGATAATTCTAATGGAAAATGTGTTAAGACAGTTAATGAAAATAAAATTTTTCCAAGCTGACCTGGCAGCTTGTCCTCAGCCAGGGGCTCTGCCCCTTGGACCCTGCTATGGCTGCCGCCCCTAGAACCCCGCTGTCAGGGGCGATGACCCCGGACCTCCGTTCGTTGAGGGTTATAATTACACTAGAAATACGATATGAGTATTGATAGTTAATTGATACATATAATTATTGCACAGTTAGCCGTGTACAACCAAAGAAAGGGATTACCATTAACTCTGAACGTAACCGCATTAAGGTTAGTTTCTAGCCCCAATTCCTTGTTATGTTTTCGGGGCTATGTGCATGCTCGATGTGAAGTGTGAATACACTTACCTTAAGTGGTAAGTGTATGCTATAAATGGTGTACGAGTTATTTGTCATGAGAGATTATGAATGAATGTTTGTTGGTGCGTGAACGATCTTCGAATATTGCACGTATCACCAAGGGGAATGATCTCCAAGTGATTAATAGTGTGTGTGAATGTTATGATGTAACTTGCTTATTATATAAATGATGAACTGATAGGAAGTGTGTTGTAGACAAGTAGAGAAAAGTGTGATAGAAGTGGAAAGGGGTCTAGTAAGGGTGCTAGTGGCATGACGATAGTACGTGGTTGGGTAAGCCTATATGTGACGTCGTTATTAAAGTGGCATAATGAGAGTACGTGGGAGGACAAGCCTCTACGTGCCTTCGTTAATAAGTGGCATAACATGAGTGCGTGGGAGGGCAAGCCTCTATGTGCTCCCGTAAAACAAGTGGCTAGACGTAGGGGACAGTCAAGTGGTTAAGCGGTAAGCTGAACAGGTTAGACAGTGGACTATGTGTCTTCGGACACGTATATAATTGCATGTAATGGTTGTATGGTAAGTTGCTTGATTAACTAGAACTCACTCAGCGTAGCTGACTTTTTGTATGCACGCAGGTGAGCAGACTAAGGAGCTAGCATGAGGATGGCACGTGGCAGGATTGAACGGCTGGCATTTGAAGATGGAAGAAATGATGTTTTAAATGTGATGTTTTACGATATGGTTTTAAGGAAAATATTGAATCTTTTGTAACGAATAGTTGAAGTTAACGTTTCCGCGAAAAGTTTTAATTAACTCTGATTTGTAAGAACTTTGTTTATAAGTAAATCTGACGTCCAATGTTAGGCACCAGTAACGGGGCCTTACATGCTCGTTTCTAATTGGCTAGACGTCTTTTTTAACGATATACTTCCTTTTTGCATCATATCTAGGAAGATCTTTGGCGCCACTTTTCCCAACACGTCAAAAAAGATTCGGCGCCTAGTAGAACGTCCATCAGCGTGTTATACTTTATACTTGGTGACTATTCAACGTACCATTTGGGTCCGCCTGACGGAGGTTTCAACTGCCCTTTCAGGTGGGTGTATGCCTGTCTAAAATACCTTTTGGAATCCCCAGTAGTTCTCCGATTAATTAAACCTTTCTTTTTTTCATTTGTCAACCTTTTTGATCCATGTTTAAAAACTAATTGTCAACCTTTCTTAACTTAGACATCTCTATTATATATGTTTAAAAACGTGTAAACCTTTGTGAACGTTAGTACGTTACTCAACCTTAATCATCTATCTGTCCAGAAAGGTATATCACCAACACCAAAAGATTAAAATAAAGTAGTTCAATGAGAAGAGAGATAATAATAATATTAACTACGTGAATTAAGCTCCATGGACCTCGATAGAAGGTTCTCTGTGGCATCTACAAAAATGCACATAGATCGCACCATCCACCTCTCTTCGATAGCTTTCATCACTACCTTCATCTCCAGCAGGGTAACCGCTCCGCTGGTCCCCATCATCCATCAAAACCTCCATCTCACCAAATCCGACATATGGACTGCCGAGGTCGCGTATGTTTCTGGTGGCATTTTCTCCAGGCTGGTTCTTGGTGCAGTGTGCGACTTGTTGGGACCTGACTACGGCTGCACAGTCCTGATAATGTTGTCAGCACCCACAATCTTTGTGAAGCATTTCGTTAGTGACGTTAGTGGATACATGTCCATCAGATTCATGATCGGGTTATCTTTAGCTACGCTCGTGCCATGCAAGTGCAGCGCAGTTATCAGGATGGCATACGCTGGGTGGGGGAACGTGGCTGGGTATGGTACGCAGCTCCTGATGTTGGGGTTGTTTGAGATCATCAAGAAATTAGGCACTGAGATGTCGGTCATTGCATGGATGATCGCATTTTTATACCTACTTACATATCGGTATTAACTCTAGGTCAAGATTTGCCTGCCCTTCACAAGAAGGGTGATTATATTGCCCAAGATAAATTCGGCAAGGTACGACTTATACCTAATTGAGGTCTTTAATGCATCAAGTACATATACGATACACTTTGCTCCTAGTTTATATATCTTAAATCATGTTACAGCTTTTATGTTATGATGCAACAGACTATGGAACATGGATGTGTTTGCTTCTATATGGTCACTCATTGTGTCTTGAGTTAAATCAAATTGATAACGTGACAGGTACAATTTGCTTCTATATGGTCACTCAATGGAACATAATTTTTAGGGGATACTTTCATTCTCAAAACGTTTTTTCTTTCCTTTCCTTTTTTATGAGAAGAGAGAAATTTGTAATACTTTTAATGTTGGATGTAAGTTTCATGGAAACTAAGTTTTATTGAATTTATTTTTATTTTTATAAATAATTTGTATGAGATATAGGAATGTTAGGGGACATCTCTACTCCACTAGAGATGACAATATATCAAGTTTGGGACAAATTTAGTAATCTTAACCCTAAAGTTTGTCCCATATACAGCGCCCCCCCCCCCCCTCTTCTGTCTTAATTGGTATAACTCTGTATGAATGTTTGTTTAATTTTAAGCACTCTCTTAACCTACTGAGAAATTTTAGTTATGTGTAGTTTGTTTCAAATAATAAAAACAAACTTCAAAAAAAGGTTGATGAGTGTGTTTTTGCGATGCCCTTTTCACAAGGTTGTAAGTTGTGGAAGTTAGGAAATAAACAAGTTTTTTTCTCTCATCGTGTCAAATATTATTTTACTTGTATATGTGGAGGACGTTGTCAAAACTGGAAATAACATAAAAGAGATTTAAAATATTAAAGCACTTTTAAAAACTAAAGTTTTTATTTTAAGATCTTGAAATCCTCAAATATTTTCTTTCTATTGAAGTTCTTTATTCACAATCTATTCTGGTGTGTCAGTGTGTGTTAATGCCAACGAAAATATGGTTGTTGAGATTCTTGCTGAATTTGGGCTAACATAAACATCTTAATGCCTCAATTGAGCAATAGCATATTCTGATTAGGGCTGAGCATGGTTCGGTTTGGTTATTAGGCGAAACCCAAACCGGAACTGAAGTAATCGGTTATTTGAATATGCAAACCGTTCGGTTTTCCAGTTTTCATTTTTCCAGTTATTTTCGGTTTTTTTTTCAATTATATGTAAAATTACAAAAAAAAATTTAAAAATAAAAATACATATTTTAAGCTTTTATAAGAACGTATTATTAAAGTACAACATATATATTGAATTCAAAAAACCAAAATAGACACGTTTTACGTGAAACTATACGAATATAAAGTTGCTAAATAGAGTTTATAATTAAACAAAATTCTTAATTAAAAAACATTATAAGTTTAGTCTCAATTTTATCATCATCTTATTTATCTTAAAAGTTTAGTCAATTCCTCACAATCTTGACAATCTTTGACACCATTAATCGGTCTGGTTCGTTTTTTTTTTTTTGGTTTTTTAAAAATGGATAACCAAATCAAAGCTGAGAATTCGGTTTAAAAATAAAACAAAAAATTAACCGCGGTTAATGTTTCGTTTCGCTTTTTTCTGTGTGGTTTTTTTTGTTAGTTCGGTTTCGATTCGGTTAACTCGGTTTTCTGCTCACCCTAATTGTGATAACCTTTTGTGAAAAAAGACAATATATACTCATTTAGAAAATATGCACGAATATCAAAAGTTAATTGGGAAACTTATCTACTTGTCTCATGCATGTCCGAATATTTCTTATTCGGTTCAATTGTTAAGTCAACATATGCATAGTCCAACAAGTTCACAATTGGGACTTGCATTGAGACTCTTTAAGAGGGTGTTCGTATTTTCAGAAAGATCTTCTTGCCCCTCTTTTGCATTCGCCATGCAGACCACACGCAAATGTTTAGGTCTAAAGATTGTTTGTTTTTTAGAAGAGATTTCATTAAAAACATGTATTGTGTCATCTTCTTCGCATTGGCATGGACCAACAACTTCTTACATCTTCGGGCATCTTCTCATCTTTTATTTCATCAGTTTATTTTCACTTCTTCAAACCCTAAAAACACACAACCTCTTCTTCCACCCTCACCTTGCATCAGCCCATGCCCTTCCACCCCCGATTCCGCCGGCCACCACACAGCTCCACGCCGCAGCCTCCTCACACCTACGTCGGCCACCGCTGCTCCTTAGCCTCCCCCGCACAGGTTCGACGCACATCAGGTAAGCATCATCGATTTCATCATCATCTTCTTTGTCTATCTGATTGTATGAGCAGAGGCGGAGCCGGTGGCCAAAATTGTTTAGCGGGCAACCCAGTTGACAGATTTTTTAGCAACTTGGCCCTCTAAATAACCTCTTATAAAGCTATTAAAAGTGAAGAAAAAGAGTAAATATAAGTAGAATAATATAAATTTGTGGTGGACAATGGTGTTATGAAACTCTAAAGAGAAAAGAGAGGAACTGAGAAAGAAGATAATGAACCTAACTTTAGTTGAATTAAAATATGTGTTGCATAGTTCTCTCAAAGTCCAAAGTAGTACCTAGCTTATTATTAATTATTAATTAATCAATTTTTTTTTCCGAAAAGCTTTAGAGGATAAATCCTTTAATTCACATAGTAAATTAGATTCAAGTTTTTCTTAAAAAATTTTTATTAATAATTTAGTTCACAATTAATATTGTTTACTCATGTTTATTATTTTGCCATATTAGCTATATGCAGTACTTAATTAATTTTAAATAGATATATTTCATATAAACGAGTAAACCTCTTCGCATTTATTGTCACAAACGTTATCCTATAGTTGATTTAATACATATTAAAGCAATATAATTTTATGCAGATTATGCTTTCTTTTCTGGCTAGGTGCATTTTTTTAGTACTGAAGATATAAGCATAGAGGAACCATAGAGGTATAGGTTGTAACATCTCAAAATTTTAAATAATAACATTTAATATATTATTTATTATGATGGGAAGGTTTACTTGAGTTGACAGGGAAATAATAAAATAAGAAGGATAAATGAAAAGTATGCTAATTAAATGGAATTAATTTTGGACCAAAAAGGAAAGATGGGCCTAAGAGAGTATAAATACCCTCTTAAACCCTAATCATTTCCATTTTCATCCATTCTACACCTTGCCTACACCATAAAACACACACACACCTTGCTACTTACGGCCGCAAGAGTGATAGCAAGATCCAAGATCATACGAGAAAAGATTCTTGACTAACCTTCGATATTCAAGCAAGTTACATGATCCAAGTTCATAATCAAGCTAACCGTGACCTAACAAGCACATAAAGGGTATGTTCTTGATCTTGAAGGTTACGTTTTTATAAACGGTTTGTCATGAAACTAAACCCTAGAGTAGATCGGGTCTAGATAAATCATAAAGTTGCAAACTTGATGATTAGAATGGACTTAACAAACTTATGGTTATGAAAGGTTCATCAAGAAAACCCTAGATCTAGCTTAATGGACGTTTTTATGCTTAAAGGTTCAAGCTTTATGCTAGAAATGGGTAGGTCTTGGCAATGGGGTGTTAACGAACGGAAAACGGTTAAGGGGGTTGGGATTTAAGTGATTAAAAGTGTAATCACGGACCATTAACCGTTATTTGAGCCTAAATGGATAGGAAATCGGAGCTGAAATCATCAAACAAGGGTTCTCGGACCTGAGCCTCCATATGGGTTCTCGGTCAATACGAGAACTCGGTCAACGAGAGTTCTCGGTGACGAAAGTTCTGGGTGACCAAGGGTTCTCTATCAACCCACGTTCTTAGCCAAGTAGAAGATCTCGCTCAAACACGAGTTCTCGATCAAACCTGGGATCTAGGTCAAACAGGGGATCTCGGTCAAACATGGGATCTCGGTCAACATAGGTCCTCTGCCAAGAGTTCTCGGTTGACATAGTGTAACACCGCGTCTTTTACCCTCTTTAATTTAAGCCTAAATATACTAACTTAGAAAGTACATGGACCAAAAGTGTAAATTTTGAAAATGTTGTCCCATCGCGGTACGCGACGGGGTAACAATCAACCCATCGCGTAGCGCGATGGGCTTGCAGAGTCAGTGGACACGTGTCCAACGACGTGTCAACACGTGGCGCGTTGTGACAGGCCACGTGTCACCACCGCATAAGGCGGCGTAATATTGCGGCGTCGCGATACGCGACAGGTTCCAAAGAACCCATCGCTTACCGCGATAGGGTCCAATTTCGGCTATAAAAGGGGGGTGACGGGCATAAGCTCCATTCATCCCAAAAACACATTTCTTTACACACACATAGCCTTGGGAAGCGTACCCCATTGCCGTAACAAGCCGACGTGCTATTTTCTCGTATTTCGTGCAAGAAACGAAGTTATAATCAAGTAGCAATCACTTAAGCGAGTAGATCAAGATCCTGCCTTTTTTTTATCAATCTAAGTGTCCGCATTAAGGTAGGATTTACGTTTAAGTTATTTGAATTATAGCTTAGACTTTCAATCGAGGCTATGGCCTTTAACCTTGATCGTATTTTACAAATCATTCACAATCATGTTTTCATGGACGTTACTTCATGAGGAAGTAATGTTAAACAAAAGATATATTTTGACGGGCATGTAGTAACTGGAAGGGGGATATCACTAGTAGTAAGTTTCTTGCCTAAGGAAAAGTAATTCTCATAAATCCCAATCAACCGAGGGACCCGTTTACTTACCTGGAGAAACTTACTAACGTGATAGAACCTATTAGGCCAAAGCATGCTATATCAAACGTCACATAAAACAAGTGTTTTCATTCACAATCAAAGATAAACAATTTCAAGGTTAAGCTTACAATCATAGCTTAATCATCATTCAAAACATTCATACGAACCTATTTATGTATAGGTTAAATATCATTCGCAATCAATCAATCAATCAGTCAAGGGTTTTCAACACCGACGGTACAGGTGAATACGTCAACCTTTTTATCAGTCAAAACATATTTATACTCAATGAGACAAACGGGTGTTTGTCTTAACGAGTCAATCAATGTCTACAAGATAGAAAATAAAACATTATAATACAAGATAGAAAATAAAAGCAACTCATACCGAGTACACATGTGTCTGGATCCAAACATAACTGTTCAGCCTAATCAGTCAAAGGCCAGGTGGCCGTGGGCTAATGGTCATGACTAGTTCTCCTTGCAGGGGCGTCATAGCTCGGGAGAACATTTGTGTGTGTGTAGGGTAGTGGTACAAATCCCATATGTGGTCGTGCATCTGCTGAGTGTACAGGAAACTATAATTGTATTATAATTGTCTTTCAAAAAGTTTTATCGAGTCATACGTGTTCACCAGCATATAGCTGACGTATTTTTCCAACCCATTGTAGGTAATTAAGCATAAGTAGCCTTAGCAAGGATTGGAGTTTATATGAAGATAGAAGCGCTTACAAGATGGCTCCGTTTTTGATAAACAAATCCTTGTATTATGAAACATATATTTTGTAAACTATACTTGGGAGTTTAAGTCCCAAGTAAATTTTCAATGTAAATTAATATTATATTCAACCTAAAGTCTTCCACTAAAATTAAACCATAAACTCTGATATATTTACAAAACAGGTACCAACTTGTGGTCACACGCTTAGGCTCTAAATCGGGGTGTGACAGATTGTTATCAAAGCCATCGGTTTCAGCGAATTAGGTAACAAAACATTTGTACCCAGGCTTTAACCATTATTGTTACTATTATTCATAGGGATAAGATAGGATTGGTAAACCTACTATCCCTAATCTAACTAAAGTGCAGATGTCTTATACTAACTACTTTGGTCATAGACACTGAGTAGCCATTCGATCACAACCGACAATCAATCTCGAACCATCTGATATGGAAAGTAGCAATAGTTATTATACTAGCTTTTTCAGTCACAGGGAGTCAGCAGATGCCAATAGAGATTTCTGACGATACCACCGACAACAATCCTCAATATTATCCATCCGAGGTTCCGATTTACCATCCTTCTGAGGAACAGGAGGTACAGAGTAAAATCAAGCAGGAAACCGAATCGGAATCATAAAGCTGGATGAATTGTCACTCTGATCAAGGGAGATGGCAATTTGGATCACCACCATTGAACTATCAATACGAGACTCCACCAGCATCTGCTGAACCAAGTCGGAAACCAAAAATGAGGGTTACAATGCCTCATGAAAAGATAACTTTTCAAGCACTAATCAAGAACCCTTATGAAACCGACGAGGATCCTGAAGAAGAGGAGGATCCCGAGGAAGAGGAGAACGAGAATCCTTACTTCCCTCCATACTTAGGACCGAGACCTTCAATTTCACAACAAGCTAAAGAGATTTGCGAGGAGGCAAATCTTATCGAGGAATTTTATACCACCAATATTCCCGATGAATAAATGCACGCATACGTTGCAAACCCACATCTCTATCCACAAGAAAATGGACATCTCTTTCCAGCTGCATCTGCACCAACGTGATATCCGAACTCGCCAAATTCGGTGATGGATGAGTTAAGGAACGAGGTTGTGGACAAGAAGAAAATGGGAAGGAAAATAGCTAAGAAATGTGACAAGATGAAAAATCTTGTTACAAAATGGATTAAGGATTAGATATCATGTTGCATATCAATGTTTGTTGTTATGTTTCCTTCATGTAACATAAATAATGTAATATAAAGTGTGTCTTTCCCTAAATTTTGTTTTATTCATGTAACAGCATGTCTAAAGCAAACAGTAACCAAGAAACAAAAATAAACAACAATAAAGGAAAGACCATTGAAGAAATTATGCTAGAAAAGAACAAGGAAGAAAACATAATCAACAACAAAGAAAAGACTGTAATAGAAAACATACAAGCAATACCAAAGGATTATGTGCTCGGTATTCGTGATCTAATAAAAGAAGCTGTGAACCCAATCTATGAAATATTGAAAAATGATCCTAGCCGTTCCGCTTCTCAATCTAGTAAAAGGGTAAGCCGAAGCAAAAGTGAAACGGTAAATTCAAAGAAAGAATCGGAAAAGAAGGAAGATAACAAAAAGGAAACCGAGAAAAAGAAAGAAACGAGTGATGCAAGCTCCATTGCTGAAAATGAACTTCGTGAGAAAACTAAGAAACTCAAAATAAACGAAGGTTGTGGTTTCAAAGTATTCAAGGTTTAAAACCCCAAATAATTTCACGGGGACGAAGGAGCAATAGTTACCCTCCGATGATTGGAGGAAATGGAATCGATTGTATTAATTAGCAAGTGCACGGAGAGAGAGAATGTTCAATATACCTCCCAGATGTTCAAGGGGGAGGCATTGTAATGGTGGAATACCCTGATCGGAAACAAGGGTAGAGAGAATCTTTACAACCTGGATTGGGAAACGTTTAAGGCTATGATATTAAAGAAGTTATGTCCAATCAATGAAATGGATCAGATTCAGACCAAATTGTGGACCACAAGGTTGTGGGAACCAATCTCAAGGAATATAACACCAAGTTTCTTGAGTATTGTAGAATCGTACCTCACTCAGTCGCTCCTGAAATCAACAAAGTGACACGCTATATTTACGGATTAACAATTGAAATCCGTGATTTAGTCCGTTCACATATACCGTATTCGACGGAATCTGCCATGGAGTTGGCCTGGTACTTGATGGATGAGATGATAAGGAATTGGATGAAAGGAAAAAAGATGATGGCAAGACGCCAGTTGGAGGAAAGATTAAGAAAGTTGAGAAAAAGAGGGAAGGAGCGTTCGTGTATACTCGCCCTGCTTGTAAGACATGTGGCAGAAGACATTTCGGGAGATGTCAACGACCCTTAAGTACCATATATGTAATTTTTGCAGAAGGCCGGGTCATATCGAAACAGACTGTAAAAAGAAAACAGTAGTGTGTTTTGAATGTGGTGAAAAGGGGCATTTTAGTACGGAATGTCCAAAGAAGAGGCCAATGACAGCGACAGTTGGCGCAAGTGGCAGCGGGGTGAAGACCGATGCCAAGAAAGGAAACGCTCGTGTCTTTATGCTAGACACCCAGAAAGCAGCAGATATACCGGACGTGATCACCGGTACGTTTCCTATAAATAATGTTTATGCTAGAATATTATTTGACTCGGGTGCAAACCAAAGCTTTATAGATTATAAATTTTGTAGTCTATTAAATGAGCCCTTAGTTAAACTAGATAAACATTATGAAGTAGAAACTGCTGATGGGAATGTAAGTAGAATAACCGAGGCTTTAGAGAATGCCACAATATCTTTAGCAAATCACATCATACCTGTACGATTGTTACCCATGCCATTAGCAGGTTTTGATGTAGTATTAGGTATGGACTGGTTATCATTTAATCAGGCTCGTATCTTATGTAACGATAGAGCCATTGATATCCGAACGCCTAATAATAAAACCATTCGTATAACTGGAGACAAAGAAGGAGGAAAGGTAGGAATCATATCCAAGATTAAGGCAAGTCATTGTATAGGAAAGGGATGCCTCGCATTCATGGCCTATGTAACCAAGGAACCCGAACCAAAGAAAATGGAGGAAGTATCGATCGTATCCGAATTTCAAGATGTATTTCCTGATGAGCTATCAGGAGCCCCGCCTGATAAAGAAGTAGAATTTAGAATCTACTTAATACCGGGAACTTCACCAATAGCCAAATCTCCCTATCGTCTAGCACCTACGGAAATGAAAGAATTAAAGAAACAGTTGGATGAGCTATTAGAGAAAGGATTTGTACGACCAAGTTCGTCACCGTGGGGAGCTCCAATTCTATTTGTAAAGAAGAAGGACGGATAGATGAGGATATGTATAGATTACCGAGAACTAAACAAGGTCACGATTAAGAATAAGTACCCACTGCCACGAATCGACGACTTGTTCGATCAACTCCAAATAGCAAGCTGTTTCTCCAAGATTGACCTTAGATCGGGTTACCATCAGTTGAAGGTACAAGAAGAAGATATACCTAAAACAGCCTTTAGAACCCGATACGGACATTATGAGTTCACCGTTATGCCTTTCGGACTCACTAATGCTCCAGCAGCTTTCATGGACATGATGAATCGAATTTGCAAGCCATACTTAGACAAGTTTGTTATCGTTTTCATTGACGACATTCTTGTTTACTCAAAATCCAATGACGATCATCAAGTTCGCCTCAAGATTATACTTGAAGCCCTAAGGAACGAGAAATTATACGCCGAGTTCTCCAAGTGTGAATTTTGGTTGTCCGAAGTACAATTTCTTGGTCATGTTATAAATGAGAAGGGTATTCAAGTAGATCCCGCAAAGATTGAAGCTATAACCAAGTGGGAGAAACCCAAGACACCGACTCAAGTTCGAAGTTTCTTAGGCTTAGCCGGATATTACCGAAGATTCATTCAAGACTTCTCTCGAATAGTTGTCCCATTAACTTCACTCACAAGAAAAGCAATTAAGTTTGAATGGGGACCGAAGCAAGAGGAAGCATTCAAAACACTTAAACAAAAGTTAACCAATGCACCTCTCTTGGCTTTGCCGGAAGGGTTAGAAAACTTTACCATTTACTGCGATGCTTCGCACACGGGAATGGGATGTGTTTTAATGCAAGGAAAGAAAGTAATTTCTTATGCTTCGAACAGTTGAAAGTTCATGAAAAGAATTACACCACGCATGACCTTGAATTAGGCGCTATAATTTTTTCTTTGAAGTTATGGCGACATTACTTGTATGGTGTAAAGTTCACGGTATATACTGATCACAAGATTTTGAAGCATATATTTGATCAAAAAGAGTTAAACATGAGACAAAGGCGTTGGATGGAAACACTTAATGATTACGACTGTGAGATCGTATATCATGAAGGAAAAGCCAATGTAGTGCCTGACGCCTTAAGCAGGAAAGAAAATGAAAAGCCAAAGAGAGTTCGAGCTCTTAAATTGGAACTTAAAGTTGATTTAGCTAGTCAAATCAAAGAAGCTCAGAAGTTGGCACTGGAAGAAGGAAACAATAAAGCCGAAAAAGAAAATGGTACAATCGATCAACTAATTAAAGGAAGTGACGAAATACTTAGACTCGGTACAAAGATTTGGGTACCGATGGTCGGAAGTTTAAGAGATAAGATTTTAGAAGAAGCACACAAGTCAAAGTATATGATGCATCCAGGAAGTGACAAAATGTATCACAATTTGAAGGATGATTACTGGTGGATCGGAATGAAGAAAGATATTGCCTTATATGTAGCTAAATGCCTGACGTGTTCAAAAGTAAAATCCAAACACCAAAAGCCGTTAGGATTACTACAACAACCGGAAATCCCGATATGGAAGTGGGATATGATAACCATGGATTTCATCATGAAGTTACCGAAAACTTCACGCCAAAATGATGCAATCTGGGTTATTGTCGACAGACTTACCAAGTCTGCCCATTTTATACCGATACAAGAAACGTTTAGCATGGATAAGTTATCGCACTTATATGTTAAAAACATTGTATCCTTACATGGTGTGCCGCTATCCATCATTTCTGATAGAGATAGTCGTTTCACTTCAAATTTTTGGTCAAGTTTTCAAAAGTCTATGGAGACTCGACTAAACTTAAGTATTGCATACCATCCCCAAACTGATGGCCAAAGTGAACGTACAATTCAAACCTTAGAAGATATGCTTCGTGCTTGCCTTATTGATATAGGAGGAAGTTGGGATACCCATCTTGCTTTAATGGAATTCTCGTACAACAACAGTTATCATACGAGTATTCAAGCAGCACCATTTGAAGCATTGTATGGACATAAGTGTAGAACACCTGTATGTTGGCCAGAAACAGGTGAGTGTCAGTTGTCAGGACCCGAGATAGTCCAAAGAACCACCGATCAAATAATACAAATCCGTGAACGATTAAAAACAGCAAGGGATAGACAAAAGAGCTATGCGGACTTATGCCGTAAACCTTTGGAATTTAAAGAAGGTGATAAAGTATTACTTAAAGTCTCACATTGGAAAGGTGTAGTAAGATTCGGGAAGAAAGGAAAATTAAGTCCAAGATTCGTTGGGATGAAGGGTATTCACGATGTGTTTCACGTATCCAATCTGCGCAAATGTTTAGCCGACGAAACCCTTGAAATGCCATTGAAAGATGTCAAGATCAATGAGAAGCTTAAGTTTGTAGAACAACCGATTCAAATAGAGGATAGTATGATTAAATTTCTTAAGCACAAACGACTGAAGCACGTGAAAGTCAAATGGGATTCAAGACTAGGACCCGAGTATACGTAGGAACTCGAGTCAGAAATGAAGAAAAAGTATCCCAATCTATTCCAATAAATCTCGAGGACAAGATTATTCAAAAGGTGGGGAGGATGTAACACCGTGTCTTTTACCCTCTTTAATTTAAGCCTAAATATACTAACTTAGAAAGCACAGGGACCAAAAGTGTAAATTTTGAAAATGTTGTCCCATCGCGGTACGCGGCGGGGTAACAATCAACCCATCGCGTAGCGCGATGGGCTTGCTGAGTTAGTGGACACGTGTCCAACGACGTGTCAACATGTGGCTCGTTGTGACAGGCCACGTGTCACCACCGCATAAGGCGGCGTAATATTACGGCATCGCGGTACGCGACAGGTTCCAAAGAACCCATCGCGTACCGCGATGGGGTCCAATTTCGGCTATAAAAGGGGGGTGACGGGCATAAGCTCCATTCATCCCAAAAACACCATTCTTTACACACACATAGCCTTGGGAAGCGTACCCCGTTTCCGTAACAAAGCCGACGTGCTGTTTTCTCGTATTTCGTGCAAGAAACGAAGTTATAATCAAGTAGCAATCACTTAAGCAAGTAGATCAAGATCTTGCCTTTTTTTATCAATCTAAGTGTCCGCATTAAGGTAGGGTTTACGTTTAAGTTATTTGAATTATAGCTTAGACTTTCAATCGATGCTATGGCCTTTAACCTTGATCGTATTTTACAAATCATTCACAATCATGTTTTCTTGGACGTTACTTCATGATGAAGTAATGTTAAACAAAAGATATATTTTGACGGACATGTAGTAACTGGAAGGGGGATATCACTAGTAGTAATTTTCTTGCCTAAGGAAAAGTAATTCGCATAAATCCCAATCAACCGAGGGACCCGTTTACTTACCTGGAGAAACTTACCAACGTGATAGAACCTATTAGGCCAAAGCATGCTAAATCAAACGTCACATAAAACAAGTGTTTTCATTCACAATCAAAGATAAACAATTTCAAGGTTAAGCTTACAATCATAGCTTAATCATCATTCAAAACATTCATACGAACCTATTTATGTATAGGTTAAATATCATTCGCAATCAATCAATCAATCAGTCAAGGGTTTTCAACACCGACGGTACAGGTGAATAAGTCAACCTTTTTATCAGTCAAAACATATTTATACTCAATGAGACAAACGGGTGTTTGTCTTAACGAGTCAATCAATGTCTACAGGGGATCAAGTGATCTCTAAAACATTATAATACAAGACAAAAAATAACAGCAACTCGGACCGAGTACACATGTGTCTGGATCCAAACATAACTGTTCAGCCTAATCAGTCAAAGGCCAGGTGGCCGTGGGCTAACGGTCATGACTAGTTCTCCTTGCAGGGGCGTCATAGCTCGGGAGAACATTTGTGTGTGTGTGTAGGGTAGTGGTACAAATCCCAGATGTGGCTGTGCATCTGCTGAGTGTACAGAAAACTATAATTGTATTAAAATTGTCATTCAAAAAGTTTTATCGAGTCATACGTGTTCACCAGCATATAGCTGACGTATTTTTCCAACCCATTGTAGGTAATTAAGCATAAGTAGCCTTAGCAAGTATTGGAGTTCATATGAAGATAGAAACGCTTACAAGATGGCTCCGTTTTTGATAAACAAATCCTTGTATTATGAAACATATATTTTGTAAACTATACTTGGGTGTTTAAGTCCCAAGTAAATTTTCAATGTAAATTAATATTATATTCAACCTAAAGTCTTCCGCTAAAATTAAACCATAAACTCTCATATATTTACAAAACAGGTACCAACTTGTGGTCACACTCTTAGGCCCTAAATCGGGGTGTGACACCCAGTTTCTGTTTGGGACTGAACCTAGTTGGGCCTAGGTGCTTTAATGGACAGTTGGGCCTGACTTAACTAAATCCGCAAGCTTTAAGCCCATAACCCATCTGAATAAAACAAGCCCAACATAGAAAGTGTGTTGGTTAATTAGAACACCAACTTAAATTATTTTCACTCCCCCGTCTTAGGCCTAAGAGTGTGATCGATAGTTGGTACCATATTTGTATATAAATCAGAGTAGCGGGTTAATGCGGAAGACTTATAAAAACATATGGATTAAAGTTTTAAATATTTACAATAAAAAAGATGAGACAAAGGTCTCGTTTAAGTTTACTTGTTTTAAGTCTTACAAAACCACCATATTTTAATATTCAAACAAAATTTATCCGAGCCATCGGATTCTTGAGCTCTTCGTCTTTCAAGCTCTAATCTTGGTTACCTGCAAAATATTGAAAATACGTCAGCAACGAATGCTGGTGAATATGCTGACGCTAAAATATTTTCTTTTACTTAATCACCCCTCGAGACCACGTAAGTCTCGGCCCATCTTGGCTTAGGAATAATTAAGTTAAACAACATAATTATAAACTCGAGTCTCTACACTAGGTCACCTCAGCAAAACACCGCAGCGTTTCCACATAACTTAGGTACCATAAATATACACATGGTCAGTCTCACTCGGACATAACTTACGTCCGGCCCATCGTGGCTGGAGGTCGTGACCAAGCGTGGTGCGATGTGCCCACCGCATTCCACATATGTAAGGATCCAGACAAACATATACTACAGCCTGAGGGCTAGGCTTATACTCTTATTTACAATGTTTTTAGAGACACTTAGTCTCATGTAAAGTTTTACACATAATACGTTTTGATTGTTTGAAACAAGTTTGTAAAAGTGGGGCGTATTCACCTTTTCATTGGTATCGGTTTCCAATACCGTACGTCGGTCTTTCCCTTGCTATCTTGCACCTATAGTACGAGTATAACTTTTGTTAGTCGGATATACAATCCGGCTAAAGACCTTTAGTCTTATTTACCTCGATGAACCTTTAGTTCATAATTTCTTTTTTACTTTAAAACTTTTAGTTAAAAAGTAATGTTTATAAACCTTTAATTTATTTATAAAACCCTACGTTTCTTTTTTTATAAGAAACGTATTTCTTTCCTTTTATTATTTATGAATACTCATTATTCTTAAATAATATTTATAACAAAGAATTATATTCACACATACATATACACTTGTATTTCTTTCTTTTTCTTTTCTTTGTTATATATTTCTTTTATTCTCGAGGTATCGAGTATAATCTCGACTTAGGGTATTAAGTCTTTTCAATATTTTATTATTATTTTATTTGGGCATTATGCCTACCTTCGTCGGCTTATAAATACCCTAGGAAAATGAGCAGCACTTCGTCGCCGCTTGATCAATCACTCTTTCCTTCCTTTTCTACACTTGGCACGCTTCCCGAGGCACCAACACTACACGGTACGCACTTCGAGATGATCACCGGGATATCGAAACAGCACCACCTTCTTGTTTGGAATGTCGTCGGAGAGTGGTACGAATATCAAGATAATGGGCACGGAAATCGAGGTAATATGGCACGTTTATCGAGACGGATCGAGGGCAAGCATTTCGAGGTATAGAGAGATGTTAGAGAGAGAGTTGTGTGTGTGATTTGAGGTGTGGGTTATGAGAACCCGTGACCTTCTATTTATAACAAAAATTTGGACCTTGTCGCGGTACGCGACGGGCCTTGGCTTAGCCTGTCGCGTACCGTGTCACACCCCCATCTTAAGCCTAGGAGTGTGATCAATAGTTGGTACCATATTTGTTTATAAATCAGAGTAACGGGTTAATGCGGAAGACTTTATAAAATATAAGGATCAAACTTATAAATATTTACATTACAAAAGGACGAGACGAAAGTCTCGTTTAGTATTTACTTGTTTATAGTTTACAAAAAGATCATATTTTAATATTCAAACAAAATTATCCGAGCCATCGGATTCTTGAGCTATTCGTCCTTTAAGCTCTATTCTTGATTACCTGCAAAATGTAATAAAATACGTCAGCAATGAATGCTGGTGAATATGCTGACGCTAAAAATATTTTCTTTACTTAATCACCCCTCGAGACCACGTAAGTCTCGGCCCATCTTGGCTTAGGAATAATCAAGTTAAACAATCATCATAAACTCAAGTCTCTACACTAGGTCAGCTCAGCAAAACACCGCAGCGTTTCGACATAACTTTGTACCATAAATATACAAATGGTCAGTCTCATCCGGACATAACTTAGGTCCGACCCATCGTGGCTGGAGGTCGTGACCAAGCGTGGTGCAATGTGCCCACCGCATTCCACGTATGTAAGGATCCAGACAAACGTATACTACAGCCTGAGGGCTAGGCTTATACTCTTATTTACAATGTTTTTAGAGACACGTAGCCTCATGTAAAGTTTTACACATAACACGTTTGATTGTTTGAAAACAAGTTTGTAAAAGTGGGGCGTATTCACCTTTTCAATGTGATCGGCTTCCAACACTGTCCGTGAGTCTTTCTCTTACTATTTCGCACCTATAGTACGAGTATAACTTTTATTAATCGGATACACGATCCGGCTTAAGACCTTTAGTCTTATTTATCTCAGTGAACCTTTAGTTCATTATCTCTTTTTACTTTAAAACCTTTAGTTAAAAAGTAATTTTTATAAACCTTCAGTTTCTTTATAAAACCCTCAGTTTCTTCTTCTTTAAGAAACGTATTTCTTTCTTTATTATTTAAGTATATTCATTATACTTAAATAATATATTTCATAACAAAGAATAATCATATTTATATATACTCACATATATTTTTCTTTTCTTTATTTTCTTTGTTATATATTTCTTTGTTTCCCGAGAATAACTTCGACTTGGGTATTAAGCCTTTATGATATTTTATTATTATTTTATTCGGGCATTATGCCTACCTTTCTTGGCTCAATACACCCTATTTACTCGGGAAGCACTTCGACTCTATCCTCCTTATCAACACACGCTTGATCAACCCTTTGACACGCTTATCGAGACGCTAACTCTTCACAGCTCGTACTTCGGGATGATCGTCGGAAAGTTGGGACAGCACCTCCTTCTTGATTAGAATGTTGTCGGGAAGTGGTACGTTTATCGAGGTATAGTACAGAAATCGAGGAATCAGGCACGCAAAACGAGGTGAATCGAGGGTCGGGTTCACGGGGTGCTAGAGAGAAGTTAGAGAGATAGTAATGTGTGATTTTTGGTGTGAGAACAACTGAACCTGTGGCTCTCTATTTATAGCCAAGATTTGGACCCCATCGCGGTACGCGATGGGTCCCTTGGCAAGCCCATCGCGTACCGCGATGTAGGCTTGCTGAGTCATGGAATAAACCTGCCAAGTGGCGACACGTGGCAGGCGCCGCGCCACGTGGTGACACGTGGCGGCAAACGTTACCACCGTGTGCCACGTAGCACACGTGTCACATTGTGTCAGATACCCCATCGCGGTATGCGATGGGGCTTCCTTCTGATCCATCGCGTAGCGCGATGGGTCAGGAAATTCAGAATTTTCATTTTAACCCTTGCAGTTTGGAAATTGATAGTTTTGGTCCCTTGATTTTGGAAATTGACATTTTTGGCCCGAAATTTACGTGATGTTACATACCGCGACATAGGCTTGGCCAGTCACCACTAGACCTGCCACATGGCAGGCGTTACGCCACGTGGCGACAAGCAGCAGCCGTGTTGCCACGTGGCGACAGACTGTGCCACCGTGTGCCACGTGGCACACGTGTCAGACAGCCCATCGCGGTACTCGATGGGTCGTTCCTCTGATCCATCGCGTAGCGCGATGGGTCAGGAAAACAGAAATTACCTTTTTAACCTTGTAGTTTGGAAGTTGACAGATTTGGTCATTTGACTTTAGTTTCTGGCATTTTTGACTCGATATTTTCCGTGATGTTACAATAATTATACAGTTAATTAACAAATACATATTTAACAGTTAGCCGGGCACAATTAAGGAAGGGGATAATGATTAATGGTGAACGCAACAGGATTCAGGTGAGTTTCTAGCCCCATTTCGATGTTATGTTTTCGGGGTTGTGTGCATACTCGATGTGTTTGTTAGCACATTTATCCTAAGTGATAAGTGTATGCCTTATGTGATTATGTGAAGGTTAGGAATGATTGCTTGTCAATACGTGAACGATCTTCGGATATTGCACGTGTTGACAAGTTTTAATGCTATGTATAATGAAGGTATGGTATGTATGTTTATATGCATGAATGTTATAAAGATTAATAAAAGAAGGTTAATGTATGGTTGTATGGTACGAAGAGGGAACCGGGCCCTAATAATACTCGAGGAAAGAGGGAATCAAACTCTACTAATATTCGAGAAATAGGGAACCGAACCCTACTAATATTCGAGGAAAGAGGGAACCGGGCCCTAATAATACTCGAGGAAGGAGGGAACCGGGCCCAAATAATACTCGAGGAAAGTATGGCGTAATGCTCTTTATAATGTAAGATATAAAGGTAGGTAAGTAAGGATAAAAGTATGAAAGTACGAATGAAAGTATGTAAGTATAATGTATTGTATGTTGTATAATTAACTAGAACTCACTCAACATTGCTGACTTTTAGTATGCACGCAGGTGAGTAGGATGAGGCAGCCCGCTTAAGAGGGACACGTGGCATTGAATAAGAGGCTGGCATCGGAAGACTCAAGTCGTTTATGTTATTAGTTTATGTTAATTTTGAAAGACAAAAATGTTTATTAGGACAAGTTATGTAATGTTTCATGAAAGCTTTATATTCCGCGTAAAGTTTTAATTAACTCTGATGATTAGAACTGTGTTTATAAGTAAATCCAACGTTCAAATGTGAGGCACCGGTAACGGGGCCTTACATAGGTTGGCTCTTAGTTAGTGTTTATTAACACAGATTAGGAGTATCTATTATGTTAATTTATTCTTGACTATTGCCAGTAAATTTGCAAAACATACATAAACAATATATATATATATATATATATATATATATATATATATCTATATATATATATACCTATATATATATATATATGTGTGTGTGTGTGAATATTATTTCAGTGTTGTTTGACTATTATCTAAATTTCGATGTTCATGGACTTTTTATTTAAATTTTTTGCTTATTTAAACATTTTAGTTTATTATACCAGTCTGCAGACGATAAAAAATAAACAGTTTTCTTCTTGCATACTGCAAAGGTTTGGTCCACCTCTTCTGCTACAAATGTCTGCATATGTGGTCTGCAGATTACAGACATTTTACCTCTGAAAAAACAAACAGCATCTAAGATATCTCAAGAAATCGCCTAGGCATGGTGTGTTGATAAATAAAGAGGGAGACCTTGATATACGGGCTTATGCTGATTCTAATTGGGCTAAGTGTTTGGGTAACATGAGATATGTGACTGGGTACTGCGTTTTACTGGAAATTCACTCTTTTCTTGGAATAGTAAAAAACATTAATCATGCCACGGTCTTCAGCAGAAGCCGAGTACCGTTCCATGTGTGTCGTCATTGGAGAGAGAATATGGTTTATAAACTTGATATCAAAACTTAAGGTGAAAGTGACCTTACCTATTAAATTGTTTTGTGATAACTCAGTAGCCATTTCTATTGATGCTAATCCGGTCTTCCAAGACTGAGCTAAGCATTTTGAGGTGGACTTTTTTTATCTACGTGAAAGAATCACCTCTAGACTCTACTTTACGAGCCAAATATTGAAAGACGAGACAGAACTAAGTTTAGTAACAAACTTTCAATCATACCTAACCTATAGTCATGGAAAATAAAAACAACCCAAACAATCGACTCGTAAGACCATTCTCATTCACAAATGAACTCAACCCAATCTTTATTCTCTCTTTTTCAATTACTCAACCCAACCAAACTAAACTTTTCACTATTTTTTATTTCACACTCATTATCAACCCAAACTTCACTATTTTTATTAAATAAATATAATTTATAATTGTTTCCTTTTTATTAAAAATGTCTAGAAATATAAAAAAACTTTATTAAAAATAAACAATATATATTTACTTTAAATTTTTTTAAAAAGAAATATTATATTCATTAACATACTCAATAAAGTAGATAAGCAAAATTACAATTGCAGCATAAAAATAAAAAATACACATACAAATGATAAACGCTACATAAGTTTTACCAAAAAACGTACAAACCCACATTAAAAAATATTTTTTTGAAGTATTCTGTGTTTTATAAAATTTATATCAAAGTGTTCACAATAAAAAGTTAAACGCAACTTTGTATCTATATTTTTTTAGAGTTAACTTTTACAAGGTTATTAATGAAAAATTAAATTATTAGTGAAATTTAATCTTAGAAAGAAATAAAGAAAACTGAGTAATAAGAACAAATAGGATACGGATATGTGGCTTTGTTTATAATAAACTAATATGTGAACTTAAGTTGTGAATTAGATTGGTGTAGCAAACCATTTGTGACTTGAGATTGCAAAAATTGATTTTCTTATTTTTTTTTCCTTTTTAAATTCATGTGGCAAACCAATCCCAATTTAGTTAACCAATGTGGATGGTCTAATGATTCAAACGAATGTCCAACTACACCCATCAATGGAAACCAAAACCAACTTGTCATTCATTCAAGACCCGCCTCTTAACCAGACAATTAACAAAAACATACGTGCAAATAGCCGTTTAGCCACACACATGGTCCATCCGCACAACAATCCAAACCGAGCAGATCCTATCGTTGCAAGTTATTTTCCAATTTTCTTTACAATATACATCATTTTAATGCATTTGTTGATTTGCATTTTGCCAATATGTACTTAGAAGATGATTAATCGTATACATTTTGACTTTCGATGTCAATGACAAAGTGTCTAATTTGTCGATTGAATTATATGTGTGAATAGGCTGTTAAATGAACCGAACCGTTCGACAGGAATTTCGTTTATGTTTATTTATTTAATAAACGAACGAACAAAACCTAACAATACATTGCTTCCCTAAAGGATAAAATACTCTTAAAAGTAAGCTTTCAATCAAAGCATCAAATGAATAAGAATGATCTCAAGCAAGAAACACAAAGGAATGGAAGAATCTAAAAACATAAACAGTAACATTACTGCCGTTTGTTGTTTTCTTTATTCGACATACTTTTTACCCAAAACCGACCCATTTTTGGATATAAGTTTGAGTGGAGAAACATCATACTTAAATATTGGAGCTTCGATGTAAGTTTTGGGCTCGTTTTCTAAAGAGAAAGTATAATTTTTAAAACAAAACGAGGAGTTTGGATTTCTTTAAGCCTTTGGATTATTTACTAGAAGACGGCGGCATTTAGATGGTTGAATTAAGCTAAATCAAGATACATCATTATATCCCATTTTGACTTTTAAAGTCAAATGTTATATTCATGAGTTTTCGACGAGATGCTCGATATTGGTCATTTGGTTGGTTACAATGGATAGTGTGCGGAGGGTATGTAATGATGGTATATCTAACCACTAATTGTAATACTATTTATTTTTTTAAATTAAGGATATTTATTTAGTTAAATAGTGGATTCATGACATAGTTTTTTTATGTGTATGAAAGTATAAAGTATGCTAGAACTATATTTTTATAAGGTTTTGGGCTTGTTAATAAAGAGTCGAATGGAGTCAAGGTTGCTCACTTGTTTGGCTCTTTAAATTGAAGCCTAATGTTAATATCGATAAAGCTTCCAAAACTATAACCCACGCGCGTGTGTGTTCGCACATACATACATACATACATACATACACACATACACATGTTGTCTCAGTTGTTGTTTGGCCCGAGTGTAAGGCCTAACCCAAGAATTATAAAGGGTTGTTAGGATTCTTGTTAGCTAAGTTAGAGTTAACATTATAAATTAGGGCCAAACCAAGTTAAGGTTTGTCAAAGTGAGATGCAACCGAGTTAAGGTTCATCTAGAGACACAAACGAGATGTAACTGTGTTAACGTTCATCTAGATGCAACCAAGTTAAGGTTCATCAAGAGTCAACTGAGTTAGGGTTTGAAAGTTTGTAATCAGTTTTTTAAGTTAAATTTTCTGATTAATATGAATGAAAGTTAGTCGTTTAGTTAGTATTTGATTATCGATTCGATACTTGAACATACACACACACACATATATAGTGTTTGATTATCGATTCGAGACTTGTGCATACACACACACACACACACATATATATATATATATATATAGAAATGTTATAATAAGAAGTAGACTTTTCCTAAGAAAAAGAAAGTTCAAAATAGACAATTCACTCTTTTTATCATTTTGGGGCTGAGTTGGATCATCTTCCTACTTTGATTGCGCTAGCAAAGCAAAACGTTGGGGTTAGCTCAGTCTCGTGCTCCTTTTGGTGAAGATGATGAATCGACGGAACATGTATTTATTTCTTTTTGTCTTGCTTAGTCTTTTAAACAATTTTTTTTCTAATGTGAAGAAACACTGATCTAATCCCCTAGACGGGTCCTAGATCCAATGAGTCCACAAGGTAGGATACGGATAACAACCAACAACGATACGAACACAATCTCCCAAAGTCCAGTGACCGGAACCTGCAAACAGACACCGTGAGCTTGTTACGGGAAGGACAAGAGGGGGAGTCTTCCCGTAACCACCCTCCGACGTGAGAATAAGTACAGTTCTTACAGGGAAAAAGTACTAAAATATTGAGAGTATATAGTTGGGGGTGAATGAATACCTCATGGAAATTGAGAGGGTATTTATAGCCAAAGAGTGTGGGAATATAATTGGGCCAGCTATCCCTTTCTAGAAGATGCTCCCGTAACCGTCTGGGCACGTGCCTTCATATGATAGGTTGAGCTATACGTCGCATGTGCATGGGCATAACAACCTGGACACGCGTCTTAATATGATAGGACACTATCTAATCCTGGCCATGTGCACGGTTATAACAACCTGGTCAGTTGTCCTTCATTCATTGGCTGAGAGATCATGTATTGCCCAAGAAAGCATCTTGGTAAATCTTCTAGAAGGCAATTGGTTAATTTACAGATGTCCTGTTGGCATTCCCTCCTGGTCAATTGGCGGGTGAATGTGTTATAACGCGGATGACATCTGAGGGTGCCTGGATGCTTCCGCGTATGATATAAGGATGTTCTTCCTTTACAGAGTTATGCGGGTGATCCATATGTCCCGCAGGTGTCTTAGAGGAGAGTTCCTTTAACCCGCGGGTATCTTCAAGGGTATTTGAGTATTTTTGGTACCCTACCTCTATAAGTCCCCCCAGTCTAGTATTTCTTCCATGTAAAGTTTTTATACGGGTGAAATTTTGGACTTAATGTATCTTGGGGATTATTGAAATTTACAAGTTGTGGTGAAGATATTTTATGTTGTAGTGGATAACCATAACAATAGTATGATGTGACAGCTTGCAGGTGCGTGAAACAGGGGATGTGACGTCTATGCCGGCTGTCACTGTACCAGACTGTTCACCTTTTTGCTTTTTCGAATTTCCCGCGTGACGTGGCATCTGCTGAGTGGATGACAACGTTCTCTCTCCCCTATTCGTATCTCATCGCATTAATTGTGATGGGTATAAATAGTGGGTGGTAACTTCTTATTGAAGTTTTATCACCTTTGATTTTCAAATATCTTATTTTCTTTCTCTCATAATCTTCTGATCAACTGTTCTCTTTTATTCACGATTGCGCGTTGTTTTCCTTTTTTCACTGGACCCATGGCTAGTCAATCGTTGATTCCAAGTATCGACGAGATAGAAGTCAACTGGGATCGAGCCGAGTATGAAGAATTGCTTCATACTTATGGCATTCCACCGGAGTGGGAACCGGAGTTTCCTTCTGCCGGATCTGTTGCTAGTCTGCCTCCTATTGGCAAGATGGCAGTGTACACTGACTACTTCGTTTATGGGAATTTTCGGTTTCCGATAACCAAATTTCTTATGAAGGTGTTAAGCGCTTATGGGATCCATTTATCCCAGTTACATCCTCTTACCGTTATGCAGATTCGACACTTCGAATTTCCGTGTACGACAAAAGGAATGTTGCCACGGATTGATCGATTCCCCGTGTTTTATCAAATGACCAACCGTGGCGGATGGTTTATGTGTAATCCAATAACTGAAAGGATTATCGGCGTTGTATCTGAGGGAGGCTCTAAAGATTGGCGCAACAAATTTTTATGGATTTCAGAGGGCGTCGTTCCAGATACTATGGTCCGTCGTCCGGCCAACGAAGCGCTCTCGGATATTGTTACAGCCGCACACGAGGGCCGGGAATGGTTCCGCACCTTGGTTTTGGAACCATCTCCCATGCGGTATTTGCCTAAGGAGGCCTTGGTATAGGCGGGTATGAGCCGCCTGTGGCCATATCCAAATTTGGAGCCTGTCTTTATGGGCGTGAATGAACATAAGTTACATTCTCTTTTCTCCTCTTAGTTTTATATGAAACTTTTTTGATTGACTTATTAAGGAATTTTCAGGTGAATGGCCTATGATGAATGCCTTTTTTGAAGGTAGGGGTTGCAAGGGAAAACGTATCCGTGATGCGAAGGAGACACCTATCTTGGAAAGGACACGGAACCAATGGCTTCGGAAGCCATTTTTCAAACAGGTGCGTACATTTTTAACCCTCATCCGCTCACTGCTCTTACTTCTGACGGGGTGATCGTCATTCTTTCTTCGAGTGACGAATCATTCTCCCAAGAAGAAGAAGATTCTGATAATGCTTCTGAAATTTCATCTGTCTCACATCTGCTTGCAGATTTGGAGCGGAAGAGGGACTTCTGGTCCTCTCTGGCAAGTGACGTGGGTTCAAGCCACGCGGATACCGCTGAAGGACCATCCGCTAAAAAAACGTCGGACACAACGTCTGACGAAGCAAAAAGTCAGCCTTGCTGAGCGAATGAAAGGATTGGCTGGTAAGTCAAAATGACGTCTTTTCTTTTAAACTTTAATGCTTTAATTGATTTTCATGTATGATCTTATTGTGTAGATTCTCCTGCGGTTGTCGGTGGAAGTGCTGTATCGGACAAACTACCGTCCACAACACCTGAAGACGAGAAACTACCATCTCCGCCTCCGAAGAAGGAGGATAAGCCACCAACTCCTCCTACTGAGGCGAATCAAGAGGACCCACTTCCTCCGCCGGAAACTGAAGATCCTCTGGACAATCTGTTTGGAACTGGAGACGCTTCTAGTTCCAAAGGGAAAGGAGTGGGTGTAGATGAGGAGACATCCAAAGCACCAGAGTTCTCACCTCGATCCCCTCCACATTTTTCCTTCTCATCTTCATCCTTTTCCATGGGTGAAGGAGAGGGTTCTCAATTTCGATGCCCTTTGCAGAACGTTGAAGGGGTGGCGACACGTGATGCCCACCATCAGTCTTCCTCTATCCCTGTGCGTCCCCAAGCAACTAGTTCATATTATTATGGGGAGCCAAATCCAGGGGAGGATTATCACATGTTTATCCCTCACTGGGATATCGTGAATGGATCCTACTTCACTGATCCGGACGTTTATGCGGCATTCGTCAACCAATGTGTGTCGCCTGCGGAGCGGATCCACCAACGCGGACGTTCTCATCATGACCTTCATATGGATTATTCCTCGTCCTTGGCCAATATTGTGGCTTGTGGACAGGAAATTCTGCGCGAGTGGCGGCCGATTGGTGGGAAGTTGGGAGAAATGACCCGATCTGCCGAGGAGGCTAGAAAAGAAGCTGACAAACATCATGTGGTAACCAACACAGCCAAATGGAAATTATCCGATGCTGAAATTGCTCTCAGAAATGAGAAGGATAGGCACGCGGCTGCTGCACGTCAGCGGGAAGAAGCTTGCAAGAGACAAAATTATGTTCCTCGGGCTGCCCGGGATGAAACTCAGAGAAAAAATAAGGACTGGCCAAGGCACTTGATACCAATTCAGCTTTAGAAAACCAAGTGACCCGCCAAGGCGCCAAAACTCAAGAGCTTGTAGCGGAATTGAAGCTGCATAAGGAGCAGGCTGGACTTAAGGATAAGAGTGCTACTGAGATGCAAGCTGCCTACGACTCTCTTCTGCAAGCACGTGATGAAGCGGAAGCCCGTGCAGCTGAGTACCTAAATGATAAGAAAAAAGTAGCTGACGGGTCCCGTGAACTTCAAAAGCGGGCTGAACGGGCGGAGAGGGAGCGACGATGGCTGCTGGGCCAGGGTCTTAACGCGGTATATTCTCCCATTCTTCCGCCGTTATCTATAGATATTGTTCTACCAATCGTTAATGAATATGTTTATCTTTACAGGTCATTAAGCATACGAAGGACTAAACGGAGCTGACAGATGGCTTGGCTTTCCTGCTCACAGCTTCCTCCAATTCTGGTCGCGTGGTGGTCTTTAATGAAGGAACAGCATATGCTCAGGCTGGTCGTTCGTTAGAAGAACATCCACTGCACGGGCGTGATGTTGCTCAGGAGTATGAGATGCGTCTCAATGAGTATGACAACTTATCATTTCCCCTGGAGAACATGCTTCCGGAGTTTGCAGCAGCCAACGTTGGCGTGGATCAACTAAAGGAATTTTTAGAGGAAGAGGCGGAAGACACTCAGCCTGCACCTCCGAAAGATTCATTCGCCCCGGACCCGTAGGATAGACTAAGACTTTGTAATTTCTTTTTCATGTTTTGTAATTATCCTTTAATCATGAATGAAAAGAAATCTTTTTGCCTTCTTTGTGAGTCTTGCATAGTTTTGTATTAGGATATTATCTTGTGAGATATTTTTGAATTATCCCTTTTTGAATTTTGCAAGTGGTATGAAAGAGATGATGTGGCGGAAAGAGAAATGTCGCAAGACAACTGACAAGACGTGTATGACATCTTTTGGCAGTTTATTTTTGCTTTTTCGTCTTTCCCGCCTGATGTGTCAACCCTCAATTGGGCCTCTTTTTCTCTCTCCACTTGCATCCAATTGGTCACATTAACTGCGATGAGTATAAATAGACCGAATCCCTCTTCTATTAATTCTTATCTTCTTCCAATTCTTCTTTTTCTCTCCAATTCCAGATCTGAAACTTTCGATTAATCTTATCATCTAATCATCCTTCTATCTACAATGGGTAAAGAGAAGAAGAGCGATGCTTCTATAGACAACGTCGTTCTTCATTGGAAGGAGAGGGATTATCAGGAAATCGTCAACGTTTATGGCTTAGCGCCTGAATGGGAGCCTAAATATCCGTTGGATGGGTCGATTGCCACCAACCCTCCGGCGAAGAAGATGGCCGTGTAAACGGATCATTTCACTACAGGGAACTTCAGGCTACCTGTAACAATCTGCGAGGCCATTTTGAAGGCCTATGGGATCCACCTGTTGCAGGTCCATCCCTTCGGGATGTTGAGGACTCGTCATTTCGAATTCTATTTCCAGGCTCGTAACATGGAGCTACGGTTAGCCGGTTCACCGTCTTCTACAAGATTGCTAACCGCGGCGGGTGGTATATCTGGTCTACCACAGGAAAGGGTACTATTCGTACTGAGTGGTACTGGAGCCTCCACAAGTGGAAGCCCAAGTTATTTTTGATTCGGGAAGATGTGATTCCGTTCGAGATGACTTATCGCAAAGCCGAAGAAGGGCCGCCTGTAGTCCATGGTACTACAGAAGTGAACCTCCCGTGGTTCAAAACTTTAACACAAACACCCACCCATATGTGTGCGATCCACGAAGGGGCATCGGTGGGTGCAAATATGACTCGTTGGTGGTTGTTTCCTAATTTCGAACCATACTATGAGAAACCCAATAAGAGGGATAAAGATGGTAATTCTGAGGACCCCATCGGTCTGGCGCCCCTCCACTCACTTTTTCGTTTTAAGGATCAGGGGGGCTAGATCCTTTGCAAGTGGTCCGCAGGTGTCTACGTCCCGTCCCGAGGGGGAGGTTTCTGTGCATCGTCCGCGTTGGTCTTTATGCTAGGATTCGACATTTAATGACGCGGACGTGTGTCTAGAATACCTGCAAGAGAGCCTTCCTCCTGCGGAGAGGGAACGTCAACGCAGACGTATACGCCAAGAGTGATTGAACTCTTATTCTTACTGCTTGGAGAATGCTGTCACCACCAGTCAAAAAATTTGCCGAGACTGGTTAGGTATGAACGAGACGTGGGGTGAGTTGGAGATTAAAGAAGCCCAGGCAGAAAAAGAAGCCGTTGAGGCTATGAAAGAAGCCAAGGACAACCGCCTGGCTGCTGATACTGCTGAGCGACAATTAGCGGATGCCAAAGTGGCATTAGAGGCAGAGAAGGCCCGTCGCTGAGGATGCTACCGCTGCTCTTCAGCAACAATTAGAAGAGTATAAAGCCTCTACGGAGGCTTTAAAAGCTGAATCATCCGCCAAGGATAAACGCCTTGCCACTCTTGCTTCCAAGAACCAGGAGCAATCCTTGGAGTGTGCAGGACACAAAATGGATCTTGTTCGAGCCAAGGCGAACAAAACATGGTTGCTTGCGGAAGGTATCCCCCAGGTACATGTTACTTTGTGAATTTCATTAAAACACATAATCATATGCAAAACACTTGTTCACGTTTTATCCCATTTGAACATTAATAAGAAGTTTTTCTTTATCCACTTTGTTTTATTGTTCATAATATAAGTGTGTGTAGGATCTTCTTTGTTGTCAATAAAGGATTACATACTTGTGAAAACACATATTACATGAAACTAGAATGTAGGAGTAATAAGATTTTTCATAGAAAATGCGTAAGCCATCAACAATTACAGACAAATGACATTAAATGTCTTCTTACTAGTCTATTGGGCACGCATGCCGAAATAAAAAGTAAATATAATTGTTGTTAGATGTAACACTTCTTCAACTGTGCCACATTCCATGTTCTGGGGATCTCAGTCCCGTCCAACTTTTCTAATTTATAAGCACCATTGGACAATACTGTTTTTATTTTGTAAGGGCCTTCCCAAGTTGGAGCTAATTTACCCGGAGGCTCTTATCCGGAAGCCTCATTACTGCGATAGACAAAGTCTCCAACATCAAAGGTGCACTTTCGGACCCGCGAGTCATAATATTTCTCTAGTTGGCGTTTGTAGTTATGCTCGCGGATTGATGCCAATTCTCTCCTTTCTTCATAGAGGTCAAGGTTCATCCACAATTCCTTATCATTGTCATTGATCATCAGAATTCGTGCGAATGGAATCCCAATTTTGTCCGGGATCATGGCTTCAGTTCCATAGGTTAAACTGAACGGCGTTTTAGAATTGTTGGAATTCTTCTAAGTACGAAAGGCCCAAAGTACATGGGGCAGTTCGCCGACCCAGCCAGCTCGTTTAGTGCCCAATATCGCCTTAATCTCTTCCTTAATCGTTCGGTTGGTCCGTTCGAACTGACCGTTAGCTTGCGGATGAGCTACGGATGTGAAAATCTGGGTGACCTGAAGTTCTTTCAGCCACTCTTGTAGTCCGCTATCCGCAAATTGAGTTCCATTGTCACTTACAAGTTCTTGCTGAAAACCAAACCGACAAATTATGAATTCCAAAGGAATTTCTTGATACTTGATGCCGAAATGGATGCGACTGGTTTAGCTTCCACCCACTTGGTGAAGTAATCAATAGCCAAAATTAAAAATTTGACCCGTCCCGGGGCTTCTGGGAAAGGACCCATAATGTCAATAGCCCATTTTTGGAACGGCCAAGCAGATGTCACCGGAACAAGTTCGTTCTTTGGACGCAATGTATTGGGAGCGTAGCGCTGGCAAGAATCACACTTCCTGATTTCTTGCACAACATCCATGTGCATCCCTGGCCAGTAATATCCAGTGTTCATTAACTTCGTAACGACCATTATCGGGCCCGCGTGAAGGCCAAAAATGCCTTCATGAACTTCCCTGATCAAGTAATTTGCATCCTCGGCGTCCACACATTTGAGTAGTAGGCCGAGAAAGGATTGTTTGTACAAGACGCCATCTTGTATTTGGTAGTTCAAGGCTTTATATTTAATCTTTCGACCCGCGGCCTTTTCTTCCGGTAAAATTCCTGACGAAAAATAAGCCATGATCGGCGTCATCCAGGATTCTATGCCAGTTTGGATTACCAGAACTTGATTCTGTGGAATTAACGGGCGATCTAGGACTTCAACACCAATGTCTTTAGTGAATTGCTCGAAATTCGTTGAAGCCAACTTACTAAGGGCATCCGCCGACTTGTTCTCGCTTCTCTTGATGTGGATAACCTTAAAAGAGTAGAATTGGAGAATCAAGTCTTTCTCTTGTGACAGATATGAAGCCATTACATCATTTTTTGCTTCGTAAGTCCCATTAATCTGTCCCGCAATCAGCATAGAATCCACCCGCACCTCCAAATTTTTCACCCCAAGCTTCTTGGCTATCCGCAAGCCTGCCAGAAAAGCTTCATATTCCTTCTCGTTGTTAGTACTTTTAAAGTCTAATTTAATGGCGTATGTGAACTCATGGCCTTCGAGATTGACTAGCCTGAGGCCTGCGCCAGATCCCTCGCTGCTCGAAGCTCCATCTGTAAACAATGACCAGATCTGTCCTAGTTCAGGAGGTGCCTGGGGTTGTTGCTCGATCAAACATTCTTTTTCTTTGTGTTGGGGGACTTCAGTGACGAAGTCCGCCAACACCTGCCCTTTGATTACCGGTCTGGGTTTATATTCAATCGCGTGTTCACCCAGTTCGATAGCCAACTTTTCCAGTCATCCAGATAATTTCGGCTTACTCAGTACATTCTTGAGTTTGTACGCAGTTAACACGTTGATGGGATGACCTTGAAAATACCTACGGAGACGTCGGGCAGCATAAACCAGTGCCAAGACCAGTTTTCAAGCATTGAATATCTGGTCTCCGAGTCTGACAACGTCCTACTGACATAATAGATTGGTATCTGAATATTTTCTCTGTTCGTCAGTAGTACGGCTCCGATGGCAATATCAGATGCTGATAGGTATAACGTCAAAGGTTCTCCCGCATACGGTGCTGTCAAAGTGGGTAACTCCATTAAGCACTTATTGACTTCCATGAATACTTGTTCAGCTTCCGTAGTCCACCCAAACTATGCCTTCTTGATACAGTTTCTCAAGGTTGAAACAAATGGGTAAGATTTGGCTGCATGGTTTGCTAAGAATTTATTCAATGCGACCAATCTTCCGTTGAGTGTCTGTACTTCTTTGAGGGAAGAAGGAGAAGGCATGCGGGCTACTGCCTGGACTTTATCCGGTTGGTCTTGAAACACGCGCCTGTAACTATTACGCCTAGAAACTTTCTCTCTTCCATCCTAAAGGAACATTTAGCTGGATTCAGCTTCATGTTAATACCTCTCAAGGTTTCGAATGTTTCTTCGATGTCCCTCAACATCTGATCTTCTTCCACACTCTTTGTTACTAAATCATCCAGGTAGACTTCAAGATTTCGACCAATCTGATTCTTGAAAGCTTGATCCATCAGTCGCTGTGGCACCCGTGTTTTTCAATCCAAAGGTCATCATTTTGTAGCAAAATGTTCCTTGGTCCGTGCAGAACGTTGTCTTATCCTCGTCACCCGCCGCCATGCGGATTTGGTGATAGCCTTTGTAGGCATCGAGGAAGCATTTAAACTTGAACGGGGCCACATCGTCTACTTTGAGATCAATTTCCAGCAATGGGTAACAGTCTTTTGGACACGCCTTGTTCAAATCCTTGAAGTCTATACACATCCGCCATGTTCCGTTGCTCTTTGGAACGATGACCGGATTAGCCACCCATGTTTGATACTTGATTTCACGGATGATACCAGCATGAAGAAGATCTTGCACTTGTTCATTCATAGCCTTGGTTTGCTCCGGACCCATCTTTCGCTTTTTCTGAACAATCGGAGTAAGCATCGGGTTTACCCTTAATTTGTGCTCTGCAATATTCAGCGGGACACCAGTCATGTCCACGGGTTGCCAAGCTCTTGGTTAACAACTTCTTCAAGAAAGTCCGTACTATCTCTAAGATAGTATGTCCAATCACAGGTCCGTAAACTTTTTGTTCAATACCCATTTTTCCTGCTCGGTCCTCAGTGTTTGCTTTGGTACTTCGCTGGGCTTTGAACTTTTTGTTGTGAAGCAATGTCGGTTAACCGGAATAATTGCTATGCCGGTGCAGGTTGGAACTCCTACCGCACCGTGAGTTGTGGATGGGTGAGCATTAAAGTCACCAATTGCTTCCCGATCCAAAATAATGTCATGTTTGGATGTTTCTGGTAAGACCAAAAACTCAACATCTTCTGTTCTTGAATGTACGCCGTCACTGAGAGTGACCGGAAAAGATATCACCCCTCGCGGGTGCATCACTTCACCTCCAAATCCAGACACAGGAGCATGAGTAGGTTTTAACATCTCCTTATCCTCATCATCGAGTTACTCAAAGCATTGTTCGTACATAATGTCAGATGTGCTACCAGTGTCAAAGAAAACATACTGCGATCGGTAATGACCAAAGAGGGCGGTGATTATCAAAGGATCACGGTCCGCCCTTGACCCGTGGAAAAATAAGTGGTTCATTCTTCCATTCCTCATCCAAGGACTCTCTCATCTTTCCCCCAACTCTATGTCCGCCTTGAATCATGTGGACGTTGAAATCTTTAACTTGTTTTTTGGGCGGGCCCTGGCTGTATTGCTCGGGAGCCTTACCAGTCCCTGGTTTTGCACCCTTGACCAAATGTTCAAGTTTTCCAGATTTTACAGTTGCTTCAATTTCGTTTTTCAAGGCCACACACTCTTCTTAGTATGCCCTATATCATTGTGGAATGAGCAGTACTTTTTGGCATCAAGGAACGATCTCCTTGTGAGTGGTTGAGTTTCCTGAAATTCACATTTTCGGTAGTAAGAATTTCTAAAGGATTTTTTAACAATGGAGTCCAACTGTTGGAGGACCGCGCTGAAGAATTTTGCTTATTCTTGCTACCAATCAAAGATCTGGCATCAAATTGCTTTGATCGTTCCGCCGACGGTTGGAGTCTTGGCCAAATTGTCCCTTTCGCTTGTTTATTTGGTCGCGGGGTCTGGAATTCGACCTTAAGGTTCTGCTTCTGACCATTATTCGCCAAGGTCTTTTGAGTCCTTGCGAACAGTTTCGCCGCGGTCATGATATCATTCCAAGACATTGGCATTCCGTCTCTGCTAGTCAAAGTCCAGATTAATTCATCAATCTTCACATTTTTGCGGAAATCTCCCCGCAACATGTCTTCACTTACACCACCAATATTGAGACTTTCATTGGTAAAGCGGGTAATGAAGTCCTCAATGGATTCATTGTTCCGCCTAACCACATCTATTATCTCAGACGGATCACGAGTGTGTTTCCGCGGTTGACTGAAATGTTGGGAGAATTTGGCAACAAAATCATCCCAACTCTTAATTTGCCCGTCTGGTAATTTCTCAAACCATTCACGTGCTGCACCAGTAAATGTTAAGGCAAACATATAACACCAGTAAGGAAGAGTCCAACCGATGACTCCTTTCACAGCCACAAAGTTCATTAGATGATCACTGGGATCAGTCATCCCATCGTACTTTCCAACAGATGTTGGGATCTTTACATTGGCCGGAAATGGATCCGTCGCAATTCGTGCAATAAATTTTGATTTCTCAGCAAAGGCAGCTGGGTGGTAAGGCTTAGAGAAGTCTTCCTCAGCATTGTTGTGGTATTCCGCATGATGGACTACCACTCGCGGGTAACTCGTTCCTCCTCGTAGGTGGAGTCTGTTGTCATCGCTATAATACCTGATGTCACCCGGATCATAAGTTGAATCATGACTTTCATAGTCGTCTAGGTAAGCAGGTACCCGTCTGACCATACGAGGACGATCGCGAGGTCTCCATATTTCCTCCGGATCTCTTTCTGTCTGTACACTTTGACGGATATGACTTCTCCTCGTTGTTGGAGGAGGAGAAAGAGATCTTCTGGGAGTTTCATCATAAGTCAGAGTTCGAGCATCGAGTCGCTCTTCACGCACCCTACGCTCGTACTCAGCTATCACATTCTCTTGCTGGATCTGGAGCCACTCGTCAGGAGACAAGAGTCCTCTAGATCTGGAGCTATGACGATGAGTTCTCGCCGGTTCAGAATCACCGGAATCATCTTCTAGACCTAGTTCTGAACGTGTTCAACGAGTTTCTTTCGAGACTCGTCCTGGATTGACCAGATTAGAACCTCCTAATGTCGTGACATGCCCAAGGTCCAATGGAGTAGAACTTCCAGGTGCCGTGATACGAGGAAAAACACTTGAAGCAAAACCTCTAGGTGTTTCCGTATCAGTAACAGGTGCAGGGGTTCCCGTCGGCCCTTCAAGAAATTGGCTCATATCATATGAACCAACAAAAACGAAGAATTATCACTGTTATAACACAAGCACGGATGGCGCCAATGAAGAAACACGGATCTAATCTCTTAGACGGGTCCTAGATTCAATGAGTCCACAAGGTAGGATACGGATAACAACCAACAACGACATGAGCACAATCTCCCAAAGTCCAGTGACCGAAACCTGCAAAACAGACACCGTGAGCTCGTTACGGGAAGGACAAGAGGGGGGTCTTCCCGTAACCACCTTACGGCGTGAGAATAAGTACAGTTCTTATAGGGAAAAAGTACTAAAATATTGAGAGTATATAGTTGGTAGTGAATGAATACCTCATGGAGATTGAGAGGGTATTTATAGACGAAGAGTGTGGAAATATAATTGGGCCAGCTGTCCCTTTCTAGAAGATGTTCCCGTAACCGTCTGGACACGTGCCTTTATATGATAGGTTGAGCTATACGTCGCATGTGCATGGGCATAACAACCTGGACACGCGTTTTAATATGATAGGACACTATGTAATCCTAGCCATGTGCACAGTTATAACAACCTAGCCAGCTGTCCTTCATTCATTGGCTGAGAGATCACGTATTGCCCAAGAAAGCATCTTGGTAGATCTTCTAGAAGGCAATTGGTTAATTTACAGTTGTCCTGTTGGCATTCCCTCCTGGTCATTTGGCGGGTGAATGTGTTATAACGCGGATGACATCTGAGGGTGCCTGGATGCTTCCGCGTATTATATAAGGATGTTCTTCCTTTACAGAGTTATGCGGGTGATCCATATGTTCCGCGGGTCTTATGAGGAGTGTTCCTTTGACCCGCGGGTGTCTTCAAGGGTATTTGAGTATTTTTGGTACCCTACCTCTATAGAATGGTGTACAATTTCTTCGATCTATGCGTTCAAGATTAAGGCGTTTTGAATCTTCATAATTTTATAAAGGGTTTGAAGAAGGCAAAAGTGCTTTACGCTATTGTCTTTACTCTTTACTGAGTTTTGGTGTCTTTGAAAAATTCGAAATGAGATTGTGTTTGATAATAAGCCTGCCACTTAGTATAGTTAATTGAAGATGTCAAACTACTCCATTTTCTTTTAGTTGAATGGATTGGCATAGATTCAATCATTGTAGTTTGGAAGTGTAATTATTGTTTATTTGGTGTAGTTTTGCGGTGTTACCGTGTTAGGTTTGTGGTTGTCTTGCTTGTTACGGGCTCCTTTTATTTATATTATACTTCTTGTTGTTTAAAAATAAACTAACTACTAAGTTATGACAAAACTGTCACCAAATTAATCCTAACCATTAGACTAATTTGATTAAATTAATTTGTTCATCCCTCCATATTATCTGAACGATTTATAACACCTCTAATAAATTCTATTAAGTTTTTTCTCTCCCCAAAAATAATCTATACTATGACATAATATTGTGTTATATGAATTTTTTTTCTAGCATATAAACAACCATTAGTACAACAAATTGCCGTTTACTATAAGGAAATAGGAACAAAAACAACTTGATTATTTGGAAACTATTTTGCTTAATATTAAACAGCTTTTAAATAATCTATACTATGACATAATATTGTGTTATATGAATTTTTTTTCTAGCATATAAACAACCATTAGTACAACAAATTGCCGTTTACTATAAGGAAATAGGAACAAAAACAACTTGATTATTTGGAAACTATTTTGCTTAATATTAAACAGCTTTTTAATTGAGTCGTGTGATCTTACAAGGGGCCATCCAACAGATTCTCTATTTAAATACCCTATAACATGCAATATAAATAATTTTAAGGTCATATATTATTGTCAAGTGGTTTAATTTATAATTTAGCATTGATATCTATATATTTGGTTAAAAGAAACTAAGCATATTTTCTCTCTCATTTTTAATTAAATAATACTTTTTTATATCTTTATCATTGTTATTTCTCTTTCATCCACTCATAACAACTTTCAAAATATATTAAAAAATTATAGGGGGTGAACAATAGCTTTTCAAATATACAGAAAAATCATTACGTTTTCTAAAATATAAAAACTATGCACTTACAACACCTTAAATCACTCTCTATATTATAAAAACACTCCCTCACATAATATGAGGGGTTGGATGAGAATGTTTTAATGGCTACAGCTGAGTTATGGATAAAAAGAAGGAAAAAAAAAACTGAGTTATGAAAATTTATTTAAAACTAAGTTATAATATTAAGTCATGTAAAAAATATTTATTTTAGTTCAAAAAGTATGAAAGATATAGGTTAAATTTTGACCAAAACTAACTTCTTTGTTCTTTAAAATATTTGCTTCAAGTATGAGATTATTTGGAAATCAAAACTCAACATGTTTCTTCTTAATTACTTCATTTAATTGTTAATTATTAACGTACTAAAGGTTATTCAGAGACCACAGAAAAAAAATAGTTTATATATAAAATAGTATATCTTTTAACAGCTAAAGTTCTTTTCCATCTATTTTACCTCATGTTTCATGTAAATTAAAATCCACAGTCATTTAAATGTAAGAGTATTCTCAACCTGTTTCTCATCTCTATCTTTATAATTACATTAAAAAAAATTACATGTCTTTCTCCTGTTTAATTAAATAATATTTTTTATACTTTTATCATTATAGTTTTCTCTCTCCTCTACTCACAACCAATCAAACAAATATTAAAAAATAAATAGGGACAACAATGTTTCCCTAAATTTACAAAAAAATCACTATATTTTTCTCTTCACCTTATAATTTACAATCACAATCACTCACAACCTCACTCTATAATTTACAAACTTCCCTCACATAATTATAGAGAATGAGATGAGAATGCTCTAAATCACACACATCTGCTACCGGACCAAATTAGTAGTTAAAATACAATAGCTTGTAAACTTTAAAATATTCACCAATAATATAAGTGCGTATAATTTAAGAAACCTAAATAAAGCCATGCATGTTGTGTTTTACGAGCTGGACCTTTGAAATCGGAGTTCAAGAGGAATGTGAAATAAATAATGAAAGATGTGTTGATAGTCAACGAAATCCCCAACATGCTCTTGGAAGACTTACTAGTACTTGAGTTTGCAAGTTGAATTCAAATTTTTAGTTATTGTACAAAGGAGACGTGAGACCTAGTTGCCTAAACTTTATATCGGTTAGCTCATACCGAATACAAAATAAATGACGCGATTACAATAGTTGCACAATAAGATATTTATATGTCCTTATATAGTTTGCTAAGTACACCTCTTTATGTTGATTTATCAAGAGTTCTGAAACCAAGTACTACTTGTAATCAGGCTGGCTCTGAGAAGGTAAAAAAAATAAATTTGGGTCGAATGCGAAAAATATTTTGAGCCTCATGTAAAGTAAGTCTTTTGTTGGCTTTAAATAATTTAATTTTTAAATGGACATACTTGGTAATAATTCAGGTTGTATAAAAACATGCTTAAACATGTCTCAAGTGAGACTAAAACCCACAACATTTTGGTTGGGAATCATACTCCTTTGCCACTAAGCCAAACTAGTTGCTATATCCACTACAAAAAAATTGGCCTAAGGCAACCTTTATTTCACAAAAAAGCTGCATTAGGTGAAGTTGCATTAGACCTAATGCAACCTTTTTGTTAGATAACGCAACTGTTTCTTTCAAATGCAACACTTTAAAAGTGTTGCATTTGAAAGAAACAGTTGCGTTATCTAACAAAAAGGTTGCATTAGGTCTAATGCAACTTCACCTAATGCAGCTTTTTTTGTGAAATAAAGGTTGACTTAGACCAATTTTTTGTAGTGATCATTGAGTTTAAACATTAAATATACATATTGTTTTTCATAAAAACACATATAACTTTTTTTTCTTTTAAATTCGGGCATGACAGGGTGTGTCGGGCCGGGGGCCGTCGACCACCCAACCCTCCCTAAAGGTCGGCCCCGCTTGTAAGAGTTTTCTTATAAGAAGGAAACCACCTTCTCTCTCCTTCCTAAATCGTTCTGGATATTGAAATCATTATATCGTAATGTAAATGTTACGTGGATAATGATAGGTCCACTTTTTTCTTATATGAGAAGATATTCTCATGATGTAATAGTTACATTTATTATAGAAAAGTAACGACAAGGCAAAATGTGTCGATTTCTATAATATTGGATATAGATACAATATTTAGCTCAAGGAATTAGATGAAGTTTCAAGAAGATTTGGGTACTAGGTTAAATTGGGTATCGTGTAATCGTGTATCATCCTAACCATAACTAAAACTCAAAGTGAAAGAATCAAACATGAAAAGATGTGTTGTGAGTGTGTATACTTTTGATTGTTTTGGTGCTAGTTGGAATATTTATCTACACCCTTTTACAGTTTTCTTATAACAATATTTATTAGTCTCTTGTCCAAATATCTTCTTATGAAATGATTTATCGGAGAAAAACTCCATTTTTGTTGTAGGTGAAGATGAGCAAGAACTTGTGGTCAAAGAGAGACGGAGAGAGAAGTTGAAACTTGGAAGTGGACCAAATTTAGAAAAGAGAGACAAAAGAAAAGGCAAAAAAGGAATCTTAACTCCAAAACTTATTGTACTGTTTAAAATATTGATTGTGGTTTGAAGAAAAATGACTTATGTACGAAACACAACTGAGTTCCTAGATTGCATGTCGTGTAGTGTTCTATTAATTACACCTATATAAACATTATTATTAAAATAGCTTTTAATCCTGTATTACAGATTTTATTTTTCTCTTTTATATTTATCAGCTTATAGTATTATAAATATATTTTTTTGAATTTTAATTTAATTTATTATAAGAAAATTTGTAACATACTTGAACTTATTTTGATCAATTTATGTTTGATTATATTCATATTTTAATGACACATTGAATGAATCGTATACTTAATATTTTATATTTGTTTGTTTGTGCATATTTAAGTGTGTTTATATCTATTAGTGTATATTTATGTTTATTTATGTCCGTTTACCTTTGTTCAATCATGTTCGTTTATGTTCATAAATTGTTCAATTAAATTTTAAATGAACAAACATTTAACCTATGTTTGTATCCGAGAGCATTTACATCAAAAATTAAATCGGGTTGCTTTAATAAATGAAAGATAACATAGCATGTTAGTAATCTTCCACCAGTAACAATCGTTCTAAGCTTGTAATCAAGCTTGGCGTGGCGGTGGTGGCATGAGTGATGAAGATGAAATCGGGTTGACCCAGGTTGGGTATCATAAATAAAAGAGGAGGTAAAGGCGATAGATCTGAACCGGTGGTCGATTATCGGAGTTCATTCGACGATTCAGGAGAAATCCAACAAAGAAAGGGCAATTTATGTAGGCGACAATGGTTGTTGATGCATGATAGGGAGATTGACGATTGTGGCTGGTAATCTGAAGTTAACCAATGACGGAGAGAATAGGTCGACGACAAAGAATATGTAGAGGAGATAAACAAAATTAGGATTTGATGATGAAAAAGTTCAAAATGAGATGTTATAACACGTTTAAAAGCTTTCCGGGTTTGATGAGACCCATGACCCACGAATATTATTGTTTGATGATGAAACATTTTCACAAATAAATGACATGTTATAACCCGTTTAAGGCTATCTGGGTTTTATGAAACCAATGAACCGCGAGAATTATTGTTTGATGTTGAAAGGGTTTCACAAATAAGTGAGATGTTATAACTTGTTTAATGACTATCCAGGTTTGGTTAGATCCATGACTCGCTTATTTTTTTAACTTAAACTGGTCAAATGAATGACAGCTCACCATGTATAATTGAAACAATTTGGTGGCACGATAAAAGTTGGAGAGCAAACAGAGAACGACACATAAGATTTTTTGGTAGACAATTATATAGAGTATAGATATAAATATCATTAATTACTCCATAGAATAATAACCAACTTTGAAAGTTGTTTAATTCAGGTCACTGATAAAAACTTTTGTTCCAATTATGTCATTGAACTTTCATTTTTGTTTCAATTCTAGATATTTTACCTGAATAGCAGATAATCTAGGTTTTTTTTTTTTTAATTTTCAATGTTTTTACTTTACATAATAACTTTTAAAAGTTGCGAAAATTAGTAAAAATGCGAAATATAATTTTAAAATTCCGAAAATTTGCAAATAAAAGTTCGGTAAATTGCAATAAATTGCAAAAATTGAAAAAAAAATGCCAAAATGTTCAATTTTTTTTTTTGGAAAATTGCAATAAATTACAATTCTTTTTGTTATATTGTTAATTTAGAGGTGGCAAATGGGTCGGGTTGAGTCGAAACGGGTCATGGGTCGGAACGGGTTATGGTCGAAACGGGTCACTTAAAAAAATGGTTGTTTTGGTTCGGGTCGGAACGGGTTAGGGTTGGCAGGTTCGTGTTAGAATGGGTCAAGGTCGGAGTTGGTCAAAATTTGGTTTCGGGTCAGTTTTTTTTGGGACCAACGAATCAGTGCGTTTTCAACACATTACAGCTCGTTTTGACAGTAAAAGCTCGTTTAAGCAATTTTTTCAGTTCGTTTCAGCACTTAGTAGCTCGTTTAAGCGATTTTTCAGTTTGTTTCAGCACCTAACAGGTCGTTTAAGCGATTTTTCAGTTTGTTTCAGCACCTAACAGGTCGTTTAAGCGAGTTCTCAGTTCATTTCAGCACCTAACAGCTCGTTTAAGCGATTTTTCAGTTCGTTTCAGCACCTAACAGCTCGTTTAAGCGATTTTTCAATTCGTTTCAGCACCTAATAGGTCGTTTAAGCGATTTTTCAGTTCGTTTCAGCACCTAGCAGCTCGTTTAAGCGATTTTTTCAGTTCGTTTCAGCACCTAACAGCTCGTTTAAACGATTTTTCAGTTCGTTTCAACACTTAACAGCTTGTTTCAGCACGTTTTGACTAAAATGAGTTGTTTTGGTTCGGGTCAGAACGGTTATGGTCAACAGGTTCGGGTCAGAACGGATCCGGGTCGGAAAGGTCAAAACGGATTTCGGGTCGGTTTTTTTTTTTTTTCTTTTGTTGAACGAGGACAACGGACGAAACGTTTTAGTTTTTTTTTTTACTTTTTTTTGTTTTTGTTTTATATTTTGAATTATGGTTTTTTTAATTAATTTTTTTGAGGTTTTTTTTTTAAAAAACCTAGATTACCTGCTATCCAGGTAAAATATCTAGGATTGGAACAAAAATGAAAGTTTAATAACCCGATTGAAACAAAAGTTTTTATCAGTGGCCTGATTGGAACAACTTTCAAAGTTGGTTACTATTCTATGAAGTAATCCCTTAAATATATTAGTTATCAACTTACCATATAATAGTTTTAATTTATATATAATATAACAATTTCGAGAGAGTATTGCATTAAAGTTTTGCACAATGTGATGGTGGTGTCGTGTTGATAGTGGTTGATGGGTTTTTATGCTTTTCATTTATGTTGATACCGATTTTGTTGCTGCCGGGTTCAATATCAGAACCCTAGGCGACGGTGGTTTCGCGGTTACTGTTGTCCGTTTCCATATCAATAGTTGAATTTGGTGTTTCTGCCTATAAGCTTATTGGTATGATGACTTTGTTCATTATTGTTGGTTTTTTGATAAAATGCATCGACTTATGAGTTCAAGTATTTGAAACTTTTGCAAACCAACAATTTGAAAGTTGAGTTTGGTGATTCTGCCTATAAGCTCTTTGCACGTGGTGTTCATGGCTTGAATGTACTTTGCTTATATGATGCAGTTGATAACCATTTACCTTTCAAAGACCCAAAGATCTTAAAACTGTTGGCTGGTGCTTTAGGTTGCTGTTCGTTTATCGCTTGAATTTTCAGTATATACTATGAATCATGATGGTGCTCCGCTATTTGTGAGGCAACCAATGTTGCAGCCATAGCGGAGATCTACGCCTTGAGTAATTTAGGTCACATTTTAAGTGATTTTCAACCGGAATCGTTTTTCAATTTCAATTTGAAGTTAGGTCATGATGTTCACATTTATAATTTGAAGGGTGACCGATTGTACAAATATTCAGTTCAATTATTATCCTTGACAAAGGAGATTTAACCTTAATAGAACTATTGTTGAATCTGATTTCTGTGATTGAGGTTTGCCATTATAAACTTTTTTTACGCGTTTTGTTTGGGTAATTTTGATGTTACACCGTACACACCAGCAATCTTATGGCACGATCTATGTAGAGACACGATTCTTCTTTATGTTGGCAAGCTTTTTATAGTTTTAGTATACAAAAATGAGGTATAAACAAATAATCAAACTGAGGCTATGACTTCAAGTGTTTTTTTTTATTCAATGCACCTGTTTCAAACTATAGACTTTCAATGATGTTAACATTTTACACGGTAATTTGTTTTGCTTTGTTAGAAACACTAAACATCAAAATCGGCCGACCCCCCATCCCGCAACGCGGGGGTTCAAAATACTAGTTTATATTAAGGTTCGGCCTGTTTGATGGAATTCAACATGATTTTAATTGAAAATTTCCAATAAAAATTGTGCTTGGTTGCTTAATAAATAACTTTATTTAAATACCTTTGGCTAATAAAATTCAATCATCATTTCACACACATCAAAGGAATGTTTAAAATCCAATAGATGAACCAGTACGTGCTATGTGTATCTTTTCTTTCAGCACATCAATATCACACATAAAAATCTGAAGATGGACCCAAATGAATCACTAACAAACATAAAACATTGATAGAAAAATCGAGATCATTGATAAACTGGATGATTTATTGATTTCGACGTTATTACATTTCAATATCTTTTAACGTTTATAAACTAACTATAACACAAAATATAATTGATAAATATTTTACTTGAATTCCAATTTGTTCGAAGAATTAATTTCGTTCATGAATATTTTTGAAATACAAAAAAACCCTTGAATAGTACTAATGTCACACCCTTATTTTAGGCTTGGGAGTGTGACCAACAGTTAGTACCATATTTGTAAATAAATCAGAGTTACGTATTAAAAGCGGAAGTCTTAAAACATGTGGATTTAAAAGTTAATATTTACATTATGCAAAAGACGGAACAAAAGTTCCGTTTAAGGTTACTTGTTTTATATTTACAAAACCACCATTCATTAATAATTAAGTTAAACAAAAAAGATCCGAGCCATCGGATATCTTGAGCTCTTCGTTCATCAAGCACTAACTTTGATCACCTGCAAAATTTTAATAAAATACGTCGGCAACGAATGCTGGTGAATATGCTGAAGTTAAAAATATTTTCTTTTACTTTGTTACCCCTCGAGGGTTACGCAAGCCTCGGCCCATCTTGGCTTCGGAATAATAAAGTTATAATACTATTTACAAACTCAAGTATCTACTTAAGTACCCCAGCAAATGACGGGTGGTCCATGGGACAACCCTTAAGTAGTTTAAGGCCGTTAATGTTCATGCGTTTAATCGGTTTATCTTGTTGAATTAGATTACTATGTTTACTTGTATACTTGAAAGTAGGAGAAGACAGAAGATGGAATTACGAGAACGTGGGCGAAAACGGCGAAGAAAACGGAGTTAAAACGAGAAAGATATGAAGAAAACAAGAACTTGAGCAAGTGTTCCACCGTGGCCCACGGTCAACTCAGCTAAAAACCAACAGTTTAAACCGTACTGTGGTTCTTGGACCATCGTGGAGGCCACCATGCACCGTGGGCCACAGTGCGGAGCTGTCAATACCGAAAATGCTTGTTTATATTCCGTTTTTTGGTGTCTTTTCACCTATCCTTCATTCTAAACAAGCTACAGACGAATTTTTGAGAGAAAGAACAAGATTTTGGTGATTATAATCATTTGTTTGGGTTTATGATTCATTCGATTATCTTAATTGAGGTGATGATTAATCAAACGATGTGTGGCTAGTACCCTTTATGTTCTCTCCCGAATTGTAAGGTTTTCTAATTGGATATTTGTTAATCTTTTATGTTATTGGTGAGATAGTATTTTGATCATATGATTATTGTGCTATGGTGATTGTGTGTTTGTTTTGTAATTGTTAGTGTGGTATAAATTCGTGTTCTTGACTACCCGTTTTTGGTGTCATAGGCAATCAAAATTTAGTAGAAGGGAATTAGGGTTAACAATACTAAACTGATTTTTGAGTGACAACCTTGTGTTTTTGTAATCCAAGTACTTAGTCCTCTCTTATCACTTCCAAACGCATTTTCACGAACTATATTGTGTAGTTCATCCCACAAGTAAACGTTAATTTTATCAATATTGGATACCTGAAATCGGGAGAGGGCATTCTTTCTTATATTGTTTAAAACTCGTTTATTGCTTTAGCTATTTTTGTTAATCAAAACCAAATAACCAACTCTTTGAATTTACTTTTGCACGTAGGTTAATATAGTTCAATTATAAAGCTACTTAGTAATACATATTCCATAAACTCCCTGTATTCGATACCCGCTTACCGCTATCTAGCTTGTTGTATTCGGTTTATTTTTGAGTAAGTCTTCGACCTCACGTCAAATTTTGGCGTCCTTGTCGGGGAGTAGTGCGCAACTTGTGTTAGCTTTAGTAGTTTTTGTGTTATTTTCGGGTTTACGCTGGTTGTGTTAGTGTTCAGGTACCTACAGGTGTATGCATACTAGAGGCTCTAATAGGTCATCACCGCTAGTAATTGATCCCGAGATTGACAGAACACTTCGAAGAAACCGAGTCTTACTTAGGGAGAATAAGCTTCTTGGTTCTCCAAATGCATCAAACAACATGGATTCACCAGTTTCCACTTCGGGTCAAACAATCCCGACTACACCTCCACCAAACCCACCTCCACCGATCACCACTAATATACCAAAAGCATCAAGTGAACTCCAACTACCACCCACAACCGAAACCATAGCTGCCCAATTCACCTATGCAACATCATCCACATTGCCACCTATTACCAACCTTTTTTCTAACTTTGGTGCGTCATCATCATCTCAACAACCACCCTTTCAACCATCACAATCAAGATACCAATATCAACCACAACCTTTCATGCAACATTCAAGATCACAAGGTGACGGACACGGATATGGGTATGACAATGAATTTGAAGGGTATGAAGTAGAAGGTTACTACATGGGAGGTGATGGAGGAAAAATGGTAAATCCGGGAACTTTTAGTTATGGTCAATGGCAACAACCGCAACAATTGCAAGAGCTTAATCGACAACAACCACCGCCGATTATTCAACAACAACCACCACCAGTTCAACAAGCTCAACAACAACCATCGGTTGTTGTTCATCAAGTTCAACCACCACCGATTATTCAACAACCGCAAGGGCAACCTCAAGATCAACAATTCCAACCGCAAATGCCCCAACCACAGTTTCAACAACAATAGGCGCAGCCAAGGCACGTTTATAGGCAAATGAGTCAACCAAGAGTACCAATGGGGGTACCAAGAAGGCATGCAAAAGAGATGGTAAGGGGGATTGAAGCCCATTTCCGACCCATAATTACTAATAATCCGTCTCCGGTGGTTATACCTCTCAATCATCAAGGGAGGACATTCGAAGTGAGAACAAATTCACCTCAAAGTCTTCCGAAGTATAAGGGTCTAGCAACGGAGGAACCTTACTTCCACTTGGAGGCATATGACTCCATTTGCAACACAATTGGGGGTCAAGGTTTTACATCGGATGAGGTAAAGTTGGTTTTATTTCAGTTTTCGTTAGAAGACAAGGCAAAGAGATGGTTTTACACTTTGCCTTCTGCGTCTATTTATACCCAGGCCGAAATGCAACAAAGATTTTTGGAAGAATTTTACACGGCCCAAAAGACAAACGATGCGAGAAGAAGTTTGAGAACCTTTCCACAAAAAATGGGGGACATGTTTCATGAAGCATTCGAGAGGTTTAACATGATGATTAAGAATTGTCCCCATCATGGAATTGCTCTTTGGGAGTTATTAAATGCTTTTCATGAAGGGTTGAGTATAGAGGATGAACGGGATTTGCGGTCGATCATTAATGGTACATTTGGTACCAATTATGAACAAGATGATTGGGCGTATTTGGAACAAATGGCGGTTACATCAAAGAGAAAGGCTCAAACCGATAGAAGAGCGAGACCGGCGATTGGTAGACCTCAAGTGCAAGCCGTGGAAGAAGGAAATGCACAAACCACTAATCAAGTAATAAATGTTTGTACAAATTGTAACGATTTGGCTCATGCAACGGAGGTATGTACGGTAGGTCAAGCACCGGTGGAAGAGGTGAATGCACTTCAAAGAGGGAGGTGGTAGAAATTACAACATTAACTCCAACACCTACCACCCCAGGTTAAGAAATCACCCGAATTTTCGTTATGGAAATTCGGTCACTCAATCTAACCCGAATTTTCAAGGAAGTCAAAGCAATTATGTCCCACGCCAACAATATAATAACCAAGGTAATTATCACGGCGGGAATAATCAAGGATTTCAAGGTCAAGGAGGTAGTGGTCAAAGTGGGTCAACGGGTCATAGTTCATCTAGTGGAAATGAAGTTATGGAGATGCTTAAAGTGATGCAACAAGATATGCAAAGAAGAAATCAACTCGATGAAATTCGCATGCAAAAGGATGAGATTCGTGACAAAGCCATTCAATCGTTGACCACTCAAATAGGTCAACTTGCAACCGATATGGCGAATTTGAAGAAAAACATCTCGAGTTTAAAGAATGGGAACAACGTGCATATCAATGCAGTAAGTCTTTTACCTAATTTTGAAATTTCTAGTGTTCGAGTTGACCCAACACCACAATTTGTTGAGGGGGTGGTGGAAGATATTAGTGATAAGATTGAAAATGTGGTTAATTATGAAACAATTTTTAAAAATAACTCTGAACTAAAACCGAATGAAACATCTTTTTGTGAAAATTATTCTTGTGATAAATGTTTAAATGACAAATTAACCAAAATAAGGGATGAGAGGGTTGATAATAATACTCTCCCGAGTAAACTTCAAGACCCAGGAGTGCCCCTTTAATCAATCCAAATTAGTGAATTTAAAACTGATCGAGCACTACTAGATCTTGGAGCTTGTGTTAGTATCATGCCCGGTAGTTTATATGATCAGTATTGCTTTGGTCCGCTACAGAAAGTAAACACCACCGTGGTTTTTGCGGATCAAAACCCATACACTTCCTCGGTGCATGATATATAATGTGATGGTACATATGGAGGATTTATGTTACCCAGTTGACTTTTTTGTACTTGATTATGCTAAAAATGTAACTAACACACCGCCCACGGTCAGATTGGGTACACCCTTCCTTGCCACTTCACATGCAGTGATTGATTGTGCTAAGGGGTCACAGGAATAAAGTGTGGGAATCGTGATAAACGATTATTATTATTATATGAAAATAATACTGACTCTTTTGTTGGAAAGGAAAACCTAAAGATGAATTTTGTTAACAAGTGTGTATCCTTGAGCAAGGATCACACGAAAGTGGAGTATTTTGTGATTGACAGGTTAGTTGAGAAGAAAGAAGTTGAGCATCAATAAAGTGAGAAGGCGGCAGAAAAAGGTGGCCGACCAAGAAAGACGAAAGTGAGACATCCACATAACCAAAATGATCCAGGGTGGAGAGTGAGGATGTTCGGGCCTGACCCTGGTTTGCTGGAAGACTGGCAACAGTTGCTTGAAAAGGAGCGTGCTTATAACGATAAAGATGCACGGGAGTGGGCCAATCACCCACCTTGAATGTCATAAAAGTTTCAAAAAAATGGTAATTGTACATTTTGTATATTTTAATTTTTATTATGCATTATAATTTCTAGTTTGTTTGTTATTAGTGGTATTTTAAGCTACCATCTTAGCAAAAACCAAGTGTGGGAAAATTCTTATGGATTTCTCTTGGACAGTGTGTTGGGAACAACCCGGGTTTTTCATGGAAAGAAGTGGAGTTTTACTTAGTAAGGTCTTTGTTTTTATTTTCTCAAAACCATAAATTTGGGACAATGTATCCCAAGTGTGGGGATGGGGAATTTTCTTTAAAAAAAACCATAAAAAATCTGAAACTTTTAAATTTTTTGTTTGAAAGAAACCGGTAAGTGGTAAGATGGCGGGTAAAGTTTTGGTCCTTTTTCATGGTCACAACTTCCTAAATAACATGTGCCTAGTTGTTTTTAAAAGGAGATTATGTAATTTTCTAATCAAGGTTAGCATGCTTTCGGTGTAATAACTTGCATAACATATTCGTTTACACTTGAGAAATGAGAAAGTATTGGTTGGTTGAAAAGTTGATATTATCCAATTGAACTAGTACAATTAGTGCATTTCGAGATCTTAGCGTGGCATAAGTGCAAAAGTGATAGAGTCACTTAGGTTAAGTCTCGTCTGGATGAGCGAAAGTGTGGGTTTTGGGGGGTTGGGGCCTCATACATTATACATATGAGGATGGTTAATGTGAGGGGCGGGGGGTTGGTTCCTTTAGAACACTTTATTAGGCCTATTCTTTTATTTTATCAACCCCGGTGTTATTTTGCGAGACGATCTGACTTAATAGGTTCTTTGTATTTGTAATTGTTTTAGTACTTATCAATAGGAAGTTTTAAGCATTATGTTACTTATGCTTGTCCTCATGAAAAAAAAAATGAAAAAAATAGAAAAAAAAGTGTTCAAGATTCAATGTTCAAGATACTATGTATTGAAAAAAAAAACAGAGAAAAAAAGAAAAAAAAAAGAGAAAAGTTAGTGATGTGTATAGTTGTTTATTTCATTGTTTACTTAGTTTGTTTGTAATAAGCCAGATCGGATCACTTGAGATACTTTCAATATTACCTTCCATACCCTTACACTTGGCCCCATTACAACCCGTTTTAAGACCTCTTGATTTGTATTCATGTCAAAAGCATTTACATAGGTAGAGATTTGATGATTGTACAAGCTTATGCGAGGAGAATTGATTAAGTATGAAATGTATGAATGATCACCAATAAAAAGGTTATTGTGTAAATGTGTTATGTATAGGTAAAAACCGAAAGCATATTATGTTTGGTTAGAAATCTTCGGTTTAAATGGAACGTCAAGTGAACTAGTGCAACCGATAAAAACTAAAGGAATAGGGTATGACTTGGGACCTTAACCGAACCGGAATTGTGGTAAGATTGGTGGCTACAAGTTGAAAATAAAAAAAACTTTGTGTTGAGATGTTGCTTGAGGGCAAGCAACGGGTAAGAGTGTGAATGTGACGGGTGGTCCATGGGACAACCCTTAAGTGGTTTAAGGCCGTTAATGTTCATGCATTTAATAGGTTTATCTTGTTGAATTAGATGACTACGTTTACTTGTATACTTGAAGGTAGGAGAAGATAGAAGATGGAATTACGAGAACGTGGACGAAAACGGCGAAGAAAACGGAGTTGAAACGAGAAAGATATGAAGAAAACAAGAACTTGAGCAAGTGTTCCACCGTGGCCCACGGTCAAAACCGTGGTCCACGGTCAACTCAGCTAAAAACCAACAGTTTACACCGTACCGTGGGTTCTTGGACCACCGTGGAGGCCACCATGGCCCATGGTGTGAACTGTGGGCCACGGTGCGGAGCTGTCAATACCGAAAATACTTGTTTATATTCCGTTTTTTGGTTTCTTGTCACCTATCCTTCATTCTAAACAAGCTAGAGACGAATTTTTGAGAGCAAGAACAAGATTTTGGTGATTATAATCATTTTTTTGGGTTTATGATTCGTTCGATTATCTTAATTGAGGTGATGATTAATCAAAGGATGTGTGGCTAGTACTCTTTATGTTCTCTCCCGAATTATAAGGTTTTCTAATTGGATATTTGTTAATCGTTTATGTTATTGGTGAGATAGTATTTTGATCATATAATTATTGTGCTATGGTGATTGTGTGTTTGTTTTGTAATTGTTAGTGTGGTATAAATTCGTGTTCTTGACTACCCGTTCTTGGTGTCATAGGCAATCGAGATATAGTAGAAGGGAATTAGGGTTTACAATACTAAACTGATTTTTAAGTGACAACCTTGTGTTTTTGTAATCCAAGTACTTAGTCCTCTCTTATCACTTCCAAACGCATTTTCACGAACTATATTGTGTAGTTTATCCCACAAGTAAACGTTAATTTTATCAACATTGGATACCTGAAATCGGGAGAGGGCATTCTTTCTTATATTGTTTAAAACTCGTTTATTGCTTTAGCTATTTTTGTTAATCAAAACCAAATAACCAACTCTTTGAATTTACTTTTGCACGTAGGTTAATATAGTTCAATTATAAAGCTACTTAGTAATACATATTCCACAAACTCCCTGTGTTCGATACCCGCTTACCGCTATCTAGCTTGTTGTATTCGGTTTATTTTTGAGTGAGTCTTCGACCTCACGTCAAATTTTGGCGTCCTTGTCGGGGAGTAGTGCGCAACTTGTGTTAGCTTTAGTAGTTTTTGTGTTATTTTCGGGTTTACGCTGGTTGTGTCAGTGTTCAGGTATCTACAGGTGTATGCATACTAGAGGCTCTAACAGGTCATCACCGCTAGTAATTGATCCCGAGATTGACAGAAAACTTCGAAGAAACCGAGTCTTACTTAGGGAGAATAAGCTTCTTGGTTTTCCAACTGCATCAAACAACATGGATTCACCAGTTTCCACTTTGGGTCAAACAATCCCGACTACACCTCCACCAAACCCAACTCCACGATCACCACTAATATACCTACAACATCAAGTGAACTCCAACCACCACCCAGAACCGAACCCATAGCTGCCCAATTCACCTATGCAACATCATCCACATTGCCACCTATTACCAACCTTTTTTCTAACTTTTGTGCGTCATCATCATCTCAACAACAACATCAACAACCACCCTTTCACCCATCACAATCAACATACCAATATCAACCACAACCTTTCATGCAACATTCAAGATCACAAGGTGACGGATACAGATATGGGTTTGACAATGAATTTGAAGGGTATGAAGAAAAAGGTTACTACATGGGAGGTGATGGAGGAAAAATGGTAAATCCGGGAACTTTTGGTTATAGTCAATGGCAACAATCGCAACAATTGCAAGAGCTTAATCGACAACAACCACCGCCGGTTATTCAACTGATGTGCGCAAAGTGGTATATAAAAATTTAACAAATAATGACCAAGCATAACGAGTAATAAAAACCTAGAATACCCTAAACCAAACCACTAGCAACAGGCAAGTGAACCTATCGGGTGTAGAATAGGTATGGGAAGACCGGGAATATCGAACCCTAGAGACACTAAATTAAATAACGAGACTAGTTCTAAAAGCTAATTTAAATTAATAATTAAGAAAATATATATTTTATTTTAAAAACTAATAATTAATTAAACAAATTACTTAATTAAATTAAAGTAAACTAGAAAATTAAATTACCGAATAAAAACTTTAGTTAATTCAAATATGAGAAAGAGTTATCTAGACAAGGAATCTGAATTGTGACGACTCGGGCTTTTATCGGTTACGGGAAAATGTTATGGGAACCGGGAATCTAAAGATATGAAAATCTAGGAAACTTAATGGATCCTTAATCACTCTCAAGGTGTCACCAAAAAAAGAAATCTTAGAGATCATGTAAAAACACCGGCTTATTAGTTCATCTGTCAGTTCACCAATTATGATTAATTACCCTATAAAACAGCTAACCCGTCGGTTTCACTATCTCAATGCACCAAAGTACATGGGGTGGTTTTGAACAGTTTAAAGGACACGGGTAAATAGTGAAATTAAGGCAAAAATAGGCAAACCTCCTGTCAGATAATTTAACCTAAAACCCTAACAACGCAGACAAACCCGACAACTTATCACCCGTCGGATATTTAAGTAGGTACGAATATAAACTTCTAATAATATGCCAAAAATCAGTTTCTATGGTGAATGAGCTCAATAAACCATAAACAAGTAGCAAACACACAGTAAACAACCCTAACATGCAACCTATAATCGAAAGACATTCAATCAAGTAACATGTGAAACATTTATTTAGACACAAATCAAAAGTAAATACGCATGAGACACATCCAATAAAACTAATCAAAACTTTTAATTAATCAAAATCCCATAAACAAAACCCTAAAACCGACAAGTCCAAAACAATCAACAAAACATCATCACAAGCCTAGATAATTAAAAGTGTTTAGCCAATAATCATGTTCAAAACAAGAAAATAAATAAGTTCAATAAAGGAGTTCATAATAAAGATAAATAAAAATCAAACCAATCTTGTGGTTGTTGTCCAGCCCCCCCCCCCCCCCCAACGAAATAATAATAATAATAATAATAATAATAATAATAAAATGATGCTTGTGCACCTGCTGTTCTCGTGAGTCCAAAGAAAAATCTCCAGACAAGTATATAATAATAATAATAATAATAATAATGAGAATATATGGTGATTTGTGATGTTGCTGCTTGTTTGACTTCCTTCTTCTGATGACTTAACACCAACCCCAAAACAGTAATATATATATGGCTGCTGTTGTCTGTCGTCCTCCTCAACCCAAACAAAAATAATAATCCTGCGATTTTCGGCTGATGTAGGGTTTTATATTAATAATAATAATCTGTTGCTTTCCAACTAAAACAACTTCAGATGGGAATTATAAACCAACACACGATCCTCACACTTGAACTCTTTCACCTTCCTCAACTTTCGATCGTCTAACGCCTTCGTACGCTCCTTATAACTCCATGATCTCACATACGCCTCATCTCCCAGCTCCTCTACCTCATGAATTTGGAGATACCGGTTTTTCGCAGCTTGGGTCAGGTCAAGATTAACGGATCTCAACACCCAATATGCTCTATGCTCTAACTCAACCGGTAAATGACACGTTTTCCCGTAAACCATCCTAAAGGGCGTGGTCCCAATAGGCGTTTTAAATGTTGTGCGGAAAGCCCAAAGTGCATCATCCAACTTGTCGGACCAGTCCTTTCGGTTCTTGCCGACAGTTTTCTCCAAAATTCGTTTAACGCCTCGGTTTGCATTCTCCACTTGCCCGCTCGTCTGTGGATGATAGGCGGTGGACAATCGATGGGTGACCCCATATCGTGCTAACACCTTCTCCATCTGGGCATTACAGAAATGTGTGCCCCTATCACTGATCAAGGCCTTGGGAGTACCAAACCGACAGAACAACCTCTTCAAGAATCCCACTAGAACTCGCCCGTCGTTAGTGGGCAAGGCTTGAGCCTCAACCCACTTGGAAATGTAGTCGATAGCCACGAGAATGTATCGGTTCCCTCGAGAAGAATGGAACGGACCCATGAAATCAATGCCCCAAACGTCGAAAACCTCACAAACCTGAATAGGGTTTTGGGGCATCTCATTACGGGATGAGATGTTACCAGTGCGCTGACATGCGTCACACTGTCTGACAAACTCGTGTGAGTCTTTGAAAATCGATGGCCAATAAAAGCCGGAATCTAAAACTTTCCTAGTGGTAGAAGACGAACCATGTTAACCTCCAGTTAAACCCTCATGACAATGCCTAAGAATCTCACGGCCCTCTTCCCTACTCACACACCTCCTCAACACTCGATCGGCGCCTACACGAAACAAATAAGGCGAATCCCATATGTAGTGGCTGGCGTCTGCGAGAAACTTCCTTCTCTGCTGATAACTCATGCCCTTGACCACTACTCCTTCGGCCAAATAATTCGCAATGTCGGAGAACCATGGCAGACCCTCCTCTTTAGCACTCACGTACAAAACTGGCCCTCTCTCAAATCTCACCCTCACCATCATCAACGACTCGTGGGGGAACTTATCCCCGATGGCATCCTCTCTAATCTCCTCTCTCTTCGGATCCTCCAGACGTGATAAATGATCCGCAGCTACATTCTCCGCTCCCTTTTTATCTCTAATCTCAATATCGAACTCGGAAAGCAAGAGAATCCATCGTATCAGGCGAGGTTTGGCATCTTTCTTGGCGAACAGGTATCGCAATGCCGCATGATCAGTATAAACGATGGTTTTGGACAACACGAGATAAGAACCAAATTTATCGAACGCGAAGACCACTGCTAGAAGCTTCTTCTCAGTAGTCGTGTAATTCTCCTGAGCGTCATTGAGGGTCTTACTCGCGTAATAGATAGGATGGAAGTGCTTGTCCTTCCGCTGACCTAAAACAGCCCCGACTGCAAAATCACTAGCGTCGCACATGAGCTCGAAGGGTAAGCTCCAGTCGGGTGCTACTAAGATAGGAGCATTAACCAACTGCCCCTTGAGAAACTCAAACGCCTTCAGACAATCAGCATCGAAGTCGAGTGCGGTGTCTTTCTCAAGAAGGCGAGTCATGGGCCAGGTGATCTTAGAAAAATCTCTAATGAACCTACGATAAAAACCCGCATGCCCGAGAAAACTACGAATGGATTTCACACTAGTCGGTGGAGGAAGTCTACTGATAGTGTCAATTTTAGCTTTGTCTACTTCAATACCGTATCGCGAAATCTTGTGCCCGAGCTCAATGCCTTCAGTCACCATGAAGTGGCACTTCTCCCAGTTCAACATCAACTTCGTCTCTATGCATCGCTTTATCATCCTCTCAAGATTATAAAGACATTGATCGAATGAGTCCCCATATACCGAAAAATCGTCCATGAAAACCTCCATGGAACTCTCGATCATGTCCTGGAATATCGCTACCATGCAGCGCTGGAAAGTAGCTAGAGCATTACATAACCCGAAAGGAATACGTTTGTACGCGAAGGTACCGTATGGGCATGTAAAAGTGGTCTTTTCCTGATCCTCATGTGCGACCAGGATCTGGAAATAACCTGAAAATCCATCAAGAAAACAATAAAACTGTCGCCCCGACAGACGATCCAACATCTGATCGATGAACGGAAGAGGAAAGTGGTCTTTCCTAGTAGCGTCGTTAAGCCTCCTGTAGTCGATGCACACCCGCCAACCTGTGACTATCCTAGTCCGAATATGCTCGTTACGTTCGTTAGTGACAACTGTCATCCCTCCCTTCTTAGGGACAGCCTGAACATGACTCACCCATGAAGAATCGGAGATGGGATAGATCAGGCCTGCGTCGAGGAGTTTGATAACCTCCTTTTTAACCACCTCCGACATGTTAGGGTTGAGCCTCCTCTGAGGTTGGATTATAGGCTTGTACTCATCCTCCATGTGTATCTTGTGCGTGCAAAAGTTCGGGCTGATGCCCTGGATGTCCATGAGTTTCCATGCAATAGCATGTTTGTGTGCTTTGAGCACATCAACCAACCTCGATTTCTCATCATCCGTCAACTGAGAAGAAATGATGATGGGTAAATCGGCATCACCGTCCAAGAAAGAATACTCCAAATGAGGAGGGAGCTCTTTAAGCTCGAGCGACGGTGGTGCCTCAATAGTTGGTCTCTCCTTCGGTCCCTCAGTGCTATCGACAACCGTGAACACCTCGGGGTATTCAGGAGGTGAGTTGACAAGAATGCTTAGGTCGTGCTCCAGAGGAACATCAACCTCGTCCTCCTGATTGAGCAAATCTGCTCCAGAGATGTAATCAAGACATCGTTCAAACTGAGATATGAATGTATCAAGAAAGTAAATGGAATCGTCCTGACTACTAGAGTTCCTCATTGATTTGACGACATCGAAGGTGACGTTCTCCTCCCTTACACGAAGTGTGATTTTTCCGTCGAAGACGTCAATAAGCGCTTTAGAAGTACGCAAGAAGGGTCGTCCCAAAATGAGTGGGACCTGATCGTCAGCCTCCATGTCAAGAATAAAAAAATCCATGAGAAAAAACGAATTTATCGACTTTAACGAGTACGTTTTCCACAATTCCTCGCGGATGTTTGACCGAACGGTCGGCTAAGGATAAACTCATGCGCGTTGGGACCGGCTCGCCAAGGTCTAGCTTTTTATAGATAGAATATGGCATAAGATTAATGCTAGCACCTAAATCAGCCAACGCGTAGCTCTCAGTCGAGCTGCCAAACAAACACGGAATCATGAAGTGTCATGGGTCTGCTAATTTCTCTAGCAGCTTGTTCTGGACTACCGCAGAGCATCATTCATTAAGACATACTGTCGAAAGCCCCTCCAGCTTCTTCTTATTCGAAAGAAGGTCTTTTAAGAATTTGGCATATTTAGGCATATGCTGGAGTGCCTCGACAAACGGAAGATTGATTTTTAGCTGTTTAAACATGTCCAAGAAATGTCCATATTCCTGCGCGTACTTCTGCCGCAGAAGACGAGCTGGATACGGAACTCGAGTAAGATCGACTTCGGGACTCTTCTTATTTTCAATCTTCTTCTCGACAACTTTCTCTGCAGGAGACTCACCGTTTGACGCGGTACTTGCTGGGACTCGCCTCTCGTGCGTCCTCACAGGAGTCTCCATCTCTATCTCCTCGTCCACCGGCTACTCATCATCTGCCGGAGACTGCTCTCGATCACCTCCTCTGCCACTACGAGTGGTCACCGCCTTCAACTGTGCCTTCGGGTTAAGCTCTGTGCTGCCCTGAAACGCTCCGACCTGTTTATTAGGTAGCATCTGCTTCATCATCTAATCCACCTTTCGAGACATTTCCAAAAACGACGACTTCTGGTTCTTCAATAGGGTGTCGTGCTCAGCCAGTCTCTGCTGTGTGTTATTCTCTCTGTCAATAAGGTGGGAAAGCATGGTTGATTGCTTAGTTAGAAGCTCCTTAAGATCCGGATCCATACCGCTACTCCTTCCCGCACTTGAACTCCCTGCTGCCTCTGGGTCACTAAAATGCTCCTGCCTCTGCTGAAAACCCTGAGCATTACCTCCTGACCTCCAACCATAGTTGGAGTTATTTCTCCATCCCGAGTTACCGTAGGCATTCGCTCCCCGACTCTGATTACCCAAGTAGTCCACCTTCTCTTGTTGATCAACCGGACAATCAACTATATCGTGCCCTCCACGACAGATTTCGCATTTCTGAGCGATCTTCTTCAACTCTCGGATATCTTTTTGCATTGCCTCTAAGACAGCCGCGATGGTAGTATCATTCGAGACCTGATAAATGCCTCGAGCGGAAGAGGTGGTGGTTTTAGAAGCACCTCGGGCGGACGGCTCCTGCTGCTCGGCTAGGGCGAAACTCTCAAACAACGACTGACACTCATCTATATCCAACTTCTCTAACATGTTTCCTCCAGCTGACGTATTGAATCTCTTCTGCATCTCAAAAGTTAGCCCGTTATAGAATTTCTCGACTACAGCCCATTCGAGTAGACCATGCTGGGGGCATCTACTAAGAAGATTATGGAACTTTTCCCAAGCAAAAGGGTATGGCTCGTCAGGGTCCATGAGGAAGGAACAGATCTGATCACGGAGTCGCGAGGCTTTAGATGGCAGAAAGTACTTCTTAAGGAATTTAGCTTGAAGATTATCCCAGGTAGTGATGGACCCAGGGGGAAGGTTTTCCAGCCACGATGAAGCACGACCCTCTAGAGAAAATGGAAAAAGATGAAGGTAGATAGTAGCACGAGTGACGTTGGCAATATTGAAAGTGTCGCAAATACGAGTGAATTTGTTCAGATGGCCAGGCGCGTCCTCTTCTTCAAGTCCGTGAAATGGGGCAGAATTAGTGATGGAATTCATGACGTTGGTCGGAATCTGCCAGTTATTAGCATCAGGCATCGCCGGACGTGTGATAGCAGACCGTCTCCCCATCACTCCCTCGTTCGCTCTCGAGTGAACCGTACGCCTAGGGGGGTTAGCGTCACCCATATCTAAAGTGGAATCAGAAACGTGTACCTTGCTTTCGCGTAGAGCACGTGAAATCTCTTGAAACTCCCTATGGCGCTCACGAAAATCTCTCTCGGGTTTGTCTGAAGCAATGAATTCTAGTGGTCCTAGTGAACATGCACGTCGCATACGCTGAAAAACAAGTAAAAGAGTAAGGACCCAAGCTTATCCCTAGAGCACACAAATTACACTTAAGGCACAGATAGCAATCAAGAGCAATTAAATAATAAAATAAAAATAAAACTAATTAATTAACTAAAACTAAACTACTAAAAACAAATAAAAGCAAATAAAAACTAGTTCGCTATTACCAAGTGTCCTCGGCAACGGCGCCAAAAACTTGATGTGCGCAAAGTGGTATATAAAAATTTAACAAATAATGACCAAGCACAACGAGTAATAAAAACCTAGAATACCCTAAACCAAACCACTAGCAACAGGCAAGTGAACCTATCGGGTGTAGAATAGCTATGGGAAGACCGGGAATATCGAACCCTAGAGACACTAAATTAAATAACGAGACTAGTTCTAAAAGCTAATTTAAATTAATAATTAAGAAAATATATATTTTTGGATTTTTATTTATTTTATTTTAAAAACTAATAATTAATTAAACAAAATACTTAATTAAATTAAAGTAAACTAGAAAATTAAATTACCGAATAAAAACTTTAGTTAATTCAAATATGAGAAAGAGTTATCTAGACAAGGAATCTGAATTGTGACGACTCGGGCTTTTATCGGTTACGGGAAAATGTTATGGGAACCGGGAATCTAAAGATATGAAAATCTAGGAAACTTAATGAATCCTTAATTACTTTCAAGGTGTCACCAAAAAAAGAAATCTTAGAGATCATGTAAAAACACCGGCTTATTAGTTCATCTGTCAGTTCACCAATTATGATTAATTACCCTATAAAACAGCTAACCCGTCGGTTTTCACTATCTCAATGCACCAAAGGTACATGGGTGGTTTTGAACAGTTTAAAGGACACGGGTAAACAGTGAAATTAAGGCAAAAATAGGCAAACCTCCTGTCAGATAATTTAACCTAAAACTCTAACAACGCAGACAAACCCGACAACTTATCACCCGTCGGATATTTAAGTAGGTACGAATATAAACTTCTAATAATATGCCAAAAATCAGATTCTATGGTGAATGAGCTCAATAAACCATAAACAAGTTGCAAACACACAGTAAACAACCCTAACATGCAACCTATAATCGAAAGACATTCAATCAAGTAACATGTGAAACATTTATTCAGACACAAATCAAAAGTAAATACGCATGAGACACATCCAATAAAACTAATCAAAACTTTTAATTAATCAAAATCCCATAAACAAAACCCGAAAACCGACAAGTCCAAAACAATTAACAAAACATCATCACAAGCCTAGATAACAAAAAGTGTTTAGCCGATAACCATGTTCAAAACAAGAAAATAAATAAGTTCAACAAAGGAGTTCATACTAAAGATAAATAAAAATCAAACCAATCTTGTGGTTGTTGTCTAGCCCCCCCAACGAAATAATAATAATAATAATAATAATAATAATAATAATAATAATGTGATGCTTGTGAACATGCTGTTCTCGTGAGTCCAAAGAAAAATCTCCAAACAAGTATATAATAATAATAATGAGAATATATGGTGATTTGTGATGCTGCTGCTTGTTTGACTTCCTTCTTCTGATGACTTAACACCAACCCGAAAACAATAATATATATATGGCTGCTGTTGTCTCTCGTCCTCCTCAACCCAAACGAAAATAATAATCCTGCGATTTTCGGCTGATGTAGGGTTTTATATTAATAATAATAATAATAATAATCTGTTGCTTTCCAACAAAAACAATAGGCCCTTTTTTGGTTTTGTGTCGTGGGCTCACCCCAACAAATTAATATTAATAATAGTTCTTCCACAGACCCTCACGTCTACTGTTGTAATCATAATGAACCTCCAAGAAAATAATAATGATAATATATATGGCGGCTACTGGAGTAACTAATAATAACGATCTCTTCCATCCAAAGTAGGGTCAATAATATATATGTCTTCAAATCTTGCGACCCCACGGTAATTTTAGACTTCCCTCGTCATGCTACTGTCCACAACAAATAAAAATGGTGAATAACATATTTCACTCAAATGCACATCACACCATTTAATTGAAAGACACTTTATAATAATTATACTAACATATTCAAATATTCACCCATTGGTTTTAAGTTAGTAAAATTACTCTATTTTAGCCCATTGTCTCTCGAAACCATTAAACTCACATATGAACCAATTAATATAATATTCAATAAAAAACATGACTCAAAGTATTTGAAAGTGTAAGAAATATTAATATAATAATATATATAATTTAAACCACATCATCAACAATAACCACCACTAGTTCAACAAGCTCAACAACAACCACCGGTTGTTGTTAATCAAGTTCAACCGCCACCTATTATTCAACAACCGCAAGGGCAACCTCAAGATCAACAATTCCAACCGCAAATGCCCCAACCACAGTTTCAACAATAATATGCGCAGCCAAGGCCCGTTTATAGGCAAATGGGTCAACCAAGAGTACCAATGGGGGTACCAAGAAGGCATGCAAAAGAGATGGTAAGGGGGATTGAAGCCCATTTCCGACCCATAATTACTAATAATCCGTCTCCGGTGGTTATACCTCTCAATCATCAAGGGAGGACATTCGAAGTGAGAACAAATTCACCTCAAAGTCTTTCGAAGTATAAGAGTCTAGAAACGGAGGAACCTTACTTCCACTTGGAGGCATATGACTCCATTTGCAACACAATTGGGGGTCAAGGTTTTACATCGGATGAGGTAAAGTTGGTTTTATTTCAGTTTTCGTTGGAAGACAAGGCAAAGAGATGGTTTTACACTTTGCCTTCCGTGTCTATTTATACTTGGGCCGAAATGCAACAAAGATTTTTGGAAGAATTTTACACGGCCCAAAAGACAAACGATGCGAGAAGAAGTTTGAGAACCTTTCCACAACAAAAGGGGTAAATGTTTCATGAAGCATTCGAGAGGTTTAACATGATGATTAAGAATTGTCCCCATCATGGAATTGCTCTTTGGGAGTTATTAAATGCTTTTCATGAAGGGTTGAGTATGGAGGATGAACAGGATTTGCGGTCGATCATTAATGGTACATTTGGTACCAATTATGAACAAGATGATTGGGCGTATTTGGAACAAATGGCGGTTACATCAAAGAGAAAGGCTCAAACCGATAGAAGAGCGAGACCGGCGATTGGTAGACCTCAAGTGCAAGCCGTGGAAGAAGGAAATGCACAAACCACTAATCAAGTAATAAATGTTTGTACAAATTGTAACGATTTGGCTCATGCAACGGAGGTATGTACGGTAGGTCAAGCACCGGTGGAAGAGGTGAATGCACTTCAAAGAGGGAGGTGGTAGAAATTACAACATGAACTCCAACACCTACCACCCCGGGTTAAGAAATCACCCGAATTTTCGTTATGGAAATTCGGTCACTCAATCTAACCTGAATTTTCAAGGAAGTCAAAGCAATTATGTCCCACGCCAACAATATAATAACCAAGGTAATTATCACGGCGGGAATAATCAAGGATTTCAAGGTCAAGGAGGTAGTGGCCAAAGTGGGTCAACGGGTCATAGTTCATCTAGTGGAAATGAAGTTATGGAGATGCTTAAAGTGATGCAACAAGACATGCAAAGAAGAAATCAACTCGATGAAATTTGCATGCAAAAGGATGAGGTTCGTGACAAAGCCATTCATTCGTTGACCACTCAAATAGGTCAACTTGCAACCGATATGGCGAATTTGAAGAAAAACAGCTCGAGTTTAAAGAATGGGAACAACGTGCATATCAATGCAGTAAGTCTTTTACCTAATTTTGAAATTTCTAGTGTTCGAGTTGACCCAACACCACAATTTGTTGAGGGGGCGGTGGAAGATATTAGTGATAAGATTGAAAATGTGATTAATTGTGAAACAATTTTTAAAAATAACTCTGAACTAAAACCGAATGAAACATCTTTTTGTGAAACTTGTTCTTGTGATAAATGTTTAAATGACAAATTAACCAAAATAAGGGATGAGAGGGTTGATAATAATACTCTCCCGAGTAAACTTCAAGACCCAGGTGTGCCCCTTTTATCAATCCAAATAAGTGAATTTAAAACTGATCGAGCACTGCTAGATCTTGGAGCTTGTGTTAGTATCATGCCCGTTAGTTTATATGATCAGTATGACTTTGGTCCGTTACAGAAAGTAAACACCACCGTGGTTTTAGGGGATCAAACCCATACACTTCCTCTGGGCATGATATATAATGTGATGGTACATGTGGAGGATTTATGTTACCCAGGTGACTTTTTCTTGATTATGCTAAAAATGTAACTAACACGCAGCCCACAGTCAGATTGGGTAGACCCTTCCTTGGCACTTCACATGCAGTGATTGATTGTGCTAAGGGGACACTGGGAATAAAGTGTGGGAATCGTGATAAACAATTATTATTATATGAAAATAATACTGACTCTTTTGTTGGAAAGGAAAACCTAAAGATGAATTTTGTTAACAGTGTGTATCCTTGAGCAAGGATCACATGAAAGTGGAGTGTGTGATTGACAGGTCAGTTGAGAAGAAAGAAGTTGAGCATCAACAAAGTGAGAAGGCGGCAGAAAAAGGTGGCCGACCAAGAAAGACGAAAGTGAGACATCCACCTAACCAAATTGATCCAGGGTGGAGAGTGAGGATGTTCGGGCCTGACCCTGGTTTGCCGGAAGACAGGCAACAGTTGCTTGAAAAGGAGCGTGCTTATAACGAGAAAGCTGCACGGGAGTGGGCCAATCACCCACCTTGAATGTCATAAAAGTTTCAAAAAGGTAGTAATTGTACATTTTGTATATTTTAATTTTTATTTTGCATTATAATTTCTAGTTTGTTTGTTATTAGTGGTATTTTAAGCTACCATCTTAGCAAAAACCAAGTGTGGGGAAATTCTTATGGATTTCTCTTCGACACTTTGTTGGGAACAACCCGGGTTTTTCATGGAAGGAAGTGGAGTTTTACTTAGTAGTGTCTTTGTTTTTATTTTCTCAAAACCATACATTTGGGACAATGTATCCCAAGTGTGGGGATGGGGGAATTTTCTTTTTCAAAAAAAAAAACATAAAAAATCTGAAACTTAAATTTTTTTTTTTAAGAAATCGGAAAGTGGTAAGATGGCGGGTAAAGTTTTGGTCCATTTTCATGGTCACAATTCCCTAAATAACATGTGTCTAGTTGTTTTTAAAAGGAGATTATGTAGTTTTCTAATCAAGGTTAGTATGCTTTCGGTGTAATAACTTGCATAACATATTCGTTTACACTTGAGAAATGAGAAAGTATTGGTTGGTGGATAAGTTGATATTCTCCAATAGAACTTGTACAATTAGTGCATTTCGAGATCTTAGCGTGGCATGAGTGCAAAAGTGATAGAGGCACTTAGGTTAAGCCTCGTCTGGATGAGCGAGAGTGTGGGTTTTGGGGGGTTGGGGCCTCATACATTATACATATGAGGATGGTTAATGTGAGGGGCGGGGGGTTGGTTCATTTAGAAAATTTTACTGGGCCTATTCTTTTATTTTAACAACCCCGGTGTTATTTTGCGAGACGATCTGGCTTAATAGGTTCTTTGATTTGTAATTGTTTTACTACTTATTAATAGGAAGTTTTAAGCATTATGTTACTTATGCTTGTCCTCATGAAAAAAAATGAGAAAAAGAGAAAAAAAATAGTGTTCAAGATTCAATGTTCAAGGTACTATGTATTGAAAAAAAAAAGAATTGAAAAAAAAGAGAAAAAAAAAGAAAAAAAGAGAGAGAAAAAAAAAAGAGAAAAGTTAGTGATGTATATAGTTGTTTATTTCATTGTTTACTTAGTTTGTTTGTAATAAGCCAGATCGGATCGCTTGAGCTACTTTCAATATTACCTTCCATACCCTTACACTTGGCCCCATTACAACCCGTTTTAAGACCTCTTGATTTGTATTCATGTCAAAAGCATTTACATAGGTAGAGATTTGATGATTGTACAAGCGTATGCGAGGAGAATTGATTAAATATGAAATGTATGGATGATCACCAATAAAAAGGTTATTGTGTAAATGTGTTATGTATAGGTAAAATCGAAATCATGTTAGGTTTGGTTAGAAATCTTCGGTTTAAATGGAACGTCAAGTGAACTAGTGCAACCGATAAAAACTAAAGGAATAGAGTATGACTTGGGACCTTAACCGAACCGGAATTGTGGTAAGATTGGTGGCTACAAGTTGAAAATAATAAAAACTTTGTGTTGAGATGTTGCTTGAGGGCAAGCAACGGGTAAGTGTGGGAATGTGACGGTTGGTCCATGGGACAACCCTTAAGTGGTTAAAGGCCGTTAATGTTCATGCGTTTAATCGGTTTATCTTGTTGAATTAGATGACTACGTTTACTTGTATACTTGAAGGTAGGAGAAGATAGAAGATGGAATTACGAGAACGTGGGTGAAAACGACGAAGAAAACGGAGTTGAAACGAGAAAGATATGAAGAAAACAAGAACTTGAGCAAGTGTTCCACCGTGGCCCACGGTCAACTCAGGTAAAAACCAACAGTTTACACCGTAGCGTGGGTTCTTGGACCACCGTGGAGGCCACCATGGCCCACGGTGTGAACCGTGGGCCACGGTGCGGAGCTGTCAATACCGAAAATACTTGTTTATATTCCGTTTTTTGGTGTCTTTTCATCTATCCTTCATTCTAAACAAGCTAGAGACGAATTTTTGAGAGCAAGAACAAGATTTTGGTGATTATAATCATTTGTTTGGGTTTATGATTCGTTCGATTATCTTAATTGAGGTGATGATTAATCAAACGATGTGTGGCTAGTACTCTTTATGTTCTCTCCCGAATTGTAAGGTTTTCTAATTGGATATTTGTTAATCGTTTATGTTATTGGTGAGATAGTATTTTGATCATATGATTATTGTGCTATGGTGATTGGGTGTTTGTTTTGTAATTGTTAGTGTGGTATAAATTCGTGTTCTTGTCTACCCGTTCTTGGTGTCATAGGCAATCGAGATTAGTAGAAGGGAATTAGGGTTAACAATACTAAACTGATTTTTGAGTGACAACCTTGTGTTTTTGTAATCCAAGTACTTAGTCCTCTCTTATCACTTCCAAACGCATTTTCACGAACTATATTGTGTAGTTCATCCCACAAGTAAACGTTAATTTTATCAACATTGGATACCTGAAATCGGGAGAGGGCATTCTTTCTTATATCGTTTAAAACTTGCTTATTGCTTTAACTATTTTTGTTAATCAAAACCAAATAACCAACTCTTTGAATTTACTTTTGCACGTAGTTTAATATAGTTCAATTATAAAGCTACTTAGTAATACATATTCCACAAACTCCCTGTGTTCGATACCCGCTTACCGCTATCTAACTAGTTGTATTCGGTTTATTTTTGAGTGAGTCTTCGACCTCACGTCAGCAAACACCGCAACGTTCAACTTAGTTAAGTACCGTTCGTATACACATGGTCCTGCTCCCCGTAGGAAAGCGTAATACGACCAGGTGTGGTGCGATGCGCATACCGCGTAATACCACATATGTAAAGATCCAGACAAACGTACACGACATCCTGAGGGATAGGCTTTTACTTTTGTTTATAAATATTTTAGAGACACGTAGTCCCATGTAAATCTTTTTCACATAACATGTTTGACTCATTTTAAAACTAGTTGTAAATTTTGGGGCGTATTCACCTTTTGATTTGGATTGGATTCAAACATCGCCCGAGGGTCTTTCACGTTGCTATCTCGCACCTATAGTACGAGTATAACCTTTTGTTAGTCGGATATACAATCCGGCTTAAGACCTTTAGTCTTTATAATCGTCACATCGATTATTTATTCTTTACCTTTAACTTTTAGTTAAAAGTATTTTTTTTCTTTTAAACCTTTAGTTTAAAATATTTTTCTTTTATAAGTTAACTTATAGTTAATCTTATTTTAAAACCCTACGTTTCTTCTTCTTTAAAAAACGTATATTTCTTTTCTTTATTATTTAAGAATAGTTATTATTACTTAAATAATATTTATAACAAAGAATTATATATATATATATATATATATATATATATATATATATAATCACATATAATATATATATGAACATTTATATTTATATTACTTTCTTTCTTTCTTTTCTTTGTTATATATTCTATTATTTTATCGAGGTATCGAGTATAACATCGACTCAGGGTTTTAAGCCTTTTATAATATTTTATTCAGGCATTACGCCTACCTTTACTTGGCTTATCAACTCTACAATTGAGCAGCACTTCGTTGCCGCTTCATTTTTCTTATCTTTTCAATCAACACCTTTTCTTGTACGCAACACGAGGTACACCAATACTCCTTCTTACTTCGAAACGCTTCTTGAGACGGGTAGTTGAGACGTCCGAATGGTAATACTTTCTTTGTTGGAACGTCAATGGTATGTGGCACGAATTACGAGGTTATGGGTATGGAAATCGAGGTTCGGTGTGGCACGTTTTATGAGGAAATTTCTAGAGAGAGAGTTAGGTGTTGTAGAGAGAGAGATGGCTGTGATTTTGGTGTGATGGGAATGAGAGGCTGATGGCCTCTATTTATAGGCCAAATCAGGGGCCCATTGCGATACGCGATGGCCCTTTGGCTGAGCCCGTTGCATATCGTGACGTAGGCTCTCTGAGTCACCACGTAGACCTGCCACGTGGCGACACGTGGCTGGCGTTGTGCCGCGTGGCGACACGTGGCGATCAATCTGCCACGTGGTGAAACGTGGCAACACATAGTGCCACCGGCTGTCACGTGGCACACGTGTCACAATTTGTCAGAAAGGTTATCGCGATACGCGATGACCTTGACCCTAAGGCCGTCGCGTATCGCGATCAGCCAAAGAATCAGATTTTTCATTTTTAACTTTGGAGTTTGGAATTTGACAGATTTGATCCCTTGACTATGAAAACTTAACATTTTTGATCCGATATTTTCATAATGTTACAACTAATGTTAAGTATGTACCTCATCAAACTTAACATGTTCATTCATCTCCATATAAAAAAAACACATCCCATGTTACAGTTTGAATCCATATCTAATCCACTCGATATTTATTGCACCCCTCTATATTTAATGTACCCAAATCAATTTCAACCTAAAACCAATAAATGTATACTCATTTATTTCCATGATATTTTAAACATTAAGGTTTTTTAACTTTTGTTAACGGCGAAAGTATATTGAAAACTAAAAGAAACTGGTATTATAAATGGGCAATACTTGTGTTATTGAACGTCTTTATTATTTCTTGCTTTCGACGCACTCCATATTGTAATCGATAAAAGGTAGGATCTATCTCTTTTGCACATCACTTCTATTGGGGGGGGGGGGGGGGGTTGTCTTGGGAAACTCCAAACAAAGGGGGTGCATAGAATTGTGTTTACATAAACATTTCTTCTTGATAATGTCGTATAAGTTGAGATTCTTTCAAAACGTATTGACATTCGTTGTCGTCACCCAATAGTCTATCCAACATACCCCGGACTGTGACAACCAAAAAACATCCCATCTTGGGCCATTGTCCACACCCATTTATATTTCACATTAGTTATGTTTACTTGGCCTAATAACATGTGCAAACACAATTGATGTTTGTGGTAATCTTGCCCGCATCCAATCCCAAATAACAGTACCTACAACCGACCTTAAACGAGACTCACCAAACAATCTATATCCTTAGCAATACCAAACCAAGATCGGAACTTTGTTTTCAAGGTAATTGAATTGATCCAAACATCCACCGAAAACCAAATTATAACATTTTTGAAATCCGATTCATCCATCTGTCTAGGTAGCCTATTCAAATGGTTTGAAGAAAGACTATTCAAACGGGCTCAATTAAACCGATTATAACTCACGCAACTAGTTTTCAGTATGATAAGTTATGACCTAAAATGACTATTCAGACGGGCTCAATCACACACGATGAAAATAATTAAAGGACAACCATTTATGCTATCATTGTTTGATTCTTTTAATCAAAAGTCATTAAATGCATATTCACATCTTCCTCACACGTCAATTATTAAATTTGAAACTAAAATAATAATAATGCTACAATACAATATTGGTAGACTTTTTCATGTTTTTTTTTTTTTTTTTTTTTGCTCTCCTGGTTAGTTGAGCTAGATTTAATGTATAGATTTATTTGAGTCCAAATGATAATAGAAAGAGAAAGAGAGAGAATGTATGGGTTTTAGTTTTAGTTTTAGAGAGAGAAATCAAATGTATATCTTCTACTTCTTCTGGGTCTGACCCAACTTTCCTTTTTACTCTTTTGATCTTCATCATATCATGCCTACCAACTGTTCGACCAAAGTTCTCAATCAAACCTTCATCTGCTGATCCTCATTTCTCAAGGTTTCTTTCTAGATCTCTAATCTTGCATTGTTTACACTGATTTCTGTGCACTAATTTGGATTAGGGTTTTTTTTTGTTTGGATCTATTTGGTTACAAAAACCCTAAAGTTTTAATAACGTTTGTATCTTTATGGAGTTAGTGATGCTTAAAGTCAAAGTTTGTGGCTTTTAATTCATGGGTTTGGTGTTTTAACAGCTTGGTTTTCTTTTCCCCAATTTTTCTGATTCAATTTGTATGCTTTGATATATATAATTAGTTTGAAGCACAAGGAATCAATCTGGTAAAGATTTACTTAGTTAGGTGTATACTGTGTATGTTTAGAGCCTGCCCACTTGATTAGATGATTGATGCTTGTTTTTTTGCCCAAAAAAACTGTGATTACATCATAGTTGAAAAGGAATTGATTCTTATAGATTGCTGATAGGAAAGTCTCTGACCTTTTTCATTGCCCAAAAAACTCTGTATGGTCAAACTTTTGTGGGACAAACATTATTGAAGATTTTGTTTCTTGCTCATATTTTTTCAATTTTTCTGTTCATACACATGAGTTTAAGTTATATACCCTATTCATAATATTAGATTTTCCTATTTATTTATTCCCATTTAGCAAAAAACTTGACAGATAAAGAATAGAGTTGACTTCCTTCACCCCCCCCCCCCCCCCCCCCTTTTTTTTTCTATAAAAACTAAAGAGACATGTTTGGTTTGTTACAAGATTCTAAATTTAGATTGAATCTTAAAAGGCAGATATACAATGCTTTCATGTGCTTAGTCAACTTCTAAGTGTTCCTGATTTACCGCTTTGTTCAATCTGACACAGACTTTCTTTGATTGTTTTTGCAGGCACTGAAATTCTTGTGAATAAAATGTCATTTCGAAGCATAGTCCGTGACGTGCGAGACGGGTTCGGGAGTTTATCGAGGCGAAGTTTTGACGTGAGGCTATCGAGCCTTCATAGCAGAGGGAAATTACAGGGTTCAATCAATGATTTACATGATACTCATCCGTCACTTATTGTCCAGAACAGTAGGTGGGCTAATCTTCCACCCGAGCTTCTTTTTGATGTGATTAAGAGGTTGGAAGAGAGTGAAAGCACGTGGCCTGCAAGAAAACACGTTGTTGCGTGTGCTGCGGTTTGTAGGTCTTGGAGAAGTATGTGTAAGGAAATTGTTGGAACTCCAGAATCTTGTGGGAAGCTTACTTTCCCAGTTTCTTTGAAGCAGGTTTTTTTGTTATTTCTTGAGGTGTCAAAATGGGTTAAAATGGGCCAGGTTCGGTTGATCAAAACCCTTTTTGTATACAAAATTATAAAGTTTGTAAATAATTGTTGTGTTAAATATGATTAAAAAGTTCGTGGTCCTTCAGTACTAATATGATTTTATTAAATACAATGAGTTAGGAGGTTTTATGCATAAAGCATAACAGTGTACATACCTTAGGCAGTTTTAAGTTTTAACCAGTATGGCCTTTTTCTTGAAGTGCCAAAATGGGCTTACAGATGGGTTGGATAAAGGGTCAAAATAGGCCCGATTGGGTTAACAAAACCTTTTTGTCTAAAAAGTTTAAAAAAAGTTTATAATTATTTGTTATGTAAAATATGAATGAAAAGTTCATATTTTTCAGTAACTGTATGATCTTTCATATAAAATGATTTAGGAGCTTTATGCATAACAATGTATACACATTAAAGCGACTTTTGACTGGTGCGACCTCTTTCTATTCGGGTTACGTTTTGTTCTGTTCTATTTTATGTGTTTGACCTGTTAAAAGGGCAAACATAACCCCAATCAACATATTCATAAGTAAACGGGACAAAATTGACACATGAATCGTTTAACATCGCAATATGCATGGAATTGTACTATGATTACTGATCTTTATAGTGTTATTCTTTTTTCAGCCGGGGCCACGTGATGTTACTATTCAATGTTTCATAAAGAGGGATAAATCAAACTTGACATATCATCTGTTTCTGTGTCTTAGTCCAGGTAATTTGTGACATATGCGTGTGATTATGTTTTTCAATAGTCAGATTTTTTTAAAAAATAGTTGAAGATAAACTTGATGTGCTAAATTATCGATCATATTATAAAAAAATTTAATATGTTTTGCAGCTGCTTTGCTAGTTGAAAATGGGAAGTTTTTGCTGTCTGCAAAGAGAACACGAAGAACCACTTGCACTGAATATGTAATCTCCATGGATTCTGAAAACATTTCTAGATCAAGCAACACGTACATCGGGAAGCTCAGGTATATTAATTTTGAAATTCTTGTTCGTATGTTATAATTTTTCAAATATAAATAATTAAGTGAAATGTTTAGGATAGAGATGGTGGTTAAAAACTGATTTTAAAAGATTAATGAATGATTATTTGTATTTTAAAGTTTAAACCTAACCACCTTTAGGGGGTTGATGACTTCAAAGCCACCTTTAAGTGGTTGATGATTATGATTTATTATTTAGTTTAGGTTTATTTAAAAGAAGTTAGTTGTTGACTTTAGTCTTAGAGGCATATTGTTACTAAAACCTAATAACTAATGCGCCAAGTAGGATTAAAAAATAATTCCATTACATTAATGGCCTAAATATTCAAATTAATTGATTCAGGAGATTGTGTACCTTTATGCACTAAACAAAATCTTTTGTTGCTTATTTTTTATTTCAGCCTTTTGTGACATTAAAACACGAAATTCATGGGTTTGGGTTTAATCTAAACGGGTTTTAGTTCAAGACTGTGTTCGTGTCGTGTCAACCCGATGGGTTCGTGGATTGATCTGTTTAACCATTTGTTTTTTTAAATGTGCTTTGTATAATAACTTTAAACTACCGGCACAGTTTTTATGCCAAAAGTTAGAATTTAAAAAACAAATTGGCATAGTTTAAACATAATTGCCTAAAAAGTAAAAACAATGTATAATTTAGAACTTTGGAGTATTAATATGCAAGAAAGTTAAATAGTTCTTTTTTCTTTTCGGAATAAATGGTCGTGTCTGTGTCAACCCGTGAATATGCGTGTCGTCTTCAGTTCATGCGCATACATGATTTTCGGGTTCGTGTCAGGTTCGACCCGCCAACACACAAACATGATCCATTTAGCTGCCAATATCAACCCATTCGTAAGTAAACGGGTGGAATTTTTCACCTCTAGAAGCAAATAAAGATTCAATTTTTATTGATCTTTCGTGTGTTCTTTTTTACAGGTCTAATTTTCTTGGAACTAAGTTCATAATATATGACACACAGCCTCCACATTCGGGGGCCAATATCCCGCCGCCACCTGGAAGATCAAAAAGATTCTATTCCAAAAAGGTCTCTCCAAAAGTGCCAAGTGGCAGCTACGACATTGCCCACATCACCTACGAGCTTAACGTTCTCGGCACACGGGGCCCACGTAGGATGCACTGTGTCATGCACACAATTCCCGCCTCCTCCCTTGAGCCTGGTGGCACCGTGCCAGGTCAGCCAGACCAACTCCTCCCGCCCCGCTCACTAGAAGACTCTTTCCGCAGCATGTCATTCTCAAAGTCCCTTGACCGGTCAACCGAGTTCAGCAGCTCGAGGTTTTCTGAAATCATGGGAGCCGCCACGTCTGCCGACGTCCCTGATAGTGAAAAGTCCAAACTGCCCTTGGTGTTGAAAAACAAGTCACCTAGGTGGCACGAACAGCTGCAATGTTGGTGTTTGAACTTCAGAGGACGGGTAACAATTGCTTCAGTTAAGAACTTTCAGTTGATCGCCGCCCAGCCTGCGGTGGGAACATCCCAGCCACCACAACCGCCGCCACCGGACCATGATAAAGTGATACTGCAGTTCGGGAAAGTCGGGAAAGATATGTTTACTATGGATTATCGGTACCCATTATCTGCGTTTCAAGCGTTTGCGATCTGTTTAAGCAGCTTTGACACCAAATTAGCCTGTGAATAGAAAATTTTAACATTAGGGTTCATTTTGTTTGGATGTCTATCTTGTGTGTACCTTGTTAAAATTAAAAACTCCATTTATTATAACAGTTTGTGTTGTTATTGTCATTTCTATGTTTTGGGGTATTCAAACTCAGTAACCCTTTTAGGTTAATATGATGCATAATTGCGTATCCAAGTGGTGGAAACATTGTTTGACTTTATACATGTTATGACTTATGCAAGGGTTGGTCAACTTGGTTAACGTATAATAATGGGTCGAGTCAGAACGTATAGAAACAGGTTAAGTCGTTAGACGGTTTTGATTGACATGATACCCTCGTCGACTTTTTAACATGCTTGACTGTATTTAGTCGTTTTAGGCACAAAAACTCGAGTTAGTACCGATAAGGTTATATGTTTTAACCCGCTATCCAACCCACCCAATTTACCTATTTTGAAAGGTTATAGTGGGATTTGGGAGGACCATAGAAGGTGGGGTAGGCCTATAGATCATATAACCATTATCAATATGATAATGAGAAACATGTTAATAATATTCCAAAATGTGGGGGGCACAGGGTTCATCACTTTCTGAATAGTGTTTGGCAAACAAAGTTCACATAATCTATGAATGGGACACTAATCTTTATTATTTCTATACCCGACCTGACCGAAGGTTGGTGGCATGGGGACGTACACAAGAAAAGAGAGAGGGACGGTGTTTCTCTCGCCTTAATCACAATGGGCCCATGGAGGGGCCTTGTTTCACGGGCTATTAGCTCTCTAGGTAGAGCGGGTGTCTACTTGTTGTGCCGCTGACATTAGTATAGAGTGTTCATTTTATTTGATCCGGGTTTGAAACCAAACTTCTTGTCATGATGATTTAACGTATATAAAGTTAAAGTGTCGTACGGTTTATTAAGTGTATCGTGATTCACGTTATATTTGGCAAAAAGATGATAAAAGTGGTTGTATAAATGTAGAAAAGTAATAAATGTCATGTTCAAGAATTCAACTTGCAATTATATATGTTGTGGGAATAGAGGGACGCATAGTATGTCATTATCAAAGAGCATTTATTAATGTACATTTAATAATATTGAAAAATGACACCAACTATAGATGTACAATGAACTAAATGATAGGACCAAATTTGTTTGCAAGAAATCACGTTCGGTGGTGTTTCATATCATGTTGACCAAATCATGGCATGCCAGTTTTAATCGCAACCCAAAATCTGACCTGAGATAGTGTTAACTCGAACTTGAAAGTATTGGTACTCATGAAACCGAAGCCGACATGTACTATTTCGAGTCAAGTACTGATTACTTTTTTAGGGGTTTCGGGTAAACCCGAAAAACAGGTTTAACCCAGTATGCCCAAATTAATAGTATTAGATGCTCGATAGTCTGTCTTACAAAAAAAAAATAATGCTCGATAGTCGATTTTAAGTATCATATGCTCAAATCTAGTTAACCCTATCAATTACTATTCCACTATCTTCTTAATTCCATCAATTTTTCAGAGTCAAAAGTATTCTAATATGGCTATTTATTTGATCATTCAGTCAGTTCACCAGGGTTTCTTGAATTTGGATTTTGCTTATTAATTTTGCTAATTGCAAATCACTTTCACTGTAAGTGTGTTCAATGTCCGATGATAATTTTTCTTTAATTTGGATTTTTATTATCATTGGACTATTTAATTTCACTAGTTTAAAGATTAAGTGTTTGAATTATATTTTTATATTTTTTAATTGCTTATTTACGATAGGTGGAGACAATTTTGCTTTAAATTTATCATTTAATTTATTTAGTTTCCTAGGCCAAATACATACCCGATTAACCCAACCCGTTAAAACCCGAATCCGAATAACCCAAACGGGAGAGATTAGGATCGGGTTTCAGTGCTAGAATTAGATTTCTCAAACCTTAGGAACATGACCCGAGAAACCCAAAACTTGAAAATATAACCGGAAGAACATCTATAGTTGAATGCATTTTTAATGTAGTTTGCCTTAAACACAAACTCTATTGTAATAAATGATGGATCTAAAACTTTAGAGCGTGCATTTCGGTTTGGGTTAGCTTTTGCTTAATGCCAAATCGAAAAGTTTGATTTGAGATTATAGAAATGGTTTAGCTTGATTATTTTTATTTTCCTTGAAACAACTAATTTTTTAATTCTCCGCATTTTATCTTTTGTGAGACTTGTTACCAGTCTTTATTGGATAACACCAACATCTCTATCACCACAACACAAGGTAGAGGCGGACCTATTATGAAACTAGGGGGCGGTCGCCCACCTTATAGTGTTATTTGTATATAAAAATCCCGATCACCCCATTAAAATTAGTGTTAAGTCCCGATGTCGCCCCCCTTAAGAAAATAATTCCTGAGTCCGCCACTACCACAAGGGGGTGGGGGTCGGCTTGATTAACTCAGTTTTGGGCTTTTGGTTCACAATTCATGGTAAATAAACTACTTACTACTAATATTAGAAAAATATTGTTACATTTATATTGAGTGTAGGGGCGAAAATGTAGTAACTGTAATAGTTAAGGACTAATTTTGTAATAGCCAGAATTATTGTGACACCTCTTTAAGTTGGCATTAATAAGTGTTTACACCTAAGGCTAAAGGGTATGAATCGGTGCATCCCCCACCACTTTGATGTGGCAGCCCCCTCATTCAAATGAGATCACTGATGCCATCAACCATGGTTACGCAGGTACCGGAGAAAGAGCCAATAAATGTTTTTTTTTTCAATTATTTATAATATTAAATAATGGAATGATGAAGAATGACCTATAACCCTGGTTGAATAGTAAGGTTGAATGATGGAAACAAAATTGATGTGACGCATACGTGATGAATGAGAGGAAATGAGGGTAATGACCCATATATGATCAAATTCCTTCTTTGATTCTCTTTCGATTCATGAAATAAGTTTTAGTAAAAGAATTTCGACATCAAATTCTTTTCATTTTCATTTTCATTTTGAACTCGGAACTTTTACACGCAACTATCAAGTTTGGTAATGGTGTTGAGTTAGCGAGTTGGAGGGTGTAACCATATTTAAATCCTCTCCCAATAAATTCTCTACAAATCTTTGTGTATATGGTTCTCCAAGGGTTCTATGGTAAATTCTGGATATGCATATGTAAGTTTTCTTTGATGAAGCTTCGAAAGCGTTGGGAGTCCATACTTTTCATCCCAAGTATCATGTTAAAAGTTAATCATGAAACGAGTTATCAAGAAAATTGAAGAAGTGAAACTAGATTAGTATGCTTTTAGTACGTTTATTTAGTGCCAATAAGAACATTATGGGTTATTTAGTCTCTTAGAATATGTTTACTTGTTCTCTAAGTTAGAATTTTAGTATAAATAGATAGTTATGGACCTATCGTTTTATTGGGCCTGATTTTCAATATTGTGCAATTCCATCCCTTCCATCCCAAACCATATTAGGGCGTCCTTAATAGGCGTCGCCCAACGATTTTTTGAATCAAAGACACCCACACCGTTGTGGGTGGAGCGTTTTTAAATAAAAATCCACATGAGCGCTTTTACTATGTACATTAAAAATTCCACATGCGCGCTTTTCATAGACTGAAGTACACCGTTTAGATAATATTTTTCTTAAAAGTAGTATTAATATCAAGTAATAAATAATATTTTTGAAAAATCTTATTAAAAGTATTAGTAATAAACACTTGCAATTACATAACAGTATATTGCTTTTCTTTTAAACAATCAACAAAACTCTTCAATTAGAAAGCTAGTAAGTCGATAAACACCAATACAATTATCAAAGCACAAATGCATCACATAAAAAAAAGGAAGTAAAAACACATAAAAATGCACCCGATCCCCACCCAACTACACCCTTTTAAGCAAAAACGACACCACTCCTTCCACAAAAGCCCACACGTATTCCCCCTATTCTTGATCCAAAGAAAGCCCTAACATCTCTATCTCCTTCACCAAGTTTGAAATCAGAGTTCCGGAATGAACTAATGCATTCCTCTTTTTCCACAACACCAAGATATAAGTATATTGTTATAGTATTTTTTTTTTAAATAATAATTTAATGAGATTAATAAAGAATATATAAAAAAGAGTGCGTAAACGTATAATGTTGCACAACACGTGGCACTATTTCATTTAAGGAGGCAAAGAGCGTGTAATTGTGTATGATAGGTGAAGGTGACTGATTCAGTGATTTGTAAGCTTCAAGTTGAAAGGTGGTTATCTTTTGACTTTGAATAGACTCCATACTAGGACAAGAGGACGATGATATAACAGGAACTTAAGTGTAGACAAGTAAAAGATAGATGTTGGATTGACATACGTTGATGAGCATCTTTAAATTGATGTTTTGTCTAAATTGTACGCATCGTTTTGTCTTCACTCTATTAGCCCTTAACTTACTATGTATCTTTTTTTGTTTCGTTTTCTGATTTTTAAGCAAAGCTTACAGCCACCCTCTATTATGTGTTGTCATGCTTTCATTGTTAAACGAAACCATTTTTCTCACTAGAATAGACAGCTAGAGTTATTTTTGTAAAAAAATATGAACTCTACTCTTCAAAATGAAAAAAAAAAACATGCATAGTCCAAGATTAATTGTTTAGCATAAGTAGAAAGTGACCGGAGTGTAGGAATGTCAAATATAACCCTCTTCTCAAAAGAAAATTATTGGAGTTCTGGCTTTTTTGACCAACGCCATGAATAGTAAATTTCGGCTTCTAAGACCCAAAGCTTTGCTTTTAATAGGATCGGCTTTGTTATTCAAAAGAGGATTGCGGCGTAGCTTGTTGCTCGCTTACCTGCCACTTATTGTATATTGTCAGATTAACAAAAGAAAACAAATTACGTATATCAATCTTTGAAAATAACAGTGTTAATTCAAGACGTCAATAAATACTAGTACAGTCAAAAGTTAAATGTACACATCAAACGCTTGACTACTTACTACAACCACATCACCTATACACTTTTTTCCTATTAGTGTTTGTGATAAGATTTCAACCATTCCTAGTTATTTGAAGCTTCATGTCCAACTTTATTTGATGCTTCATGTCCAACTTGCAGGGCCGACTCCGAAAAGTCGAAAAAATTTTTAGGCCAAAGACGAACTTTTTTTTGGGCCTTAAGTAAAAGAAACATTTTGTTAGGTTTAAACAATTTAATTATAAATGAGCTTATTTGATTATGATTTAAGTTGTGTAAAAAACTCTTGTATAAAAATAAGCTTAAAATTGTTTCAAATAAGACTAGAATCCACAATCTTTTGGTTAGATGTCATACCCCTTTACCATTAGACCAAACTAGTGGTTATGTAATTGTGTTGTAACATTGATTATACACATGTTTTTGATAAAAATACATATAATTTTCTTTTTTGAAAAAAAAAATTTCGGGCCTAGCGGGGTGTCCATGTACTAGTTTCTCGATACCAAACCAATATTTATGGTGTGATTGGTTAATGATGCATACAGGAATTTGTTGTATCCGTTCGAGTTCCAACTGAGGCAAGTGTTCCATTGAATAATCTTTTGTCGGTTGGGAGGTCTTGATTGTCTAAGGCATGATCTTGAGGATCACACATGGATAACGGAATTTTGGCAGGTGTACCATTTACTTAAAACTGGTTCTGTATAGAATACGCCCATGAATATATAATTGACGTATATGGGCTATATCGTCGATTCATCGGACATGATTCCTAGAGGTGTCCTATGTAGTTCATCTATGCCCTGGCTTTTATTTCATTTATTTGAGCAACTGACCAGAGTGTCACAAAACGGGTGGGTTGAGTTGGATAGTTGTGATTCAAAAGATTGTATATGTTAAATGTAAACTTTGGACAACTTTCAACTTGTCTTGACTCTTTTATGAATTTTCTTCTTATCATTTTGGTTTTTTAGCTAATTATTATTCTTTTTTCGTGCTTGACATGAAACACGACTCAAATCGATCTGTTTGTGAATCAAATAATGAAGAAAGTAGAAACATAATAATATTTGAAAGGGAAGTGATTTACCTCATTCTTGGGCTAGCCCAAACACCAGGTAGGATTTAAAAATATCTGTACCCAAAAGAGTGGTAATAATAATAATAATGATAATAATAAATAAATAATAAAATTAAAAGAGCATTAAATCTCTTGTATAAACACATGAAGTACAAACAAGTTTAACAGAACAAAGAACATTAGATTTTTGTAACACATGTAAATTAGTTAAAGAGTTCATGAGTTCTTGCTGCTATCTTTGGCCCCTAACAACTATGAACAGCATAGAACTTGGTCACAACCTTTCTCGCCTCTCTTTACCAATGGGCGAACCGTGGACCCAAAAGATTTAAACCTTAAACCCTCTTTTTAACTTAACTTTGATCATAGACGTTTAATTTAGAATAAGAAACCGCACACACATTCACATGGAGTTAGTTCTTCGAAGAAGTCTTGGTGGTCTTCTCTTCTCCACAACCGGCATCAGGTTCTCCATTAACTGAATTTCACAATAAGTCAAAGCAAATGTTAAAAACTGGCAATAAATAATTGAAATATATGTGATCAGACCGTTCGCCCAGTAACCATCTGCATGGTTGCCTCGGTTGAGTACTTTTAAACCGCCTTTCATTTGAACCGGCCGGCTATGAGTTGGACCCGATTTTACATATTTAAAAAGAAAATTATCCTTTCAAAATCTCATTTATAGTCTCTCCATATTGTTATAAAATTTTACATCTACATCAAAATAATTCCATATTATGTTAAAATTATATGCGATTTTGTGATCACATATATGTAATCGTGAGTTTACATATTTATAATAACCAATTTAAATATATATCTAATCATAAAATAAACAAATAAAATGATTGGTTGTTAAAAGTTGTTATATTACTTGGAAGTTTCGGAATTATCCTGATCCTGAGTGTGCTTGTGTGTGTGTGGTAAAGATTTTAATCAACTATGCCGTCAACCAGTTTTAAAACCAGTATAACGGGTGGACTGGCAAGGTCAAATCGTCTAAAAAATCTGGATGTTTTCATAATCAGATCGACCATCTAAGGCAGCCTTACCAGTCCACTGGTAGATTGGTTTTAAAACTGGTTGACGTCGAAGTTAATTTAAATTATACATTATGTAAAAATTTTTGAATAAACTATGTCGTCAACCAGTTTTAAACCAGTCTAACCAGTGGACTGGTTTAAAACTGGAGAAGGCCGGTCTGGTTATGAAAACATTGATATTTTGGACAATTCGGTTACCAACAGGATAGGGTAGGCCACAGGAGGTTGTGCAGATATCATGCATTAACATGAAAGCACCCGCCCACCCACCCAACAAACACCATCCAACACACACCCTTGCCTGTTAATGCCAAATATGGAACTTTCCCTAATCTATCAACCTACATATATCTAAATACATAATCTTGTTTGATTACGTATATGTTCAATAACCAATTTACAAATACTTCTTTTGCACATCAACATATTTTATCAAGTAACCTTTTATAATATCTTCATTTTGTCCCACAAGGAGGCGTTTTTGAAATAATGTCATGTCACAGACGCCCTCTAAAAACCCCCTTAACTGTTTAGACGGTTAGGTTGGATTTTAGTCAATTCCCGGCAAGTGATCATCCTCTCTCTTTATAGTCAGATTATTACTGGGTAAAAAATAGTATTTTTATTTAAATAAATGTATGAAAATACAAAGACCACCACCAAAATCATCATTGCTTTTCTGAAAACAGAGAATCTTAAATGAATTTAAGGATAAATTTTACTTGTTTCTTTACAGAATATAAAAAATTCTGATGGTTTAAATATAAATCAACTAGATTTCAAGATCAAAACTGTTGTAATATGTTTCTCTACCTAATATAAAAAAAATACTGATAAGTTGAAGTATAAATCTAGTGCAAAAACACCTCCTTCCAAGTTAAATTTTATCATTTCAAAAAATAAAATTAAATAAAGGAGTCAGAAACTCTTTTAGATTCCTCAACCACCAATACACTGGTCCTGATCATTAACCTAGTATCCATTAAATATTAGCAAAAATAGACATGTAAATCTCGAAAATGCACAAAAACATGAAATGAACCTAATACGAAATTCGATTATTCGGACCTGGTCTAAACAGGTTTGGATCAGTTTCGGGTCAAAATCGTAAACATGTATAGCTAATCCAGTCATGTTCGTGTCAACCCGGCAGCTTCGTGGGTTGTCCCGTTTAGCCCATGTATTTAATATTTTTATTTTTCTAAAATACGTTTTAAATAATTAACTTCAACTATATGGCTATTTCTATGTCAGAATTTAAAAAGTTTAAAAACTAATTAGCCTGGTTTAAACATAATGGCTTCAAAAAAATATCATGTAAAATTAGATATTTAAAAGCATTAACATGCAAACAAGAAATAAAATATTTTTTTTCGGTTCAACCAGTAAACTTGACCAATTTAGCAACCCTAGGCAAAGTACCAAGAGCACAACTACTTAAAACACAGAATCATTATTGAGGAATCCAATAGAATAAGAATCAATGGAAAATGATGATTGATGACTAACCTGCTTTAGCCTCTCTTTGTTCAGTTCATCCTACAAATAGATTTACCATCCACAAACTATAAGAACAATGCTTAACACTTTAATAATCAAATCATCAAATAAAAAACCATACCACTTCCTTCACCAATCTTGCATGCTCTTCTTCCAATTGAGTCACCAAAGACTCCAATTCCACAGTATAAGCCTGCATTTCACAAACTCACAACTTTATTATAAAAAATCATTTTTTATTTTTAAATTAACGAAACTAGCAAAAGCTACAAAATAAACAAAAAGTACAATTACATAACAAGGAGAGGATTTTTTTTCTTTTCTATTTTTTTTTATTTATATTTATAATCCGCTTGGTCCAACTAACACTAGTTTTAATCTAATCGAACCTGCTTTCGCTCCCTGGACCTGGCAGCCGATTCTCTGTTCTTAATCATCCTCCTCTGCTTCTGCTGCGTGGCCTTATCCACCGGCGGATCTTCCACCACCACCTTCCTCTTCCCCCTGCCACCAACCGGACTTCCAAACTGCATCTGCGCCTGCGGAAACGAACCAGCAATTACAACGTTACCGGCACCTGCGACAATAACCGGATCGATAACTCCGATATACTCCGACACCGACACCGGCGGCAGTTTCGACACGTCCTCTTCTCTAACAGCTCCGGCTTTGGTGAGGAAATCCTCTAACGTCATCTCCGGATCACCGGCGATCTCCTTCCACCCGCCGTCCACCGGCTTTCCGTCGGGACGCGTGTCATCGTAAATGTTCTTCAGCAGATCGTCCATGTTCATCGAAATCAAATTGCCGTTGTGATCGGAAGCATGATGATGATGATGATGACGTTGCAGATCCTGATTCGCAGGCGATGATGACGCCATCACCTTCGACGACGCCATTCAAATTGAAACTGAAGCGGATTTTACAGTCGGAATTTAATTCAGTTGAGAGAGAAGTTGTTTAAGTCCGAACGAACGAGACTATCGCCGACAGTTCGGAAATTGTACTAATAATAATATTGTAGAGAGAGAAAGACAAAGGCGTTGTGGACGGTTTTGTCCTCGTTTGTCGGATTTGAAAATTGAATTTGGTGGGGGTAGTTTTGTCATTTTGTATTATGTTTATGTTTATGTTTATGTTTATGCCTGTCTAAAAAAGCCGGCAGGTATGTGTCACGGGCAGATGCGTCTTTAAATTTTCTTCTTCTTTAGTTTATATTTAAACAACAATTAAATTAGCTTTTTGGTTGTTTTGGTATTGGACGTATTCTACCGTAATTAAAGTTTATCGTAACATAGATAAATATTTTGATTTTGTTGGTTGAGATATAGATTTTTTTTATGTATTTTTCTTGTAATTTCTATTTAGAAGATTGATATAAAAAGTTTGGTGTGTAAGGGTGATTAAGGGAGAGAGAGCGAGTCTTTCATTTCTTTCCTATGATGCAAAAGTAGAAAAATATGAAATGATAACACGAAGGAAAGGCAACACTCTTCATGCGCGGACGAAGATGAGTCTAAGAATACATACAAATTAGGAACACTAACTGATGATGTAGCCACCCTTACCTACCCATAAGCTTAACAATAAAGAAGTAGATCACAAGTTAAGGAACAGCGGCGAAGCTTTGACATCTACGTCGAGGGGGTTGGACTCAATACGTACAAAAAATTCATAGACTAGAGAGGCGAACTCAAAATTTCGGTCGAAAACGGGTGAATTTACATCATGTATAAAAATTTTCGGCTGAAAAAAGATAAATTTGCACTGCCGAGCAAAAAAATGGAGGAGGCCGGGCTCAAAATTTCGGTCGGAAAAGGGTAAATTTACACTATGTATAAAAATTTTCGGGCAAAAAAGGATAAATTTACACTACCAAGCAAAAAACCGAGGGGGGTGGGCTTAAAATTTCAGTCGGAAACTGATAAATTTACACCATGTATAAAAAATTTCGATCGAAAAATAATAATTTTACACTATCGAGCGAAAAACGAAGGGGGCCGGGCCCACCACTGGCCCCCAACTAAGCTACGATGCTAAGGAAGCTTAGGAATAAAAGAACAACAAACATAAGCTACCAAATGGGGAAGCTTAACACTTGCCTAGCAGGATTCCTAAGTTAACCCAAAAACTCATGCTACAGTAATGTTAGAAAAAGTCACAACTGAGTAAAAGTTAGTGTCTGGCATAAAGTAAAAGCAATTATAAGACAAATTAAAAGCTGAGCGCATGTTACACAGAAATGGCATGCACCTAGTCTGCATGAGCTGAAAGAAGAGCTCACATTTTCTACTTAAGAAGCTTCAGCTTCCCCAAAGAAGCTTCCAACTGTCTATAAATAGAACACTCCACCAACAGTATATTCATTCTCATTCACACTTTTCTCTTTATACTCTCTCTTCATACTTATCAACATACACATCAAATTACTTATTCTCACGCCGGAGGTTGATCACAGGAGACCCCCTCATGCGGTGAGACTAACCGGTCGTGTTTCTTCTTTGATTATTTGCAGGATAGGAAGCTTTGATAGGCACATAATCTTGAACCGCTATACTGTCATTGTTCGCTATATTCGTTGTAGAAACAAGTGGCATCCACCGCGGGGCTAGCGCTACTTAGAACAAAAATTCTGGTAGCTTTAGCTCCATTTTTCTCAAGTATTATCCTCTTATGGTTGAAAAGAGTAATCCTAATCAAAGTGCTCCTATGAACGATGAGCAGCCAAAAATGATTCCTCACCGGAGGAAAACATTGGCTGTAGTTCGCCGGAAATGAGCATGCCTTTGGTCATGTCATCACAATCTTTTGAGTCCCAAACACCACCCTTGTCTAGAAGGGGAACATTCTCCCCAAGGAGTAATTTTCTCCTTCTGATTGAAAGAATAGATATGACGCCGGAGGATGTTAAACAGAATTTCATCTAGCTCAGGGAGTTGATGAACAATTATTCTTAGAAAGAGCGAGCTAAGAAGGTAAGAATAAGGTTAGACTATAACGAAGAACCTAAGGTAACACTCTCCCCCATGCCTCGTCCATTAAACACGAGCACACCTTCTCCATCGAGAAGAAACGCTCAGGGACCAAGTAGCTCACAGATAAGAGAATATGAGAACACAAGCTCTCCTCGGGAGATGGTAAGCCTCACAACTTCACCCATAACCCCTAATGAAACGGGAGAATTCACCGTGAAACAAATTTTTCAAAGCTTACCCGCTGTGGTACCTCCCTCAACAAGTACCTCCCTAACATAAGCTTTGATGTCATTACCTCTGGCTATAAGCATCATAACAACACCTATGGTAGAAACTGCATGCTCCATGGCTCAAGCTTACCTACAACCAGGTCTCATGTTGCATGGTGTGACATACCCTCAGATGGTCGTCTTAATGATCTCTCATTATGGTCAACCATGGTCAGGAAGCTTACAATGGCAAGCTTCCCAAGGCTTCCCAGCCATGAAGCTCCAAGTATCATCGCCACTAACATAGGCGACTTAACACATTTGAAACCTTAACACCTTACAAGCCATCAACCTTGACATGATTTTGTGAACAAATAGCAAACTTTTTGTTCCAAACAAAACTCAAGATGCCTGCTAACATCAAGACCTATGATGGAACAGAATATCCCGAACATCATCTTCAGATTTTCACGGGAGCAGCTACCGTAGAAAGATGGAACAACACGGAGTGTTGTCACGTGTTCATGCAAACCTTGGCAGGACCTGCCATACTTTGGTTTAACTCCCTTCCGTCAAGAAGCATAGCTTCCTTTGATGACTTATATCAAATCTTCTTGACCAACTTCACTCAACAAAGAAGGTGCACCAAAGATGTGGTTGTCATACATCAAATCAGGCAAAAAGAACACGAAGACCTTAGATTCTTCATGGATAAATACAAGAAATAATGCTTGAATTATAATGGTGCTTCAGAAAAGATGTGTGTGTCCGACTACATGAACGCCTTAAAAGCTAAGAAGCCAGTAAGAAGGTTTCTCGAAAACATTCCTCAAACAATGAAAGAAGCCTTAAAAGCTTACCTCCGGTGGAGGAAGCCTTGGATAATAAAGAAACAAGGAAACGCGACCATAGAAACTGGAGAAGCTACTCCTCAGAAGGGAAGGAGCCTCGGTTCCAGTCCTTCATTGAGAAGCACCCTCAGATGCATCATGAGCATAGAAGGTCAGATAACGGAAGCCATTCTTCTTGACATAAAAACCATAAGAGAAAGACAAGCTGATCTTCTCCATGCTAACGAAAACTACACAAGAGATCCTGGCCTCCGAGGAGGTCAAGCACAACTTTCGTCCTCCCCGTACGTTATCCAAGCCAACAAGCAAGCATGACGTATGCAAGTTTTGTGCCTTTCACAATGACATTGGGCACCATACCGATGATTGTTTCTAGTTGAAGAAACGTATTGAAGATGTCGTTCAAAGTGGTGAGTTAACTCACCTACTCAAGGATCCAAAAGAAGGTAGGGGGGGCAGAAAGAAGGTGTTCAGAGTGAACATGATTGAAATCTGCAACAAGAGACAACAGACGCTCGCATGGAACCAACATATCATATGTTTCCCTCCGACCAACTCTCACAACAAAGTCACAACTCCGGTCATTGTAGAAGTTGAGCCTAATGGCATCCACATAGACGAAGCTTACATGGACTATGGGGAAGTAACGGAGGTTATGTATGAATGATGTTTCCTAAAGCTCACTCAAGGAATCAAGAATCAATTCCAACAAACCAAAAACTCTCTTAAAAGTTTCACTGGGGAAAAGGTAGTTCCTCTTGGGCAGCTCACCTTAGATGTCCGGTTGAGAGACGAAGACTTCTCTCGAGTTGAGAAATTTACCTTCATAGTGGTCATGTACCCATATAACTATAATATTCTCATTGAAAGAACCTGAATAGCAACTTTCGATGCAATAGTGTCCACTGCCCATGGTATGATAAAATTCCCCACCATGGGAGGAATGGCTACGATGGTACCAACACAAGAAGCTTTACTCATAGCTGCCACAAAAGAATCATAGGAGCTCAATGAAGACATAGAAGATGACCTTATGTAAGAAATAAGCATCAATTCAGCTTACCCTGAGCAAACCATCAAAGTCAACAGTAAGCTTCCCTCTCAGACCATGAGTAAGCTAATAACTTTATTACAAAAAAGTAAAGATGTTTTTGCATGGTGTCCAAATGAGATGGGGTTTCCAAGGGAATATGTTGAACATTCCTTGAGCATCTGGTGTTCAGAAGCACGGGGGCGTGTTTCTTGAGGCATGGGGGCGTGTTTCTTGCTTTTCTTGCGTTTTCTTCCGTTTTTCTTCGTCTTTTCGCTTGTTTCTTCGTTTGGGGCTTGGTTTCACCTGAAATTGTATTTTATTATGATAAGTAGCCTTCTGTGCTATGTTATTTGATAGAAATTATAGTTTTTAGAGATTATTTGATGCTAAAAAGATGTATAATTTTATGTACATCAACATCTCACCCACACATAAACCATTCGCTCAAAAGAAGGGAAGCATGGCTGCTGAAAGAAGCTTAGCTGCCTGCAACGAGGTGGGCAAGCTTGTCAAAGCCGACATACTCCGAGAGGTAATATACCATTCTTGGATTTCTAACTCCGTTATGGTCAAAATATCTTATGGATCTTGGCGAATGTGTGTGGATTCAAATATCTTAACAAAGCTTTTCCTAAGGATAGCTACCCCCTACCAGAGATCTACTGGAAGGTAGATTCTCTTACAAGCTTCCAATACAAATTCTTCTTTGATGCTTAAAGGGCTACCACTGGCTCTTAATAAAGGTTGAATATGGAGAAAAGACCACATTCCACTGATAAGGAAATTTTCGATTACAAGAAGATGCCCTTTGGCTTGAAAAATGTCGGGGCTACATATCAACGGTTGATCGACAACACCTTCTCGAATCAAATTGGAAAGAACATGGAAGCTTATGTTGATGACTTGGTCATAAAAATAAAAAGTTTCAGGGCCTAGGCGTGTGACCAATAGTTGGTACCTGTTTTGTAAATATATCAGAGTTGCGTGTTTGTTTTAGCATAATTCTTTTATTATAAAATATCTATTTATAAAATGTCGGGTTAAAATATTCGTTCAATGTTTATAAAGCTTGTTTGAGTAAATATGTTCTTTTCAGCGGAAGTCTTGAATAAAATATTATTATATTGAAAAACTCGGGTTTAAATACCCATTTGATATTTCAAATACTTTTCTTTAGAAAATATAAACCTTTATAATTTTTTTGAAACAAAATATCTGAGCCACCAGATAGCATCTAATGACTATATCTCCAATCTTCTATTCTGTCTTGCTTGTCTGTTCTAACCTTTCTGTTCTCCTGTAAAATGGTTAGAAAATACGTCAGCACCCAGCTGGTGAATGACGCTGACTCTTTGTGAAAAATTTTTCAATACCTTTGTGAAACCAACAATAATACCTTTGTGACTACTCATTAGGCACCCTAAGTACCTTGTACAATTAATTATATACACAATATCATTTCTCTGAACAGTCCCGTAGACTTCCTGAGGCATGTTGATGATATGCATGGCCTCTGGGAAATGCCGAGTCACCATGTATGAATGGATCCAAACACATGTATACTCTTAATCAAAGTGTCCGTTTCTTATTATTGTAACACAAGGTTTTAAGGATTCGTAAATCCTATGCAAACATTCTGACTCTAAAAGAGTTTGTAAAGGTTTAGGGCGTATTCACCTTTTCTATTTATAATTGGTTTCTGATACTGATTCATGTTTTCTGCTTCTTGTTTTGTTACCTCGGACCTATAGTATTGATGTGTTTTAAAACACATAGCGTTTTTATCCCGTTTTTGGGTTGTTTTGTGCGTAAAACGTTAACGAATATAAATTTTTCTTGCATGAAATTACATGTTTGTGTATGTGATAGGTTCCATGTTGAAGAGAGCAAGAAAACGAGTCAAATGGAAAAAGAATCAGCTAAAACGGAGCTCGGATGAAGCCGGTACGCAAACACGAAGATAAACGAGCTAAAAGTCGAAAAACGTCAGAAAATGTCATGTTCGAGCTACGCGACCAGGTCATACCATTCAAGAAGCATGTGTTAGATTCCAACATGTCCCAAGGCTGCCAAGAATGTTCAAGAATCAGCTACCACGTCTATTTTGTCTTCTAGTGGGCCTAGTGGGCTTGTTTTAACCTATTTTATATTAGGAAGGAGGTGTTTAAACATATATATAAACCCTAAAACCCTATGAACGAAATTATTCAAGTTTCCAGCCATCCCACACCTGCTCTAGAGGAAAAATCAAGGAGGACAAGCTTACGGTTCTATCTTTTATCCTTCGGTTGTCGGTTTTGACTATTTTAACGTTTGTGAGTTCGTTTTTGGTTTTTAAGCATTCAAACCTTTTGTAATCAGATTTATATAAACATGTTTATCATTTATATCTATTTCATCTATTGTTCATTGATTATGATTGGCTAAACTTGTTAGTTCTACCTAGGTTAGATGATTATTGTTAGGTTTTAATGAGTTTTATGGATTGTTGATCATCATGACTTAAATTGTTAATGTAAAGTTTGGTTTAACATTGAATTAGGTTGTGTTTAGTGGCTGTGAATTTATTAGTTATACTCATATACCTCTTGCTTTGATTAATTGAATAGGTTTTGATTGATTTTAGCTTGTTTGAACTCTTTACTTTGTGTCTAGAGATTGTTTGCGGGGTGATCAACCGTAGGGATAAGTGGGTAAATTAATTAGATAAAATCAGTTGTGAAACACCTTCTTAGAGACCGAGAGGTGATAAGAAGTAAACTCGTCTCATTACTTTTACTTGTTAGAATTAAGATCGCGCGACAGCGGGTTTTGTTCTTGTCGGGTTTGGGTGTTTGAGCGATTAGTTGGTCTAGTTTAAGTTAAGTTGAATTGTTCCTCTATCCTTGGTTGCGTAGTATTCATTTCCATTAGGCTTGTGTGTCGGTGAGACCGAGAGGTGAGTCGGCATTAGAACACGTTAATAATTTTTTTTCCCGGTTTGTTCTTAAAATCAACTAAGATAAGTTAGAGTTTGTTAGTGAGACCGAGAGGTGATCTGACCTTCTTGAGCGAACCTTAGTTGTGTCATCCTTTAGAACCGATGTCGTGAGAATCCTCAATCCATTATCTTATTATACCTTCAATATGATTCTTACCTACGTAGACGTTTTTTCCGACTGCAGTAAAGTTTCCAAGTTTCGTCAAGAGTTTCATTTAATTAAGTTAAGTTTAGTTAAAGTAAGTTTGGTTAAGTAGTTAATTATATTAAAAATCATTTAAATATTATTAGGTGAGTCTTGGTTAGGGTTAGGTATCATATACGTTTTCAAGTGTCCTTGTGTTCGATACTCGGACTTCCTTAGGTCTATACTATTAGTGATCGGTACACTTGCCGGTTGTGTGTGGATTCGTTAGGATTTTCGTTTAATAAATTTAAAGCTTAGTTGTGAGTCATTTAGAAAGAGCATCATTATACACACATCAAGTACGAGAATAACCTTTGTATAGATAACTAGATCATCGATCTAGCTTCAGACCTTTAGTCTGTTTTGTATAGCTTTAACCTTTGTATAGATAACTAGATCATCGACCTAAATTGACTTGGGACGAGAGGATTAGGCATGATTTGATAGACCTAAACCTCTCCGAGGACATGGTTGAGGATAGGAATTCTTGGAAAAGTAGAATTAAAGTTAAGGTTTTTTAGGGAGAAATGAATACCTTAGGGCTTATAATTAACTTATTTAGGTCACATACCATAATGGTATTTTCCTTACATATATTATTATTATTAGTTTTTATATAACTGTTGAACTTTGATTTCCTTTGTGTTGCTTCATACATATGTATTTAGAGCCGATGGTCTCTCTAGAAGCCACCTCTTTATCCCTTTGGATAGAGGTACGGTGTGCCTACATCCCACCCTCCCCAGACCCTACTTATAGCTCTACTGTCAGTGGGACTTCACTAGGTATGATTGATTGATTGATTGATAACCTTGATAAAATCATTTGTATATATAAAACATTTGGACCTTTAGGCCCTTTCTTTATTTACCAATTTTATGTTTGTTTCTTCTTCTTCAGGAAGAAACATCTATACTAAGTTTCTTCTTCAAGAAGAAACATTAATTTCTTAACTATAATCTCTTGTATGTATATTATATTTCTTAGTGATAAAGAAATACTATTTTAACTATAACCTTCACTTAAGAAAAGTTATATTATGCTTAATTGAAATCAAGGTTCGGGCTATACCCCTGACTATGGTCTAAGCCATTTATAATAATAAAATAATAACTTAGACAGAACTCCTACCTAACTCGGGTATTTGGAGTTAGATATTTAAAACCTATCGAGCAACACTTCTACTCTATATCGCGTATCGAGCTTGAACTATTAGAACTTCGGAGCTTGGCACATACTACGAGACTGGCACGCAAACCGAGGCGACATCGAGGGGCTGCCGGTCGTGCACGTACTTTGAGGAAACGTCGGGTATTGGCACTGTTTACGTGGCAATGATTGTTGGGTCGGTGGCACGTAAAATGAGGTAGAGAGAAATATTCTATAGAGAGAAAGTGTTTTGGTGTGTGGGAGAAAGGCCGTGAGCCTCCCCTTTTATAGCCAAAATCTTAGCCCATCGCGATACGCGATGGACTTTTTAAACGGTTCATCGCGTATCGCGATGACTTATTATAACCATAAGTCGCCACGTGGCCTGCCATGTTGCCACGTGTATCCCGCACGTGTGCGATGTGTCATAACGACCCATCGCGTTAGCCATCAAAGCGCCACATTGTGCCGATCGCCGTCGCCATCGTCCTCGCCTGAGCGCGTGCGCGTCGGGTGCTCCGCACCCTCTGCTAGGACCACTAGGTGCATGCTAAGCATAAAAGAATATAACTATGGAAACTTTTTCTCTTATAAAGAGCTTCCATTTCTTTACCACTTTCCATATGGGATGTATTCCATCTTCCTTATTTATACCTAAGTGCAATGCTTCCACTTTGTTACATCTTTCCACGTGGGATGTAGTTTCTTTTTCTTATTTCCTCCATGTGGGATGACTTACATTATATATTTGTTTCTTTATTTTTATTATATTTGCTTATTTAAAATTTTCCCATTACTTGTCTTTGAGATTATTATTGATCCTTTAAATTTATTATTTTGTCAAATTTGGACCTAAATTTTGGGGATGTTACAAAAAGTGAGAAGAAATGCTCAATGATATTGAAGAAACATTACGAAATCTCATAAGCATCAACATGAAGCTTAATCCAGTCAAATGCTCATTTGGATTTGTAGAAGGTATATTATTAGGTCACTTAATTGATAAACATAACTTTAAAGCTAACCCAAGTAAGGTACAAGTTGTTCTTACTTTACATTCTCCAAAAACGAAGAAGGAGGTTCAAAGCCTCAATGGTAAGATTGCTGCGCTCAAACGGTTTCTTTCAAAATCAGTATAAAAGTCTTTACTCTTCTTTAAAACTTTGAAGAATTAATATGTAAGAAAGATTTTCAATGGACTAGTGAGGTAGAAGCTGCTTTCCTAGATCTGAAACAGCATCTAGCTTCGTTTCCTGCTCTGGCAGCTCCTCATGAAGGAGAAGTAATTACAGTGTACCTTTCTGTAGGAAGTGATGCTATCAGCTCGACAATTACTGTGGAACGCGACAAAGTCCAAATCCCAGTATATTTTATCAGCAGGGCACAACGTGAAGCTAAACTCAATTACACGCCCATCGAGAAGCTAATCCTAGCACTCGTTCACACATCCAAAAGGCTAAGAAGATACTTCCAAGCTCATCAGGTGGAGGTGGTCACAGACAAGACTATAAGGTCCATTTTGGAAAGTCCGGAAATAGTAGGAAGGCTAGCCAAATGGGCAATCGGCTTTGGTGAACACAACATAGCATATGAGCCTGGAAAGGCAATCATGGCCCAAATCTTGGCCGACTTTCTAATTGAAACACCAGAAGAACCTATGGAGGTGAACGGGTTGGAAGAAGGTGAACCTATTATCCCCTTGGGCAAATGGACAATCTACACTGATGGAGCTTCGAGTATAAAAGGTTCCGGAGCTAGTCTAATAATTAGAGAACCCCAAGGAACCGAATATACTTATGAAATCCGATAAGAGTTCCCATGTACCAACAATGAAGCTGAATACGAAGCTTTGATTGCAGGGCTTCGCCTAGAAAAAGTGACGAAGATCCAAGATCTAAGAGCATTTGTTGATTCAAGATTGGTGGCGAGCCAAGTAAATAATGAATTCATAGCAAGGGAACCTTTGATATTGACGTATAAGAAAAATGTCAAAGAGCTCATGAAGAAATTCAAAAGTTGTAGCTTAACAAAGTATCTATAACCTGGAATAAGTAAGCTGATGCTCTTAGTAAGTTGGCTTCCCTAACCTTCGCTCACTTAACAAGAAGGTACTGGTGGAAGTCTTAAAGAGCCCATCAATTGAGGAACTAGAAGTACAAGACACCATTGAAGAAGAAGGCATCACTTGGATAACCCCCATAATAGAGTTTCTCAAAGAAGGAAAGCTCCCCACAAACGAAGGAGAGGCCCTGAAGCTCAAGCTTAAGGCTAAACAATATGTGATAGAAGCTAATGTCTTGTACAAGAAGGGGTATTTGAGCCCTTTTCTATAATATGTGGGACCAGATCAGAGAAACTATCTGGTGAGGTAAGTACACAAAGGCATTTTTGGGACACACGCTGGTCCATGGTCAGTGGTAACTAGGTTAATGAACCTTGGGGTGCTATTGGCCAACAATGCACATGGACTTCATATAGGTCATTCACAAATGTGAAGCTTGTCAGCTCCACGCTCCCATCAAAACAGACTCGAAGCATAACCTGGTACCCATTATTGCTGCTTGACCATTCTACAAGTGGGTAATGGACATTGTTGGTTCCTTCCCCGAGGCAGATGGGAAGGTGAAATTCCTACTAGTAGCCGTTGATTACTTCACCAAGTGGCTAAAAGTTAAGCCCATAACTTCCATAAAAGGGAAACAAGTAATAAACTTTGTATGGGAAAATATAATTTATAGATATGGGATGCCAGATGAAATAGTGACGGATAATAGGAAGCAATTTGCTGAGAAACCATTCAGCCTTTGGTGAAAGGAACCACAAATCAAGCAAGTGTCTGGCTCAATAGCATAACCCCAATCCAACGGCCAGGTTGAACGAATGAACCGTAGCATCGTTGAAGGTATCTAGGAAAGGTTGGTAAGGTATGGAAAGAATCGGTTATAAGAGCTTCCAAACGTTCTTTGGGCTATCTAGACCACAGAGAAAATAAGTCATGGCAAAACACCCTACAACCTCATCTTTGGCTTAGAAGTCGTCATCCCCGTGAAAATTGGGGTAAACTCAAGAAGGGTGAGAAACATAAACGAGAAAGCCAGTGACTTTGAGGTTATGCTTAACCTTCATCTCCTGGAAGAAGCTCGCGAACAGGCTGCTATTGAGGAAGCCTGATACAAGAAGAAGCTGGAAGCCTTCTATAACACTAGGGTAAGAAAAGAAGTATTTATACCTGGAGATCTGGTCCTCAGAAACAACGAGGCCAACAGGTCCCTATGTCATCAAAAAGCTCACAGGGGCGGATCATACAAGCTCAATGACATTGAAAGAAGAAAGGTGCCACGTCATTGGAACGACAAGCACCTCAAGAAGTTTTTAGTTTAGGACAATAATTTAAGGACCTTGTAATAGTTGGTTTGGTTTAATGATATTAAAAAGATCAATTAATGATATTGCATTTTGAGTAACAAACTTGCTTATTATCCTATCTAAGGGTGAGCCCCTCCAAACTAGGCTTAATGAGGTCCGGCGTAGTTTCTACTCATGTAAAGGGTTGAGCTCCTAGGTCATATCGCTTAACAGATAACAAGATGATATATCTTCCTATATACATGTTGCGTCCCTAAAAGATTAAGACTCCATGGAACACTTAGAAATAAATAATATCCATGAAACAAGACTGAGCATCTCTTACCAAGTTGCTCCACAAGTACAAAGGCCTAGAAGTTTATCAAACTGATAAGCTCAAGAAGCTTAGGACTTGCGTAACAATATACTACAAAACGAGTTAAGTAAAATCTTGTGGACTGACAAGCGGGTAGGATAAGCTTTGCATCGGTTCTTAGTTACTAAGCTAAGGATGGGTGGCTGCAGCATCAGTCCTTAACGAAGTTTCAAAGACATTGCAAAAATAAAAAATGAGCATAAAAAACAAGTAGATAAGATAAACTATGAAACCAACATAAAAGGCACCTTGGTAAGGTGCTACATGCATCACATACATAAGGTAACAATTTTTCACACCAAACAAAGGCTTACATAACCAAAATACAAAGAAGCTTCACACACGAAGCATAATAATAACGAAGCTACTCATCACTAGTGGCATCTTCACCTTCACTACCAGAAGTTTTTGGTGCATCACCAAAAAGGTTTCCATACAACATGTTAACATCTTTATCAAAGTCATTATGGGAAGTTTCAGCGGTGCAAGAGAAGGAGTATTCTCAACTTCTCGCATAGGGAAAGGGGTCTGCTCAGTATCATCATCGTGGGAAGGAGTAACCTCAACTTCCTCATCATCTTCGTCAGCTACCCGGTCAGCTGGATCCTCAACTTCAACATTGTCTTCATCTACTCCATGACCTCTATCGGAGTTAAATTTCCCAGTAATCTTGGTAACCATAGCCTAAATTACCTGATGCACAAGCCCCTTCTTAAGACCTTCTGGCTCAATACCTTGAAAAGCCGACAAGGGAAGATCGTGACAATGAGCAATGACTTCAAGATAGGGGAAGTCTTCATCTCCATTTCCCTCACAACAGCTGCAAAGTTAGTGGCAACATGGGATCGATAGCTTGAAAGTCCCTCAAGGGGACGACCAGTTTGACCTGCCTTAAAACCGATGAACATGCCATGATGAAGACCATGATCAATGGCACTTGTATAAACTTCACCAATGACCGAATTAAACTCACCACTATGCAGGAGATAGGAAACTACATGAGGAATACCTTGTTCAAACATCAAGCGTTTCTCAGAAAGAAGCTCATTAACCAGGGTTTGAAGATTAGCAAGGGTAACATCAGTAGCAAGCTTCTGATTTTCACTCTCCAGCTTCTCACAAACAGCAACCAACTTCTTCTTCTCCTCAACAAGAGAGTTTCTCTCTTGGACGACCTTCTGACGCTGCTCATAGAGGTCCTTGGCATTAACTTCCACCTTGCTCCGCTCATCCTCGGAGGATGCTTTAGCAAAAGCAAGCTCATGAACCAAGCTCTGTTCATGAGCAGTCAAGGTCATAACCTTCTCATTTGCCTCAACCAAGGTTTAATGATCAGAATCTTCGACATAGGCTTAATGGTTTTCATTTGGCACCGGGACTAGGATCAACTTGGGAAAATACAATCTAGTATAATTGTGGAACTTATAATAGTTGTTAATATGATGGTTGATATGATTCATGTTAAAGTTGGAATCCTTTGTTTTTCATATCGGTCATAACAACTGGAGCCAATATGAATCTAGTAGGTGTTAACTGTCATTGAGTCTCGCCTATTGGAAAGCCTCAAATATGTCAACAAGAGAGTAGGTAATTCTAATTAAATATTTATTGGATAGTCTTCCAATATGCTTTATTTATCTTTATCAAGGAGAACTTTCTACGTGGTGGCTTAAAAAATTAAGGAAAAAAATCATTAGGTTAGCTGGAAAAAAAGTCAATGCTCCTAAAGTTGAAAGGGGGCTCGGTTGAGATGGTTGACTGTAACAAATATTAGTCTACTAGGTAAATGGTGGTGGGGATACAAACCAGAATCGGTTAAGTCTTTGAAGAAGAGTCATTACAAGTATTTACTCATCCAAAATACGATCGTTCCCTACGCTTTGTAAATTTACTATTTTAGGTGTTTGAAGTAATATTACAAGGATTGAAGATTTTTTTGGAAAGAACAATATAAATCTAAATGCTTTGATAAAGGGTGTATTTGGTCATGGTACTAAGGTAGTGTACCTCAAATTTTCAAAGATTGTTTAACTATAGAAAACAAGGTATGCGTGGCAGAGGAAGAAATGGAACTTTATGATCGCATCAACCTTCTAAGTTTAATTCGAAAGTAACGAGAATATGAGAATGAAAATTAGATGGGTTGTATTCCAATGGATGATGCTCTTGCTTAAAGAAAGGTATTGATCAACTCGGGTGGTGTTGATCATGTGATGAATGTTTAGAATCGACAGAGCTTAGTTTAATATCATGTAATGTGATGGTTATCATACGACGACTTATTAGCAAATTGGGGTAAGATCCCTCCATTTTCACCTTCTTAATCCAGGATCTATTAGAGGTGAATACAAGACTTCTTTGAAACCCGCTTACATCAAAGACAATGCACACAACAATTATCACTTCTTGTTTGTGTTTATGAAAGGTTTAGGCTCAAAACGAGATGACTTTTAACAGTAGAAAAACATAAATTTACTAATTACTGGAGGAGATCACAAGAACAAGATTCTAATGGGTTTGTTAGTACACGTTTTGTCATCTCGGTCTTTGTATAATTGTATTTGGTCTTCTTATTAATGTAAGGGTATTATGGTAAATGTATAAAGGTACATTCGTTATGTAAATGAGCTATTCATTAGAGTAGTTAATAACGAACGTGCTCATTCGTATCTATTTAGGTACTTTCATTAGGATTGTTAACGAATGAGGACAACAAATGGTTTATTCGTTTGTCTTAATGTATTATCATATGGGATAAAAAGCAAGTGTACTTGACGATGCTCATGATTCACGATGCATGCATATCAACATACGCACAAAATACATTATCATCACATACATTAACAACCTGACGTCATGTACGAAACCCCTCAATTACATCACCAATAATGCATGTATATACTTGTAAGGAATTTGATAACGAAAGGATTCATTCTTATTAAACGTAAACACCTTGCTATGCTGCCAAAATATTCTCTCAACATCTAGCTTAAAGTAATTCAAGTATACCTAATCGTATCATCATATCAAGCGACTAGATCTTGATCGTAATCGTATAATTAGTAATCAATCCGGATAGATATGGTTTATCAAGTGGTATCAGAGCCACTATCCATTTGAATATTTGTTAGGTAATAGTATAACATCAATTGAATTGATAATTGATTGTTAAGTGTATTGAATTTGAATCCGAAGCTGTACGTAACAATATTTGGTCATTTATTAACTGAATACTTGATAATTGATCTGAAAATGAGTTTCAGATTATTTGTTATCACTTACTGGATTGAGTGTGCGAGTTTAATTGTATTATTGCTGTTCAATTCAAGTGAATTAAAGATTAATACGTTTTGGTGGGAATAGAGGAGTGTACGGAATAATGTTGGTGAAATTGAGTGTGTTTGGATTGATAATTGAGGTTTGGAATGGGATGTTGAGGTTCGGTTTGATTGGACGAATAGTTTGAGTGTTGGATTGTTAATTTTGGTTGAGATTTGAATGAGCATTACTGATTTGAATGATGTCTGATTTGTGTTTGAATATGGATTTCTTATGAAGATTTGAGTGCACATTCGTTACATGTAATAGATCATTCGTATGAACAGTGATAACCGTTTTGCCAGCTGTTATTCTGTTACAACAACCCATTCGTCAACTTAATCGTATTAACAGTGCCATATTCGTTACCATTTAATCCACATTCGTGATATATTTCATTCACTTGATCATTCGTTTGAACTATATCACTACTATCATTCGTGTATCCATCTGTTAACCATTCGTTACTCAGATTCATTACTCAGACAGAATTCATTCGTTATCAAAACACAAGCCTATTCGTTAAAGTATTCTCCTAAATTGTTACACAAAACTTTCATCTTTTGACAGTTTTCACCCAAAACTTTGCAGATTGTCAATTTTAACCATATACCTTCTAAGATGACTAATTTCTATGCGTTAGCATCTCAATACATGATCATGCAACAGATGTTACATTTGGATGCATAAATTGGGTCTCATTCAAAATGCCCTAGACTGATGAAGTTAAGTGATTTTGCTAAGCGAGAGCTGAGGTTTAGAGCTCATTTGGGATCTGTACATCCTGACTATACTCGTAGTCTCGTTAAAGTCTATAGTCCTCCATTGCTTGGTGATCCCACTACAAGTTATGAAGAGAAATCTCTTGATACTTATTCAGTGGAAGAGAAGAAAGCTTTGGAGATCGAGACAAGTGCTTATTCAACATTGACTATGACATTACGTGATAGCATATTTCATCAAGTTGCTAGTATCAAAATTTGTGTATCTCTATTTCAACACCTGAGAATGTGAAGTATGGGTAATACTTTGGAGAGTAAGAAAGCGATGTTAAAGTTTCAGTTAAGAAACTTTTGTTTATTAAAGGGAGAAACTGTTGAGGAAATGTTGACAAGATTTTGTCATCTTATTGAAGAAGTGACAAAGTTGAATATGGAGCCTACTCAATTTGATCAAATTGACACAATTTAGAATTTGTTATCAAATTCATATTCTACTTTCTTGTTGGTATTGAATAAGAATAACTTCTTCAAGAATGAAGATCTTACTATATTGGAGTTTATGGAAAAGATTGAAGAAATGGAGTATGACTTGAAGTGTTAGATATCATCAAAAGATAATCACGAACCGACATTGTATGGTGGTTCACTTCCCATGAGCAGTAATTCAGTTCTGATCACTTCTTTCTACTCACAGAACAATCAAGAAGTTCCACTATCTGGTGAGTCAATGTCTAATGTATGTTTCATGGCTTCTGGTTCGAATAATTCATTTGAGGGTCAAGTATTCCATTTGCTGGTTCAAGTTGTTCTTCTGCTTCTCAAACACCTCAAGTTAATATGAATGAAGCAGAACAATTTTTTTCTTTTTTTGAGTGCGTTCATGATGTATTACGTACAACTGGATGGTGGAAAGATTGTTACTAGTGAGTTAACTGATGAAGACTATGACCAGATCGACCCTGATGATTTGGAACGGATGGATTTGAAGTGGAATATAGAAATGATAGTTAGGAAAGTGAATAAATTTATGCATAAAACAGGGAAGGACTAGCCTACCTTGAACAAAAGAGTTGGGTTTGATAAGTTAAAAGTTCGTTGTTATAATTGTCAAGGTTATGGTCATTTTGCTAAAGAATGTGATAAACCGAAGAAAGAGTATTCGGGACCCCACAACAAGACAGCAGTTCTAGTAAAAAGTATTCTAAATTAAAGGAAAAGACTTATAGGGGTGATCAGTGAAAAATGGTGGGTCACAAGCTTTAGTTTCTGCTGATGGGATTGACTGGAATCAAAGACTATTAGTTAATTTATCCAATGGTAATCAAGCAAATTTGGCCATGTTTGAGACAACTGAACAATTTGAAGATGCTAGTGGGGATTGATTGACAGAAAAAAGCGATGATTCAGAAGTTGAGTCTGATTCTGATATTTCTAGCCAAGATCTTAAAAAGATTCTTTCGCTTGTATGGCTAAAGATCGAGGAGGTTAGTACTAATCCTACTATTGCTGAATTTGTTAATATAAAATCTGAAATTATGAATGAGTCTATGCGTTCACAATGTTCTCAATGTGATGATTACACGTCTAAGCTTGATTTGATTCGTCATTATAATGAGACTTTGATGAAAGACTTAACTATAGTTCGTGATAAATATATACAAGCCTATGATCTTAAACAAAGATCCAGAGTAAAAAATTGAGGGGCTGTCAAATAGTAATCACGATTTGAAAGCTGAAATTTTAGGAAAACTGTTAATTATCGATCGACAGTTTCATGTAATCTTGAAATCGAGAACCAAGATTACTGAACTCAAAATGTTGAAGAATAAACTTGGAAAGTTTAGAAATTCTTCATTTTTATTATATGAGATCATTGAAATATCTGGAAAACATAAATGATCAAAAAATGGGTTAGGATTTGTTGAGATTCCTCCAACGTTTCATCATGATTATTCAAACAATCTATTTTTGGGAGAAAAATAAAACATTGTTAATGATAGTCCTTTGATTGTTAATCCTCCCGAAATTGTGGAGCCTATAATTAAATAGGAGAAATCAAAACAAGTTAAACAAGATAAACTAGTTTCACAAGTTTCAACTCATGAAACTCATTTTCGAAGAAACAAAGTGTTTACTGAATCTGTTGACGAAGTGATCATAAACGATGTGTTTGAACCCGAGGTGGTGCACAAAGAACAGAAATTCCTAGTTCTAATTATATTCTTTGTGAACCACATGAATCCGATGAAGCTGTGTATGGTTTAAACATGCCTAAAGTGGTCAAAAAGAAATCAGAAAAGGCAAGTATTTCTGATGAGGATATAATGAAATTCATTAATCCAGCTGAAAGTAAAGTAAAAACTAGAAGAGGTTTTTAATTAAAAGGTGTTAAAAAGGTTTTTGATGAAAGAGACACTCCATTACACTTAATTAAACCTGAGTTGATTGAGAGTGTCTTTCAGAATGAAAAATCAAGCTTAAACGACTTTGAAAAGGCATTTGAAAAATCCAAGTTGTTGAACAAAACAGTTTCAAAATCTAATGTAAAACCGCAAGTGAATTTTGTGAAACCTGTTAAGTTGGTCAGTTCAACTCGAACGGATACTTTACAAAGTTTTTCTAACTATTCAAATCTTGACTTTTTCTAATTCGAAGTGATAATGGCACGAAATTTCAAGAACAATGTTTTGGACTTTTTATGTATTCAAAAGAGAATCCATAGAGAATACAATGCTCTGTATGTGCCACAACATAATGGTGTAGCTGAGAGAACAATCGAGCACGGATTGAAGCAACAAGAACAATGTTGGCGGATTCAAAGCTTCTCGTTCAATTATGGAACGAAGCTTTGAACACCGCTTGTTATTCACTTAATCGTGTTTTAACGGTTAAAAAGCTCAAGAAGACGAGTTATGAGCTACTCAATAACCATAAGCCTAACTTAAAATTACTCGAACCATTTGGGTGTCCTTGTAGTATGCTTAAACGAGAGGCGGGTAAATTTCATGAAAAACCGACTGAAGGTTACTTTCTTGTCTATGCTTCGCCTAAGAAACGTGTCTTTAATTTTTGTTCTGAGTGTGTAGAAGAATGGTATCATGTGGATTTTCAAATATACACTACACCACCTGCCGACAAGGGACCAGATTGGATGTTCGATTATGAAGAGTTATTTGAGTCGTTTACTCCATCGGTTGAGGTACCTAATGAAGATTTGTTCGTACTTATTTGAAAGAACAAATGTTTTCCATACCAAGATCTTCTATTTATGAAGACGAAGTGGTACAAGATCAACTTGAGACATCTGATGATATTTCTATTTCTTCAAATGATGCTCATTTTGAAGATTCTTCCTCTGCTCCATTTATTTAAACTCAAGATGTTTTAGAGTTACATGTTGGAGAATCTTCTGTACCATTGAAAGAATTAGCATCTGAAGAAAACATCACTATTTTAGAAGACAATGTTGTTGTTTATGAGAATCCGACTTTTCGTATTAACTCGTGTCATCATCAGGAAAAAGTCATTGGTGATCTTAATGATGGTGTTTGCACATGACATCAAGTCACTAATGTATGCGAAAACAAAGTATTGTGCGCATACGCTGACATGCATGCTTCGGGAATCATGAGTACTACCTGATACACTTGCTTTTTATCTCAAGTAGAGCCGACAAGTGTTCCTGTGGCACTTCAAGATTCTTCGTGGGTAGAAACAACGCAAGAAGAATTGCAACGGTTTTTACGACTAGGTGTGTGGGATCTCATTAATATATCCCGAAAAAATGGGGTTTAAGTGTAAAAAGGATGATCGTGGGGTTATCGTCCAAAATAAGGCACAGTTGGTTGTGCAAGGATTCATTAAGCAAAAAGGCATGGATTACACCGAAGTATATGCTCTTGTTGCGAGACTGGAGGCTATACGTATTTTTCTATCCTATGTAGCCTTTAAGAATTTTAAAGTTTATCAAATGCACGTTAAGAGTGCGTTTCTTAACGGGGAACTTCATGAAGAGGTGTATGTGAAGCAGCCTCCTTATTTTGAGGATCCTGACTATCCCGAGCGTGTTTATCGTTTAAACAAGGCTTTATATGGTCTTCACCAAGCACCGAGAGCTTGGTATAGTACACTTGCTGACCATATGATTGATAGTTGCTTCAAACGAGGGACTGTGAATTGTACTCTCTTTTACAAGACAGTTGACGATGATTTGCTCATTGTCCAGATTTATGTCAATGACATAATATTTGGCTCTATAAATGACTCATTATGTAAGTATTTCGAGAAGTCAATGCAGACCAAGTTTGATAGGAGCTCGATGGGAGAAATGAGTTTCTTTTTAGGGTTGCAGGTTTATCAGTTTGAAGACGTGATCTTTATCCAACTGACAAAGTATGTGAACAATGTCTTGAGCTGATTCAAGATAACTTCCGAAAAATCCCTTCTATTCCTCTTCCTGCGGGTCACAATTTGTCACCGGAAAAATTGGAGGATACTGTTGATCCGACTCTTTACCGAGCGATGATTGGTTCATTAATGTATTTAACTGCATCGCTACCTGATATAATGTTTGTTGTTGGTTTGTGTGCCACGTATCAATCGAGTCCTCGAGTGACTCATGTGGTGGCTGTGAATTGTATTTTTCACTATCTGAGGGGTAATCCTGACATCGGGTTATGGTATCCCAAGGATGACAGTTTCGATCTTATGGCTTTCTCATATTCCGACTAGGGAGAACGCAAGATCAACTTCAAGTCAACGGCGGCGGGTTGTTAGTTCTTAGGAAACCGACTTGTTTCCTAGCAGTGTAAGAAGTAGACAACGGTCTCTACTTCAACCGCTAAAGCTGAATATGTGGCAGCCTCGCATTGCTGTTCACGGGTTTTATGGATCCAACAACATCTGCGGGATTATAGTTTTATTGATAACTCTGCTGCCATATGTATCACGAAGAATCTCGTTCACCACTCTAAAATGAAACATATTGAAATTCGTTATCATTTTATCCGTGATTGCTATGAAAAGAAATTAATTGATATTGAAAAGGTTCACACGGATCATCAAAAAGCATACATTTTTACCAAAGCTTTTGAGAAAACGAGATTCAAAATTTTGCTTGGTTTCAATGGTTTAAAATCATTTGTTAATATCCCAAAGCTCGGTAATCATTTTTATTGTTTTTGTACAGTTTTTCTTTCTTTAGTATTTTGTTGTTTATGGGGAGGAAATTGGGAAGAATACAAAAATATTGTGTTTTATGTTTGTATAGATAAAATCCAAAAACATTGAGATATTTTGAAAATTCAAAAACATTAAAAAAAGGTGCTCTTCAAAATGAGTTTTGAAGCAAAATGGAAAAATGATAGTACATTGATCATTTATATTCTAAATTTTAGTATAGAAATAGGCATAAAAGACCGTGTGCTTAATTGTATTGGTGCATTGGTAGGTCTTAAACAAACAATTAAGGTAAAGTATGTGATATAAACATAAAAATTGCCAAATTGAAAGAGGTGTTAGTATCTTACAATGTCCTGGTGATGAAGGCAGAATGGTATAGCCTGTCATACTCAAGCCTTAAATCTATTTGATCACCAAAAATCAAAATTTAAATAAAGTGTCTAGTTAATGGTTAAAACTTCAACGGTGTATGGTCTTATGACCTTAAATCCTGTATTGATGGGATGCTTCGATAATTCCGGACTCCATTGGGTTTTTTTACGGTTTTCCATCTAGGTATTCACAAATGTGAATATTATTTTGCTCAAAAGGCGAACCCGTAGTTTATTGCCCATTATAAGTCATTAAACTTGATCACAATTGTACTTTGTACAAACATTCCTTACTGACTTTATCAAACCACGCAATGAGTCGTAAAATTGTTCCTCTCTTGCTCACGTCTTAATACCAGTAAGAAACGAACCACAAGGGATATAGTGTATGTAATCCATACTTATGAAATCGTGCATACTCATCCGGGGGAAAGGAACTCGAAGTATTGCTTGATAACGGAGGTATATCTTGGAGTGGGGGTTATTTGATAGATTGCTAAAAAATATAAATCATATATTTTGATCAACTAGTTTAATGGTTTAAGTCAAATTGGGGTGACATGGTAAAATCAAATTAAGCCTGAATCGAGATTAGAAGCTGATATTTTCTGATATATTGTGCTCTAATTGAACTTTAATCATATCACAGAAATTCCTGAAACATTTGTTATAAGATTTAAGTGGATAACAATATCAATGACCGACTTAACATCAGTCATAGTAAAGCCGAAAGATAAACCTGGCATGGATGAATATCTTGATCAATATGATTCCCTACTCAACTCACAAAAATATGTATTTCTTTCGTAGTTTTCATTTTTTATTTGTTTTTTAATTTAATTTAATTTAATTTAATTTGAAAATATTTAAAATTCAAAAAGAGTTTATTTATGGATATTTTCGATTACCGAGCTAAATGGATAAAAGATTTGAAAATAAAACAATTTCCCACGTTTTAAGTTAAGTGTTAACTTAATTGTTTTTAACGTGATAGTTTTACCTTTTGGGTAAAACTTTTAAAGTATTTTAAGGTAAGTTTATCAAAATCTTGATTTTGATAGTTTAAGTATTGGTTTTGAAATGGTAAAATCCCATTTTTAATGGTAATTTCACCATTCATTACAACTGTTGTAAAAATTAAATATTCATTCATTAAAGGAAATAATGAACGGATGATCATTTGTTAAAGTATGACAACGAATGTATTACAGTCGTTACCCATGCATATTCGCTTCCGCTACCTGAAAATGAATGTGTATTGATTCGTTAAAATAGTTTAACGAATGAATAAAGAATAAGAAGCTATTCGTTAAGATTTAATGTATGTGTTTATTCGTTAACTATGTTAACGAATGAGCATATGAATGAACTGTCATTCGTGTATTTAAACATAACGATTGAGTCTATTCGTTTTCCTAGGGTTCTGTGCCAAGTGTACGTCATATATAAACCCAAGGTTGAACGAATGAATCTTCATTCGTTTAGTACTGTTACCTAGAATATAGAGAATACTAAGAGACACTCTGCCAAAATATTTCAATAATCCTAAACCTCGTTAAATCGATATTTGAGTGATTTCTTCGTGTTCAGCAGGTAATAACGAGATCAATGATGTATTGATTTATAGTTTTAAACAAGATTCAAGGGTTAATTAGACTAAAACCTGAACATACCTAAAATTGATTAATTGACAATTAAAATAATTCAGTTTAAGTGTTAGAGTTTGTAGTCGATATCATTCCAATCATATTGATATATGTTTTAGTGTATAAATCTGATGTTTAAGCTTAATTGTAAATTCAAACTGCATGATTGACCATCAGTGTTCTTGATAATTTTGACTTTGACAAATATATGTCAAACTGTTCATTCGTCTCTTCACATTTATTCTTTGTAACAAATGAGAAGTTCATTCGTGTTATTGATAACAAATGTGACATCATTAATTATGAATTGTAACGAATAAGAATCATTCGTTAACCTTTTTTAACGAATGAAACTTATTCTTAATGAATAGACTCATTTGTTTAAATTGCTATAACGAATGTGATCATTCGTTAGACTAATGCAACGAATGAAAGATTGTTTAATATTGATCAGAATGAAATCACTAAGTATTGGTGAGTTTTAAGATTTCAAAGTATTAATTGAATATAAATTGTTCGGTTTTTACAGATATGGCCGAGGAATTAAATATTGATGTTGTTGGGTTTTAACAAGATTATCAAAGTCATATAAACCCGTTTATATGAAAAAACGCAACGTATAATAAAGTTTTAAATCTTGTTATTTAAAAGAATATAAAAACCGATTTTGTATAAAACCCAATGCCCGGATCCATATACGAAACACATGCTATCAAAACAACCATAGGGTGTTTTAGCATACTACCTTTCAAGATGAAAGATGAGAATGATCTTGAATGGCTAGTCTTCAAAGGAGAAGATCCCCAAGCTTTTATACGCTTCAAGCTTCCAACAAAGCACCCTTGGTTTGCTAGGATTTACACTATAAAACTCCTTCTTGTTTTCCTTCACCTTGTCCGAATTTAGGAGAGAACGAAAAGGGAGTTTACTTGCAATTGTGTGTATGAGAGAGAAAGAGAAAAGATGCAACATTTGCACACTTTCTTTTGCCAATCAAATTACATGCATGTTCTTGAAAGAGTATATTAATAAATAGATGAGAGAGAAAGATATTTCCCTCCCAAAATTCAAATCCTTTCAATTTAATTACTTATGTTATATTTGTTACATAATCTAAAACGTAACATAACATAGTGTAAGTAACATGCATCATGTTATTTAACCAACTTAAATAACATTATAAAATGCTTCTCTCAAATTATAAATTATCCATATAATTTATTTACTACACAAGTGCAAATATTTAAAAACCCATTTTCTAAATATCGTAAGTGTTGATATTTATTTGTTAGATCATGTTAGGCCAAATAAATTTGACTCTGAGGATATGTTATTCTTATTGATAGATCTGGATTAGTTATCCTCCTTAAGGGCTCCGGAGCTGTGATAGGATCAAGGATCCTCAGCAGTCGGTATTATTAACAATTGTTTCTTGTGTGTAGGTTGATATTTATCAAGTGCAACTGCTCTAAGACTTAGTCCACCACCTATTTCGCTACTGGACTTCTATAGCACGTGGTCAATAGGCACGAAAGAAGAGAGTGGAGAAATGGAGGATTTGTAGGACTAGGTAGTTGTGGTTGTATTTTTCTTTTCTTTATATATCGAGTTTGTGATCAATGTTAGGTCAGATAGTTACACTCGCACATACTCTAGCTGCCAAGTTCTCTGTAATCACACACACATAGCTCGATTGTATTCGTTGATAATAAACTCCACCCATTGTAACCTTTTTTGATATTAATAAAGTGGTGATAGACGATTTGTCATCACCCGGGGTTTTTTTCCTTTGATCTAATCGAGATCAAGGGGTTTTTCCTCGCAACAAATCACGGCGTTCTTCATTATTTCGTTCACACAATCGTTGTTAACATCATAGCACTATACCTCACATTTACGGATTTGGATACATTATCCTTAGCAGATATTTATTCAAAACAGATCATATCTTAAAATAAATATCGTGGGTGTTTGTCTAGCTTGTTATTGGGTATGACACGACTTGGATCATAACGTAGTAGCCACATCAACTCTAGTATGTGTCTTGGGCAGTCTGATTCCAACAATCTCCCACTTGCACAAGATACATAGAAGATTGATGCAAGTAGCAAATACCGCCTAACAACGGTTTACTACCCCTAATACGTATGATGAAGTGCCATTCAATAACATCATCCCCTTCAAGTCCCTCACCTGAAAATGATTTAGGTGAATCTATCATTTATCCTTTTGCCACAGATGTCATGTCAAATCCAGAGACACAGAGTGATCATTCTCTGTTGATTTAACTTAGCAGGCCTTAGACATCTAACTCTTAACGAATAAGAGGGACAAATCCCCTATTGACTACATACGTCTCTCACAATCACCTCGTACTACACTTGAGCTTAGCCTTATGTATCCTCATGTTTCAGAGCAACGAAGAACTAAGTCAAAGCAGAAAATTTGGTGAATATCAAGACCCAATATGTATCTCAGGTCGGAGGATACTATGATATTCGCCTTTACTCAAATTTACTTATGACCACCAATCACAAGGATTCCATGCAGTAACATTTGAGGGCATGCCAGTCCAATATTTATATCCCATAAATATGTGGCAGCAAACCCTTGCTCTATATTCATACCTTATGAATATCCACCAATCAAGTTCATAATAGTGTTACCTTCATATTTTTTTCCCACAAATATGAACGACTAAGGAAATTTAGTATAATTAACTTATTCAAGGATTTTAACATTCTAAAATGGAACATAACTCAAAAGTCATAAGCATAAACCATAATCATATGAATGAGTCAAAATAACAATCGTTCCGATATCCAAATGCAAAATAGATCAAATCCAATCACTAGAATATCAAAGTCCTAAGGCACAAGTATGACCCTCATGCTTCGGCCTTTCAAGGAGCTTCATGAATGGATCCGCAATATTTTGATCAGTGTGAACTTTGCGAATACATATCTTTCCTTTTTCAACTTCATCCCTTATGTAGTTGAATCTCTGCTCAATGTGCCTTGTCTTTTGATGTGCACGGGGTTCCTTGATGTGAGCAATCGCACCCTCGTTGTCACAAAAGATCTCTAGAGGGTCCTGAATGGTATGGACTACCCCTAGGTCGGCAATGAATTTCCTTATCCACGCAGCTTCTTGAGTTGCCAATGAGGCGGCGATGTATTCCGATTCAGTGGTGGACAACGCTACCACATCCTGTTTTGCGCTCTTCCAAAATACTACCCCACCATTCATAACGAAAACATATCCCGATTGTGATTGAGAATCATCTCGATCAGTTTGGAAACTCGCATCCGTGTAACCCTTTACAATGAGTTCCTTCTCACCAGAGCCATATATTAGAAACATATCCTTAGTCCTTCTAAGGTATTTCAATATGCTCTTAACCGCCATCCAATGGCTACTTCCCGGATTTTGTTGGTATCTACTTGTCATGCTCAAAGCGCATGACACCTCCGGTCTAGTGCATATCATTGCATACATGATGGATCCTATAGCCGAAGCGTATGGGATTCCTTTCATTTTCGCTTGCTCATCCTTTGAGCTTGGACATTAAGTCGCACTCAATACCCTTCCTCTTTAAATAAGTACCAAACCTTTCTTAGAGTTCTCCATCTTGAACATTTTAAAGATTTTATCTAGGTATGCACTTTGGTTTAAACCTATCAACCGCCTTGATCTATCCCTATATATCTTTATTCCCAAAATATAGGCGGCTTCACCAAGATCTTTGATGAAAAAACAACTCCCAAGCCAGGCTTTTACACATTCCAAGGTTGAAAAGCCATTTCCAAATAGTAGCGTGTCATCAACATACAATACTAAGAAAGTAATGATGCTCCCACTAGCTTTCTTATACACACAAGCCTCATCATTTTTGATGAATCCAAATTTCTTAACCTCTTTATCAAAACGGTGATTCCAACTCCTAGATGCTTGTTTCAATCTATAGATTGATTTCTTTAACTTGCATACTTTATTAGGATGTTGTGGATCAACAAAACCTTCGGGCTGAACCATATAGACATCTTCCTCAAGATGTCCACTTAGAAAAGCGGTTTTGACATCTATTTGCCAAATCTCAAAGTCATAATATGCGGCTATGGCAAATAATATCCTAACAGACTTTAAAGGTCTCATCATAATCAACCCATTGAGTTTGAGTAAAACCTTTTGCTACAAGTCTTGCTTTATAAGTATCCAAGTTTCCATGCATATCTGTTGTCTTCTTAAAAGCACACTTACTTCCAACCAGTTTGGAGTTGAGAGGTGGTACAACCAAATCCCATACTTGGTTGTCATGAATGGATTGCATCTCAACGTTCATGGCTTCAAGCCATTTGTCACAATCGGATTGTGACATTGCATCATGGTATGTGGTAGGTTCATCCGAATCTACCACATAGCATCCATCCATGAAAACATCATATCTTTCGGGTGGATTACTAATTCTACCAGATTTACGAATGTTTTGTGTGTCTTGATCAACCATTTGATCATTCTCAACAACCTCTTGTTGATTTCTAATATCAATCAAACGTGTATCAGCTCGTGGTTCTCGATCCTCCTCGAGTTCCACCGTTCTACTAGTTCCTTCCATAAGGAACTTAGTTTCCAAGAACTCGGCCTTTCGAGCAGTAAATACTTTTTGCTCGGTTGGGTTGTAGAAATAATATCCCATAGAGTCTTTGAGATATCCTACAAAGATACAATTAGCGGATCAGCTTTCAAGTTTGTTTTGGGTGATGTGCTTAACATAAGCCTCACAACCCTATACCTTTAAATATGATAATGATGGAACCCTTCCATGCCATATTTCAAAAGGTGTCTTGTCAACTTTCTTGGTTGGTGCCATATTTAGAATACGGGCTACCAAGAGCAATGTGAAACCCCAAAATGACAGAGGCAATGTGCTTCTAGCCATTATAGATCAAATCATATCCAATAGAGTTTGATTCCTCCTTTCGGACACACCATTATGTTGTGGTGCTCCGGGTGGAGTGACTTGTGAGATGATTCCACAACTCCTAAGATGATCTTGAAAAGCATCACTAAGGTATTCAACTCCTCTGTCAGAACGAAGTACTTTGATGGTTTTATTGAGTTGACTTTCTACTTCATTTTGGAAGACTTTTAACATTTCAAAAGCTTCATCTTTGTGTCTTAACAAATACACATACCCATAACGACTATAATCATCGATAAAGGTTATGAAGTATCTTTCACCATTCCTTGTCATTGCCTTAAAAGGACCACATACATCCGAATGTATGATACCTAATAAGTCTGTCGCCTTTTCATTAGTTCCACTAAAGGGTGGTTCCTTGGTCATCTTTCCTTGTAAACAAGATTCGCACTTATTAAATGAATCTTCATTTGATTCCAAAAGATCATTCTTTTGAAGTGTATGCGATCTTTGTTTATGTGACCAAGGAGACAATGCCAAAGATAAGTCTTACTCAAATCCACTTTGAGTTTCTTGGTGCTTGATTGGTACAACTTGTTATCAAAGGATGTGTTATCATAACTAATTCATAAATGCCATTAGACGGCATTGCTTTAAAATAAAATACATCATTCATGAAAATTTAAATACCATTGTCAACAAACTTCAAATCATAACCATATTGTCTTAAAAGAAAAACAGATATAATGTTCCTAGTCAAACTAGGAGCAAAGTGTTTTTCAAACAACTTCCAAACCATTTGGAAGCTTCAAAACATAGTCTCCTTGGGCTTCGATATCAACCTTTGCTCCGTTGCCCATTAAGAGACTTGTATCTCCTTTCTTGAAATGCTTATTTCTTTTGAACTCCTACAACAAATTGCATTTTATGAGTTCCACATCTAGTAGCCAATACCCATGTGTTTGAAGAAATAACATTAAGATCAATATGGATCATGAAAGTTGTAGCCGAGGTTTGTCCCACATTCCGCTTGTCTTTCAACTCCTTGAGATAGGTTGGACAATTCCTCATCCAATGTCCTATCTCACCACAACCAAAGCACGGATCCTCTGAGCTAACCTTTAGCTTCTTCTCATTTGGTTTGGGTGGTTCCGCTTTAGTCTTCCCTTTAACTTACCCTTGATGTGTCCCTTACCTTTGGCAACCTTTTCCTTAGGTTCCGGGTGATGCCTCTTCTTATTGCCACCTTCATTGATCGTGAGAACCGGTAAAAGATAGAATCAAACTTTCGATCGATCCGGGTACTTGGGAGCCTATGGATGAAGACATGGTCTCTCTGGATCCCATTGAATTTCATTCGGAGGAGGAGCCTTATAAAAATCAGATCGACTCTTATCAAAGAAAGACAGGATTAACCGAGGCTGTTCAAACAGGCATAAGGCAACTAGATGATATTAACGTAGCAATTACGGTTATGGATTTTCAGTTTATGGGGGGTAGTATGGGATCCGTAGTTGGGGAGAAAATTACCCGTTTGATTGAATGCGTTTACCCATTCCCGCTTCGGCCGTCTTGAGCATTGCGTGAAGCTCACCAATGCTCTTGTCCCATCCATTCATGTTATAATTCATGACAAAAGTCTCAAATATTTTGGTTAGGCAATTAAGGATCATATCCGTGGCTAACTCTTTTGAGAAAGGACAATTTAGCCGTTCAAGTCAATCAATGTGGCTTTTCATCTTAAGCACATAACATGAAACATATTGGATTTATTCCATATGACATGCATGAAGCGCTCGAACCGTTTCGAAGCTTTCCACACTAGCTTGAGTAAGGAACATTTCCTTAAGTTGGGTGGTCATGTCATATGCCCCATGATTTTCAAAATCCTTTTGAATTTCGGGAATCATAGTTCCCAACATGAGACAAGAAACTTACACCAAATCCTTGGTGTATTTCAACCAATCGTTATAGGCATCTACATCGTCAATGTTCGGTTCATCTGGAATAGGATCGTCCAATATGTAGGATTTCTTTTCTTGCTTGAGAACAATTCTCAAGTTTCGATACCAATCCATAAAATTGTTATAGTTAAGACAATCCTTATCATGTATAGCTCTTAGTGATAGGTTATGCACGGGTGGGATAATTGCGCTTGGTGGATTGATTGCGGCCATCTACATAATTTAACAAAGTTCAATTTTAGTATTTTCGATATCTTTAACTAATTTTAATCGTTAATACCCTTTATGTCTCCAAGACAATTAATGATTAAAATCTAGAAACCAACGTTACATTCACAAGGTAGTTAGGGATTGGTTAAACATCTTATGTTTAGTTGGCATGTTTAATCCCATCAACACCTTTGTAAACCATGCTTCGATGACCCTATTCCATGGTTTCCAATTCAAGTCGTCCTTCTTACACACACATGTGAATTTGCATATACAAGTGGTTAGGTGACCTTTATCCCACAAATATAGCAAACCCACCTCAAACTCACAAGTTTCCTCCAATGGGTGGTTAGGTGACCTTTATCCCACATCGAGTTCTCAAGTGATTCGAGTGTTGTATAAAAGGATGGTGTTAAACTTGTTTTAAAAGGGATTTAAGTTTTCTAAATTCTAGATTGGAAAACTATTTATGTACCTTGCATTTGCATGCATTCAAATGTATGGTACTTTGTTTGAAAACCAATTTTCAAAGCTCCTTTAATAAAACCCATTTTATTGTGAAATCATTAACCTTTAATAAAACCAATTTTATTACCTAATGATTTCTAAGGAACCAACTTTATGCAAGTTGTTGATTTTAAATTGTTAACAATCCATATCCAAATATGATAAAACAAAATATAAATCAACCAAGCAAGCATAAATAAAACAACCACAAGTTCATAACCATAGCCACCTAAAATGACAACACTTGTTGACCGAAAAAGAAGTGTGCCAAAAGGCATGTGTCGGTGAACTCCCACTTGACCCTGCATCCAAATGCTTAAAGTGTCCACCTTGTGTTGTGACTCTTCCACTTTATTTGGGCTTCCATTTGGGCTCCAACTTAAGCTCCTAGCTTTCTTGGGCCTCCATGTTTGGGCTTTGGCCATTGGGCTAAAATCCCATCTTGGACTATGAGGTCCATTAAGGCCCAAAACCAAAACCGTAATTTTGTTACATCTTCTTTTACAAAAAAATATATCCTAATACATTTTTCTCTAGTAAAATAAATACAACTAATCTACTTATTATTACAAACCAATATGAAATGAATAAATAGATTACAAACCCAAATAAATGAATATTACACCATATTGAAAACCGAATAATCACAACACAAACACACATCCAAACACAAGGTCATGGCTAGGTTATGAACATCCAAATGTACATCCAAATATGCAAGGTCTTAGAAGACCAAAATGGTTCCCCTTTTAACCCATAAAACTTTCGGCCAAGACTAACAAACTGAAAGTTTCGGGTTTTGTCCAAACAAAATAATTAATCATCCAAATGAATTAATCTTTCAAGATTACCACATGCATGCAAAGTATAATATTGAAAAACCAAGGGGTAACCAAAATCTCAAAACTTTCGGCCATATGGTGAACCACACCATAAAACCCAAAATTTTTTATATCTATTGAAGCATGTATCCGTATAAGCGGCTCTTGATGCCATTGTTGGATTTTAACAAGATTATCAAAGTCATATAAACCCATTTATATGTAAATGCAGCGAATAATAAAGTTTTAAATCTTGTAATTTAAAAGAATATAAAAACCGATTTATATAAAACCCAATGCGCGGATCCATATACGAAACACATGCTATCAAAACAACCATAGGGTGGTTTAGCATATTACCTTTCAAGATGAAACTTGAAGAGGAGAATGATGTTGAATGGCTAGTCTTCAAATGAGAAGATCCTCAAGCTTTTATACCCTACAAGCTTCAAACAAAGCACCCTTGGTTTGCTAGGATTTACATTATAAAACTCCTTATTTTCCTTCACCTCGGCCAAATTTAGGAGAGAAAGAAAATGGAGTTTACTTGCAATTGTATGTATGAGAGAGAAAGAGAAAAGATGTAACATTTGGATACTTTCTTTTGCCAATCAAATTACATGCATATTCTTGAAAGAGTATATTAATAAATAGATGAGAGAGAAAGATATTTTCCTCCCAAAATTCAAACCCTTTCAATTTAATTACTTATGTTATATTTGTTACATAATCTAAAATATAACATAACATAGTGTAAGTAACATGCATCATGTTATTTAACAAACTTAAATAACATTATAAAATGCATCTCTCAAAATATAAATTATCCATATAATTTATTTACTACACAAATGCAAATATTTAGAAACCCATTCTAAATATCGTAAGTGTTGATATTTATTTGTTAGATCATATCTTAAAACAAATATCGTGGGTGTTTGTCTAGCTTGTTATTGGGTATGTGATGTATATAAAATTATACATCTTTTAAGCATCAAATAAATTCTAAAAACTGCAACTTCTATCAAATAACATAGCCCAAAAGGCTACTTATCATAATAAAATGTAATTTCAGGTAAGCCCAAGCCTCAAACGAAGAAACAAGCGAAAAACGGAAGAAAACACAAGAGAAAACAAGAAACACGCCCCATGCTCCTGAACACAAGTAAAGACAAAAATTTACAAGTAATTAAGCACATATTGATAAAAGCACGGGGCCGTGGCCACCTCCAGATAAAGACAAAATGAATTTGAGCACATGTTAATAAAAGCACGGGGGCGTGCCTCTGAAAGCACACCCCCGTGGTGAGTCATCATGTACGATCTGACAACATGCAACTGGTACACGTAGACACGGGGCCATGCATTTACCTCCAGATAGCCTATAAATAGAGGCTCTTGTGGCATTTGAGAAGAGTGCTTGAATAAGAATTCTAAATGGTTTTCACTTATAAAACACCCACATTACACTCATATTGAAGATCTTGTGAGGAGTTTGAAGGCTTGGAGGTTATCATCATCATCCATCATCATCAACACCATCATAATCCATCATTAAGAGAGGAGATTCATCCACATTCGGTTAGATTGTTCAAAGTTTAATTATGTGTTTGTTATCATCATCTCTTAGTTCATAACAATGCTCATTATGAGCTAAAATCCTATTACCATCTATAATATATGAAGAAGTTTTATTTTACTTGAAGATTACATTAAACATGTGGTTTAGTTTGGTATAGTACATGGTTATTTTGCAATTATCCATTGGTGAAGAAATATTTTATCACTTTAATTCAATAAATCAATTGATGATTTATAATCATTCATGACAATTCATGTTCTTGGAAACTAGAAATGGTAAAAAGAATACTTTGATACTTTATTCAAGATAAAATATGGATCCTTATGTTGTACTTAGAAATGATGAGATATAAACTGTGATCTATTTCTCGTCTTGATAATTCTAAAATAACATTGTTAACACTATTGCTTAGGTTATCATGCTAGTTAAAGAAATCATATGTCAATGGAATGTGTAATTATAATCTAATCTAATCAACCAAGGGGAGGTTGTGTGAGTTAACTACAATCACTCGAAGTTGTTAGGATTGGTATTTGAGAAATCGAAGTCAATCCTAATCGTTCTACTATACCAAACTGCTTGTCTACTTAAATTGACCTTCTCGTGGTAACATGACATTATGAAAGGATGGACTTTAAAATGCGCATGTTACTTTCTTTTATGTCATAGAATATGCTCACTTAGAAATGAGGGACTATTCTATCATATATTATTAGGACAAGTTTATCACATGTTAAACTATTAATCATCAAGGAATAATGGAGTGGATTCTTGATAATAGATGGTAAACCTTCATATAATTGAACTACTCATTAGAATTTCTATTCTCGTCACCTATATATAGATATATATTATATTTCTATTTTATAAAAGTTTAAAAATCAACCTCAAAATAACTAATACTATCCGATTAAGCTAAAACAAAGATTCATTATTAGAAACATTTGTGTCCACGGATCGATACTTGGTTCTTACCAATATTATTCTACATATATGATAGGTACACTTGCCTATTTTGTGTGTGTTTAGTTTTAGTAGAAATCACTTTTATAAATTTAAAACACGATCTTGTGCAAAGCTAAATATCCAATCTTTCATATTTTAAGCACACGCACGCACACATCAATTATTTGGCGTTGTTGCCGGGACACGGTACGTTTCTAAGAACAATCCAAGTTTTAATTCAATCATTGTTTATAATTGTATAACTTTTTTTTTTACTTTTATTTTATTTTATTTTTACTATTATACTATATACAATTTTACGGCTAGCCTAATTTTAACCTTTATTTACCTAACCTTTACCTTTGCTTAATTAACTTAGACCTTAGTTTAGTTTTAGATAGATTAGCCTAACTTTTAGTCTAACTTCAACTAACCTTTAGTTTTGAACAACTTCAATTTGATTTAACCCCATATATGTCCTCTACATTCGAGCCTGAGCTTGTTTCTCCAATTTCTGAACCGGAACGACTCTTTCGTCGATGAGCATGTAAAAGGCCTGCAGAAACTACCGAAACAATCAAAGACGAGTCAGTAGACACCACCATATCAGTAGAAAATCAAAACGAAGAAATGATTCCTGCACAAAACAATGAGCCGAACATGAGCCAATATGCCAAGCCAACTCTCGAAGGCTACGAAAATGGAGTGGCTCCACCCGAAATCACCAAAAATTTTGAAATCAAATCAAGCACCATTCATATGGTGGAGAATTCAGTTCAATTTCATGGTCACCTCGACGAAGACCCTCTTTCTCATATATCTCGATTCTTACGAATCTGCGGAACCTTTAAAATTCAAAATTGTTCAGAAGATCAGATCAAACTCAAACTCTTTCCTTTCTTTCTACGGAAGGGGTCAAGCCTTAGAATGGAAAGAATCTCTTTCCTCTGGATCCATCACCACTTGGGACCATATGGTTGAACAATTTCTCCTCAAATACTTTCCGCCTGATAAAACTACCAAATACCGAGCCAGCATTACCGGATTCCGGACCGATGATGATGAGTCGCTACACGTAGCATGGGAGAGATACAAAAGTCTTCTGAGAAGCTGCCCACATCATGGACTGAGCGTATGGTTACAAGTACAAACTTTCTTTGACACCCAATCCAGTCAAAACAAACAGGCCATCGACCAAATCGCCGGTGGAGACCTAGGATCCAAATCACCTAACGAAGCATTTGAAGTCCTGGAAAAAGCAGCAAAGAAAAGTTCCGCTTACAACCCACCAAGATCTACACCAACCCATAAAGGAATACACCACATCGATTCCAGCACTCTTGTCACCGCCCAGCTTGAAGCCCTTTCCAAGAAATTCGAACAACTTCAAGCCGAACTCGTGAAAACCAAGATAACCTGTGACACCTGTGGAGGAACTCACAAGATAAATGACTGCAAGCAAGTCATCATGGCCATGGAAGAAGTTGATTTCATCGCTCGGCATAATAACGCTTACAGCAATAACTACAATCCAGGATGGAGAAACCACCCGAATTTCAGTTGGAAAGACGAAGGAAACACTCAACCCCTACCTGGATTCGGACAAAGACTGATGAATCAACCTTTCCAGCCTAAACCACAATTTTAGGAAAAATGAATCTAGAAACTCAGATCGGACAGATTGCCAACTCAAGGGTTGTTGATATCAGCGGAGTATTGTTAAAACATGAAGCTGACCTAAAAAGTCAACAAGCATCGCTACAGAATCTAGAAACTCAGATCGGACAGATTTCCCAACAATTATCTGAAAGACCACCTGGCACTCTCCCAAGCAACACAATCACCAACCCGAACGCAACAGCTAACGCTGTTACACTCAGAAGGAGTACAACCACCGTTGCCTCACCAGCTTTAGAACCAGTTATGGAAAAGGAGACTACTGGAGAAACACGAGAAGTACTGATTCCAATAGGAACCGTACAACCTAAGGAACTAGTCCAAACGTATATTCCACCTATTCCATTCCCAGGAAGACTGAAGCATGAGAGATTAGAAGCACAGCACGGGAAGTTTTTAGAACTCTTCAAACAACTCCACATCAACATAACTTTAATAGAGGCCATCGCTCAAATGCCGAAATATGCCAAGTTTCTCAAAGAAGTGCTGACAAACAAGAGGAAACTGGAGGAACTGTCACCCTAAGTGAAGAATGCTCAGAAGTCCTCCAAAACAAGCTGCCAACAAAAATGACCGATCCAGGGAGCTTTACTATCCCTTATCTCATAGAAAATTTTCCTGTTAGCAATGCCCTGGCTGACCTAGGAGCTAGTATTAATTTAATGCCATATGCGGTTTTTGCAAAACTAGGGATATGAGAACCAAAACCCACCCGCATGGGCATTCATTTAGCCGATCGATCCGTTAAATACCCTCGGGGAATTGTTGAAAACATGCTTGTCAAAATTGACAAATTTGTTTTCCCAATAGATTTCGTGATTCTAGACATGGAGGAAGACAAAAGTGTACCTCTGATTTTAGGAAGACCCTTCTTCGCCACTGCAAAGGCTATCATTGATGTTTGCACTGGAAAACTCACACTAGGGGTTAATGACGAGGTTATCACTTTTGACATAGGAAAATCTATGTAACATCCGCAACACCACGATGACACATTATACTGTGTCGAAATCGTCGATTCTATCGTGAGTTGCTATGTGCGAAAGTCTTCCATCAACACACCATTAGAAACACAAATCTTAACTAATATAGATCCCAAACTCATTTTAGAAAACGAAAATCTCAATACTAATGACAACAATCAAGAAACATCATAAGTAGTATATGAGATAACTGAATGTAATGAAAAATCGAAGCCATCAATTGAGAAACCACCAGCCTTAAAATTAAAAAGAACTCCCGAACCACTATAATATGCCTTTCTCGAAAAAGACTCTCAACTTCCAGTAATTATTTTATCTCACCTTTCTAAAGACGAGAAAGACGAACTTCTTAAGGTTCTCAAAAACCATAAGAAAGTTATCGCATGGAAGATCATGGATATCAAGGACATCAGTCCTTCCTTTTGTGATGGAAACCTACCGAGGATCTGGCCGCTAATACAATACATCGATTATGCAATACGAAGCCGAATACTTTAAATACGATTTATTGATAAATAATGAATAATTACATAATAATAACTTATGGAGAACCTAACATCTCTCATGTGTGTGAACTCACTTAATTATGTGCATGGAACCACCTATTTATAGGCCACATGCTCCATTCGTTAAGTTAACTCTAATTCGTTATGCCTCCATAACGAATTAGACTCCGTTCGTCAACATTCCATGACGAATGGTATAAGCTTAACGAACTAGCCCTAATTCGTTATGCTTCCATAACGAATGGGCTTATACCTTAACGAACTAGCCTAGATCACTAATGAATGGACCTCATTCGCTATACAAACCATAGCGAATGGGCCATTTACAATAAATATTAAATCTAGACTATGTATAAGTTATTCGAATGCTACGGACAACAATTTCGTGCACTAACATTTTTTACTCACAAAATCCTCATGGAAGAAAAGTACAAACCGGTGGTCCAATATCAAAGACGTCTCGATCCCAACATGCAAGATGTGGTGAAGAAGGAAGTAATCAAACTCCTCAATGCCGGATTAATTTACCCAATCTCAGATTCAGCTTGGATTAGCCCAGTTCAAGTAGTACCCAAGAAAGGAGGAATGACGGTTGTAATGAAAGAGAAGGAATGACGGTTGTAATGACGGTTGACTAACAAAGAATGCCATTTGGACTATGTAATGCTCCAGCCACCTTCCAACGTTGCATGCTGGCCATCTTTCATGAAATGATCGAAAAATCTATGGAGGTTTTCATGGACGACTTCTCAGTCTTTGGAGACTCCTTCGATCATTGTTTGAAAAACCTAGACAAAATGTTGACTAAGTGTGAAGAAGTGAATTTAGTACTCAACTAGGAAAAATGTCACTTTATGGTCAAAGAGGGTATAGTTCTCGGTCACAAGATATCCCAAGTAGGAGTAGAAGTTGATAGAGCAAAAATAGAAACCATCTCTAAACTTCCACCACCAACTTCAGTCAAAGCCATTAGAAGTTTTCTAGGTCACACGGGATTCTACCGTCATTTCATAAAAGACTTCTCCAAAATCGCTAGACCTATGACCAAACTTCTAGAAGCAGACGCACCATTCGTCATCTCTGAAGAATGTGTTGAATTATTCAACATATTAAGAGACAAGCTTGTCAACGCACCAATCATGACTACACCTGATTGGACCCTTCCATTCGAGATCATGTGCGATGCAAGTGACTTTGCAATTGGAGCCATACTCGGACAATACAAAGAAAAGCATTTCCACCCAATATACTACGCTAGTAAAACTCTCAATGATGCACAGGAAAATTACACCACAATAGAAAAAGAGTTACTAGCAGTAGTTTTCGCCTTTGAAAAATTTAGATCATACCTCGTTCTTTTCAAAAGCATAGTCTACACCTATCATGCAGCCATACGCTACCTCTTCAACAAACAAGATGTCAAACCAAGACTCATCCGTTGGATTCTACTACTCCAAGAATTCGATATAGAAGTCAAGGACAAGAAAGGAGCATAAAATGAAGCCGCAGACCATCTCTCTCGCTTAGAATGCCTAGCCTCAGAAGAGCACCATGAGGAAATTATCAATGATAATTTTCCACATGAATTTCTCATTCACATCCAAGCAGTCATGCAAGAGAAAGATGAAAGTCCTTGGTTTGCCGATTTCACAAACTATCTAGCATGTAAAATCTTAAGAAAAGGGCTAACTCATCAGCAGCGGAAGAAATTATTTTTGGACCTAAGTTCTATTTTTGGGAAGATCCATACTTGTTTAGAATAGGAGCCGATCAGGTTGTTCGTAGGTGTGTTTCAGGAAAAGAAGCTGGCGGACACCACAGTACCGCCACTACGGTCAGAAAAGTGTTTGATGCAGGATTCTTCTGGCCCACCATATATAATGACACACATGCTTTGATCCAAGCATGCGATGCTTGTCAAAGAGCCGGAAACATCTCAGCCAAAAATTAGATGGCTTAAAAAGGCATTCAAATTTGTGAAGTCTTTGATGTATGGGGAATAGATTTCATGGGCCCATTTCCTAACTCTTTTAGAAATAAGTACATCCTTGTAGCAGTCGACTACGTGTCTAAATGGGTAGAAGCACAAGCTCTTCCCACTAACGATGCTCGAGTAGTTGTACGATTTCTGAAAAAGTTATTTTCACGATTCGGTACTCCAAAAGCCTTAATCGGCGATAGAGGGACTCACTTCTGTAATGCCTTAACGGACAAAGTCTTAGCACAATATGGAGTTCACCACCAACTGGGAACACCATATCACCCTCAGACCAGTGGGCAAGTAGAGGTCTCGAATCGAGGAATTAAATGGGTTTTAGAAAGAACCATAGGGATGAATCGCAAGAATTGGGCAGAAAAATTAGATGACGCTTTGTGGGCCCTTAGGACAGCCTACAAAACTCCCATAGGAACAACACCTTTCAAACTCGTTTATGGAAAAGCATGTCATCTACCAGTAGAACTGAAACACAAAGCCTACTGGGCTATTAGAGTAGTAAACTTTGACTAATGTCCGCCGGTAAAAACCGGGAAGATCAAATTTATGAGCTCGAAGAACAAATGGCGACAGCCTATGAAAATTCCTAGTCCTACAAAGAAAATACTAAACGTCTACACGACGCCCATTTAAAAGGGAACAAAAAGTTTCAAGCTGGCGATCGAGTACTGTTATACAACACACGTTTACGTCTTTTCCCGAGAAAATTGAAGTCTCGCTGGACAGGTCCATATATAGTTGAATCAGTTTTTGATTATGGGACGGTCGAGATCTCAAATTCTAATGGCCACAAGTTCAAAGTTAATGGACATCGATTAAAGCCATATATCGATGGGCCATTCGAAACAGTCTCATCGGTAGTTGTCCTCCAAACAACTAAATAAACATACCAGGAACAAGTTCTAGCGAAGACCTTCTTAAACTATGCCTTGTAAATATTTTTAAAATATATATATATATATATTAGAAACACGGGGGCGTGCTCCTAGAAGCACGGTCCCGTGCCACAAAGTGCGGGCCAGAATCTTCGCTGCAAAAATCTCAGTCAGACTGATTTGTAACAGAATTGTCAGACCAAATGCACGGTGGCGTGCTTCCAAAAGCACGGGGTCGTGCCTGGTTTCTGGTTGGCTATAAAAGGCATCATTTGCCAATGCATTCCTTGCACCAACCCAAACCAAAAACACTATCATGCCTACTGAGACGAGTGAAGCAATTCCCGTTCCTCGACAATCGAGAAACGAAACCCGACACGTGTCCAAAACCGAGCTTCTTTTGAAACTTCAAGATCTCGTCAAAGAACTCACCGAGATGAATCTCCTCGCAGAAATGCGTCTAGTCCAACTCACCGAATCGGTGGAAAACATGAAAATGGAACTTCGAGACATCAACGAACAACTCCAGTTTTAAGTTCTCGGTTTCACGTACATTCCACTACGAGGACCATTCAGCGGAGGTGAACCTTTCGCAGAAATCTAGGAACCTAAGTTTTCTATGTGTAAACAAGTGCACTAGGCACATCGTGTTAGGAATTTCGGGCTTAACCCGAATATTTTCATGTTTCTAGGAAAACCGGGCTTATCTCATATTTGTTTTAGGACTTTAATTTTAATGAAAAGTAATTTTTAGGATGATAAAACTCTTAAAATAACATATTAAACATCATTCTAGAAATTCCGGCTCTCGCGTTTGGCTGAAAATAAAAGAAAATTCTAGTGAAAAAAAGCATGGGGTCGTGCTTTTTTGAAGCACGGGGCCATGGTCACCTTAGAATCTTCAGCATGATACGCGCTGACTCCGTAAAATTCTCTGAATCAGAAATATTTATTCCCCTAGAAGCACGGGTCGTGCTCGACTTTCCAGTCTCTATATAGTGCATGCAAAAACTCACTATTCCATTCACACCAAACACAAGTTTACTGAAATTGAAAGTAAGAAAGTTGAATGGAGGCCGGTGAGGAAAGGCAAGCAATGTGATTCTTCCTCAAACCTTGAGGAAGAAATCATGAGGCTCCAATGCATTATGAAAGACCAAGTTGACAGTAGCATCCAAAGTGAGGCTCGCTTAATCGAGCCGATCAGCAAAGTCGAACTACTGAGGTTTGAAAATTTCCATGTTGTGGATAGCCACAACAATGATGTAGCCTTCAAGCTCAACTATCTTAACTGGGAGATCGCAAAGCTCGACAAAAAGCTTTTGGAGCTCTTGGAAGTTAAACGAGCCCCACCACACATTCAAGACCTATTCGGGAATGGTGGTCGTTGAAATTGTCTTGTTAAGAAGTTGCTCTTGCTAGTATTATGTTTTGTGATTCGGGATTGTTGTTGTACTTTTATTTATACTATGTTTAACTATGTTTTATGTTTTAATGAAAATTAGGACTTTTAATGTCTATATTAAAATTACTCCTTAAGAAAAATCAGTTAAAAACAAACCAGACCGACAAATAAACAGCAAAATAAAAAGAAACTGACTGCTACATGTAGCACGGGGCCATGCTTCAAGAAGCATGGGGCCGTGCTTTTGTGTCCACAGCAGTTACGAGTTTTTCCAATAAAAATAACATTTTCCAAACTATTAACCCTAACACCATTTCGTTTTAACACCGAAAACCGCCGACCTCTCACCAATTTCACAAATCTTTGCATCAATTCTCTGAATTCCAACCAAAGGTATGTTAATTTAACAAAACTATTGTTAGATTTTATCTTTCTAGGTCTAAATTAACCCGAAAATCTCACCAATTGTTTGAATCGGGTTTAAACCGGAAAATTAGATGGGTTATTCGGGTAGATCTAAGATAATGATTTGTTAGATAGGTTTTGTACTAATATTTGTTGGAAGAAATCATTCGGGTTCGGATCTTGGGTAAAATATATAACAAATCAAAACCCAATTAAAACAACCGGGTAGAAACATGAGTTCGAATCCTGCTGAGTTTGAAATTAGGATTAAAAACACGGACCATGCCCTAAACAACATGAGTCGTGGTCACCTTTTGGGTCAACAAAAGATAAAATTGGTAAAAAAAAAACTGACGAACATAGGCAGCACGGTTCATGCTTTTAAAAGCACGGTGCCGTGCTTATCTCTCTGTTCTGGAATATTAATACTTTTTTTATATTTTTGCTAATTTTTGGATACAAATTGCAGATGGCCGAGTTGGTGATGACGTACATGCTTTCCTAGTCTTTCCAGGACGCGATGCACAAGACCGAAGAGCTCAAGCTAGAATGACCTACCTTAACCGACGTCTGCCAGAACCAAACTTTTGTGCTTGCAAGGATACGTTGAGGCAAGTCAACCAATAGAATAGGTACAAGTCCATCATGAAAGGACCATGGAAACGAGTCTTTAATCAAAAAGGGGAAGCTATCACGGAATTGACAAAGGAATTTTTAGCATCCTACTCTTTTAAGTCAAAGAATTTGGACATGTGGGATGAAGAAGCCATTGAATTCAGATGCGGGGGGTGAATGGTATACAACATCTATCACCCAACTGGGGATAGATTTGGGGATTTACATGAGTCAGGAAACAGACAGTGAAATCTAGTACAAAGCCTCAACAACATTCGCGGATGAAGATAGTGATGATGACGCAGGGGCTGGAAACACGTGGGTACAAGCATGGGAACAACTGAGCTATGGAAACGAAACCTACATTTCTAGCAGCTCAAAAAGCACAGCTCTGCGCGACCCGCTTATGAGATACATCCATCGGTTGCTTAGCCACACTGTCACTGCTCATGGTCAAAGTGAGGGGTTTTGAACCTAAGGGACTTATGGGCCCTGTATTGAATGAAGAATGACATACCGTGCAATATCACCTGTTTGTTTTGCAAACTGTTCACAACAAATGCAAATGCCAAAAGCCGAAACACCCTGATCTTTGGTGGCTCGTGGATATATAATCTCTATGGAGCTTCCGATGCAGACAGAGAGGGAACCCGTAGCCCGGACCCAGTTTCTCTTAACCTTGGTTTTTGTATCAGTATGCAGATGGCACAAGAGATCAGCCGAGACCCACCGGTATGGAGATTTCATGATGCACTAAATCAGGTTTGGGATCCCGAAGACCCGGCAGATATCATGATCCAGGACGTACCAGAGAGGGGAGGAGGATTGTTGATACATGATGTCAGTAGTTCAGTATATAGTGTCTGTAATCGAGTTAGTATGTTTTGTATTTGGATTTAAGCGAAGTTGTCTCACAAGTTCGCCTGATATGGGCGAACTTGTTGAACAAGCGAAGTTAGTGACAACTTCGCCTAAACATGTTAGGCGAATTTGTCGTATGATAAATACGGATAGGTTACGGCTTGTTTGAAGAAGTTGTTTTAGAATTCGTGTAATCAGTGATCGGTGTATCACGTGTTTCTAGTTGCAATACAACGTGTTCTTTGTTTATTGTAACGTGTGTTTGATTGTGTTTAACGTGTATCGTCTTCTACGCTCGTATCGTCTTACGTAGGGATTCCGCACCTACGTAGAACGAGATATTCCGTGTAGATCCGGCTGGGAACCGTACAATTGGTATCAGAGCGTTTGCTCGTGATTGTGTGGTTCGGGATTATCACACGGGTGTAGAAATTGTTCCGTTCGACTATTCGCGGGACGAGTTTACGTTAATATACCGAGTTTTTGTGTCTTACTCACCTCCCACCATCAAAAACAACCCATTACACCTTCGTTTACCTCGCAAAACGTCAAAATCAAACCTGCAAAAACAATTGTTCATCAGGCGAAGTTGCCGCTACTGTTTGTAGGGTTTAGGCGAAGATATAAGGTTAAGCGAAGTTATTAACAACTTCGCCTACCTCACAAGTTCGCTTATCTTAAGCGAAGTTATCTACAGGCGAATTTAAAAAGGAGCGAAGTTAAGAATTCAAGCGAAGTTAAGACTTAAGCGAAGTTAAGTTTAACTTCGCCTACAGTACTGTTCAGAATAAAATTTTTATTTTTGGTTTCTTTGAGTGCTCGTTTGTATTTCTTCCAAAGATGACTTCTATATCACGGAACTGGTGAAAATGGAGGTGGAAGCAGGTTCAGCTACTAAGGCACCGAAAATGCTTAAGGGAACCGATTTCGTGGCTTGGAAAGATCGGTTTGAGCAGTATGTTAAATATCAAGATTCTAAGATGTGGGTGTGCATTCAAGATGGATACATTCCACCAACGGCTTTGTATGAGGGTCGTGAACAAATTAAGAAATACAACAGGATGGAAGAGGAAGAAAAGAAGATGTATGAGGCTGAAAGCAAAGCTCATGCTGCGATAACAATGGCTCTTCCACAAGAGATTCTTCACACCTTCAGGAAATATAAAACCGCTAGAGAACTATGGGAAGCGCTTGAAAACCGATTTGAAGGTAATGTGGGATACGTGCATCCAAGATTAAGCTACTCAAAACCCAATTCTCGGTGTTCAAGTACTTGAAGAATGAATCACTTGATGATATCATCACAAGATATTATCACCTGATGACCGAACTCAGCAATTATTCCATTGTTTACAAAGAAGAGGTGTAGGTTCCCGGACGGATCTTACACGGGATATCGCTATCTACGTAGGTGCGGAATCCCTGCGTAGGTAGTTACGAGCGTAGAATACGTAAATCAATCACACGCGATACAAACGAACAGGTTATATATTATAACTTGAAACACGTCTATTACAGACTCTCGGCACGTTCACTGAACTCAACAACTGACTCCTCTCTCGTCACCTAAACAATCCGTCGGCTACAGTATATATAGACACGACAACTTCGCCCGATATGTTCAGGCGAAGTTGTCCATAACTTCGCTTGTTCAACAAGTTCGCCTAGGCGAACTTGTCGACAACTTCGCTTGTTCAACAAGTTCGCCTAAGCGAACTTGTTGACAACTTCGCTTACATACATAAACATAAACTTAAACATAATTACATTACAGACTCGATTACAAACGCTAGACTATGAACTACTGACATTTATGTACCAACAGACTCCCCCTTGGCAGTAGCTTCATGTCTTGATCTTCAAAGCTTGTGTCTTGTAATCTCTCGTCTTCTCTCTTCATCTCTTCAAGCATGCACTCCCTGTCTAACACATACAGAAACCAACTTCTGGTACTTCTTAGCTTCCTCTTTCCAAGCAGGAATGTAGAAAATCTTCTTAGCATGTAGTACCTGCAAGTCAGCTTGAGACAGATTGACTAAGTGCATAGGATCATACACTCTCATGATCTCTTGCTCATCTTCATCCTCCATGACCGCTTCAGCAGTTTCACAATCCACGTACCACCACTTCAAGTCTTTCAAGACTTTCTTGGGCATCACCTTCATCGGCACTTCTTTTAAATGACGGACTGGTTTATACTTCATAACCATCCATGGTTTGCCGTCTGCCCTCATCCCTCTATCTTTGTCTTCTACTAACTTCCCTTTCTGAGGCTTCAGAAGTTCAAACTTTTTATCTTTAATGGCCTCCTTCCAAACAATTTTCCCAATTACTCTCGCCATGTTATCATCACTTCTGTTTATCAGCCCCAGTCTTGCTAAGTCTTTCACCTCACACTCCGGTAAGGTATTCAGGGATCTTAACATCTTCTTGAAGTACTGAATGCCGTCGTAACGTTTGATCACAAATAGTTTCAACTCTTCATCGTACAACCAGCATATGATTCCCTTCTTTGATTATGCATATCCCTTTATATTATACGACTTTTTGAACATCGTCGGTACTGCTGGCTTCTTCGTCTTTACAAACCACTGAGCGCAGCCTTCCTTCCAGTTTGGCTGATCTTCCCACTCAGTGTTGTCAACCACAGCATCTTCACATATAGTCGACTGTTCAACCACAGGGATCTCATGCTCTACATTTTCTTCAACAATCTCTCCTTCTTCTATCACATTCTCAACCACAATTTCTGCACCAATCTTTTCGATCTCATCGATTGGCAGAACATCATCTTCATTTATCAACTCATCATCCTTTAACATATCGTCTATCTCTTTCAGCGCATCAATCATATCATCAACAATCTCAACATCTTCAACCACATCCACATCATCACCAACAGCAACCACATCATCACCAGCGGCAGACTCCCCCTCAGCTGTGGAAGCCCCAAGAGCTATAGTAGTTCTTGGCAACTCACCACCTGCATCTTCCGGTGCATTGGGATCATCGTCTTGATCATTTCTTCTTTTCGTCCTCAGCTCGTCGCCTCTACAGCTCATCTCCCCCTGATATGCCAAGAACACCTTCAAGGCATCTATAACTTTCCCGTGCTCAACCAGAAGGGATGCCTGCAGTTGATTTGCTTCCACTAGGCGTTAATAGTCTTGATCATTTCTTATAATTTTGAACAATTTGAATTAGCTCTTTAAAACTTCCCTTTAAGAAATAAACGACATGATCAATTCTAAGTAACCAGTTAAAAATTAATACAACTACAAAACTAAGAAAAGCTTATAAAAATTTAACGAATAAGGGATCAATTTTCAGTCTAGTCAGGGACCACCATATTTTAGAAAAGATCCTAACAGGAATCATACTAACTCCGTGACTGTCACATAGATCCGTGTTTAGCTGTATTATGACATAGAGAAACAGGTTGTACACATGTAAATAACTTAAAATGGTTTTCATCGTTTCTGTGATACGAGTTAAGTCCAGTTAATCTCAAAAAATAAGTGGGCAACAACTCAGAGATTAAGATGCCTCCTATCTATTCTCAAAGCGTATTTGGCTTTCCCCAAGTCACCCCGAATTGACTTCGACCCATAGTGTCTGATTAACTTGTAAGTATTCTTTGTCTGCTTCCCGTACTCTTTCTTACTCCATGATTGAGAAGTCTCGATATCTTGAACTCTCGAAGGTTACAATAACTCATAAGTACTATTTTTTTTTTTTCAACAAACATACTTATAGACTTCAGAGTAATAAACAACTGCAAGTCCCGAATCTGGATCACTGCAGTGTCTTGAAATGCTATCTTCATGGGAATCAGAACACTTACGGGCTCGTGTATGACTGGGTAATCACTTTTCTGCCTATCATGCGGAAAGATATATACGAAGACATGGAAAACTCTTAAGTAGTTTCCACGTAAAATCAAGTATATTTAATTTGTATCACATATACGTTGACACACCATTAAAAATTTACCTTGACATACAATGACTGTTCTAATGCCTTTTAAGCTTAAGAACTTCACTAGTTAAGCACACAAAATTAGTATAAACATCATTTTCCAAGGTTGGATCAATTTCCTGTTAAACATAGCAAATGAACTTCTTACGAAGTATTAGACTTGAAAAGTAATTTCATTTCCCTAAAAAATTTTGACTTCAATCGCCCCGATCACGTCAAAGTCTTCAGGTAAACGGCAATCCTGAAGATCCAATGGATCAACTGGACCGACCACATACAAGTATGTGTCCTTCTAACTAAGTATGAACGACTAATTTTCAGCGACCGAAAGAAAACACATCATAACCGCCCCGGTCACTTTCAGTCATCTGGTTAATGGCGACCCTCATTCTCTACAAATAGAAACGAGGACCAAAACATATCCGAGGATATGTCCATCAAACTGAGGTAACCGACTAATTTTAAGCAATAGTGACGTTTTTTTTTTTTTTTAAAATAAAAAAGAAAAAAAAAAGAAAACATATCCACAGTGCCGGGAACAGCCGCTGTCCACAACCCAAAGATTATTGGACGCCCTGTTCAACTGTTCCTGCACAAACAAAAGAGATTATTAAAATTTGGGGACCCAAGACCTCTTGGTCTTGGGTCGATTAACCTTCTTAACAGAACTCACACACCTTGGCTGACCAAAATTAGCATTAGAAAAATTTCCACGAGTCCTAACAGGATACCTCCTTGGAGACTGATAGTGAGGCCAACCAAACCGACGAACATTAAGAGAATCAAAAGAATTATAGCATTTGGTTTGGTTATTAGTAGTGTAAAAACGAGATGTGTTTCTTTGAAAACCTGTATTATCTCTCAAATTTGAATGGTTTTCATTTTTAACATTTAAACGATTACCAAAAACCTTAGTCTCAGTTTTCGAGGGCCTCACCTCTCTGAAACGCTGCTTCAGAGGGCAATCAGCAACAAGGTGCCTTGTTTGATTACATCTAAAACAACACCTATGTTCAGCTTTCTTTTCAGCAGATGTTTTAGATGTGGAGGCAGTATTACCAACCGTACGTCTCACATAAGGTGGGACATATGGGTTGAGTGGAGTAATCCTTTTAGTTGATTTAACTTTTTCTCCACTATTGGGTAACACTTCCTTCTCTTTTGTCTTACCCGACTCGGATGACTTATCCGAATCAGATGAGACTGGACTTGAAATAGAAATTTTAACTTTTGAGACAGGCGAACTTGTTTCGCCTTTACTAATTTCCGGTACTTTACCAGTTTCCTTAGCAGGACCTGTCTGATCAGCTACAAAATTAACAAATTCATGAACACTAGGATTGAAAGTATAATTATGGTTATAAGGTGGTGGAACCTCATGGTAACCAATTCCTCCCCTCTTAGGTGAGGAACCTTGATCACTAACGAGGTGATCAAGAATAGCAGAGGAATTCCGGAATTGCTCCAGTTTCTTATTTAGTTCCACCACTTTTACCTGGTGATCAGCAATCTGTTTTTCTTTCTCAGCGATTAACTTGGTTCTCTCTTCTAAAACCTCGTAGCTTAGATCGATCACATCAATTTTTTCAGCTAATTTTGTTTTTAAACTTTTAACGTCTTTTTCACAAGCTTTAATTTTTATTTTATAATTATTTTCTCTTGTCTTTGTGAAGTGATGATCTTCTTTCATGGTTTTAAATTCGGCATCCAACTTAACATACTGATCAGTAATTGTAGCAAGCTGTTCAGACAAGTTCTCACATTTAGTACAGATAGGTTTAGTACATACCTCGGAGTTCTGGTCATCAGCCATGAAAGCTTTTTCATTTTCAGCAGCTTTCATACATTCTTCAGCTGCAACCTTCGCCATGTGTGCCTGCTCAAAGAGTTCTCTAGAGAACATGTTCCAGTTGTATTCACCAGCATCAGACATCATGGCATTATTCCCATTGTTATTTCCACTTTGCTATGTAGTCCTCCCCTGACTACGTTCTACACGTGCATTAGTGCACTCCTTTGCAAAGTGTCCATTTTGTTGACAATTGTAACACCTCACCCTTGACTTATCAAATCCTGGCTTTCCACCTACGAACTTTCTGCCAGTCTTCTTCATGAAACGCTTCACTCTTCTGACTATCATCGCCATCTGCCACTGCAGATCCATCTCCTCCAGATCATCAGGATCGATCTGGTCATAGTCTTCTTCCAAAGCAGCAGGGTCCACAATCTTCCCTTGTATGTAGTTCTCGTAAGAAGCAATAAAAGATGCATAGAGTGCAAACTGCTCTTCAGCAGATTTGACACTCATTGGCATCTTAGAGTAGTTATTGCTTGAAGCACTGGGAGAGAAACTACTCTTGGATGCTTGAGGTTTCGAAGCACTTGATCCTCCAGCAACAAAGCAAACATCACCGTTCATGTTTACTGACACATTTCCTTCATGAGAAGAGTTAGAACCTGACTCTCCTTTGGAGTAGTAAGCAGCAGATTCAGACTTCGAACTTCAGCCTGAGTTAACTTTGGCACCATACATACCAGGGTCTTGAACCTGATCCGTTGGTGTCTCTTTACGAACCATAATAAGCTCAAAGGTTCTGAGCTTGTTTACTGCTGTCTCCAAGTCATAATCAGGAAAGTCTTTGTCTTCCCTCATTAGAACAGTGTACATTTCCCACTTCGGTGGGAGAGCATCGAGAAGCTTCTCAACTATTTCCTCCTCTCTGTAAGCAATAGAATAGTTGTTCAGCTCTGTCATTAGATGATAATATCGGGTGATAATATCATCGAGCGATTCGTTCTTCAAATACTTGAAGACAGAGAACTGAGTCTTTAACAGCTTAATCTTCGAGGCACGAATACCCACGTTCCCTTCGAATCTATTCTCAAGAGCATCCCAAAGCTCTCGTGCAGAAGTGTACTTCCTGAATGTATGGAGAATCTCTTGAGGAAGAGCCATAGTAATTGCAGCATGGGCCTTGCTCTCGGCCTCATACATCTTTTTCTCTTCTTCCTCCATCTTGCTGTACTTCTTTACCACATCCCGACCTTCGTATTCCATTATCGGTGGAATATATCCATCCTGGATGCACACCCACATCTTTGCATCCTGGTATTTAATATACTGAATGAACCTATCCTTCCACGCCACAAAGTCGGTTCCTTTCATCAACCTTGGGGCCTTAGTAGCCGACCCCGCTTCAACTTCCATTTTGACTAACTCTGAGATGTTAATCGGCGACATCTTCTCGAAAACAAGAAAAACCCGAAAAAAAAAAAACAAAAATTCTTCCAAACAGCACTATAGGCGAAGTTAAGGATAACTTCGCTTAAGTGTTAACTTCGCTGGAAAATCCTTAAATTCGCGTGACTTGGCGAAGTTGAGAATAACTTCGCTTAAGGTAAGCGAACTTAGGAGGTAAGCGAAGTTGAGGTTAACTTCGCTTAGGCGAACTTATGAGGTAGGCGAAGTTGTGGTTAACTTCCCTCAACCTTATATCTTCGCCGAAACCCTACTTCCAGCGTCGGCAACTTCGCCTGAAGAACAACAACTTCGCCCGAAGAACACTGAAAATATTCAGATCTATTTTCGACGATTTAGCATTTTCCGGTCGGTGTGACGGCTTGAATATGACTGTATAAGGTGAGTATAACACAATATCAACGAAAACGCGTCCCGCGAATAGGTCAAACGAGACGTTTTCTACACCCGCGTGAAATCCCGAACCACACAATCGAGCCGAAGCTCTGATACCAATTGTAGGTTCCCGGACGGATCTTACACGGGATATCGCTATCTACGTAGGTGCGGAATCCCTGCGTAGGTAGTTACGAGCGTAGAATACGTAAATCAATCACACGCGATACAAACGAACACGTTATATATTATAACTTGAAACACGTCTATTACAGACTCTCGGCACGTTCACTGAACTCAACAACTGACTCCTCTCTCGTCACCTAAACAATCCGTCGGCTACAGTATATATAGACACGACAACTTCGCCCGATATGTTCAGGCGAAGTTGTCCATAACTTCGCTTGTTCAACAAGTTCGCCTAGGCGAACTTGTCGACAACTTCGCTTGTTCAACAAGTTCGCCTAAGCGAACTTGTTGACAACTTCGCTTACATACATAAACATAAACTTAAACATAATTACATTACAGACTCGATTACAAACGCTAGACTATGAACTACTGACATTTATGTACCAACAAGAGGAGATCGTGGAAAAACTCCTTGATGCTCTCCCACCGAAATGGGAGATGTACACTGTCTTGATGAGAGAAGATAAAGAGTTTGCCAACATTGACTTGGAAACAGCAGTCAACAAACTACGAACTTTTGAACTTAACATGGTTCGAAAAGAGACACCAACTGATCAGGTTCAGGATCCGGGAATGTATGGTGCAAAAGTTAATTCAAGCTCAAGTTCGAAGTCAGAATCATCTGCTTACTACTCAAAGGGAGACTCGAGCTCTAACTCAACTCATGATGGTCATGTAACTCTCAACATGGATGGTGATGTGTGTTTCGTAGCTGGTGGAACAAACACTTCTAAACCTCAAACAACAAAGGGTAGTTTTTCTTCAAGTGTTCCGAACAACAACTACTCTCAGATGCCCATGAGTGTTAAATCTGCTGAACAACAGTTTGCTCTCTATGCATCTTTCATTGCTTCGTACGAAAATTACATTAAAGGTAAAATTGTTGACCCTTCAACTTTAGACGAAGACTATGATCAGATCGATGCTGATGATCTGGAGGAAATGGATCTGCAGTGGCAGATGGCGATGATAGTAAGAAGAGTTAAAAGGTTTATGAAGAAGACTGGTAGAAAATTCGTTGGAGAAAGACCAGGGTTTGATAAGTCAAAGGTTCGATGTTATAACTGTCAACAGAATGGACACTTTGCTAAAGAATGCACAAATGAACGAGTGGAACGTAGTCAGAACAGGCCAACACAACCGAATGGGGGAAGTAACTAGAATAGGGCTATGATATCCAGACAGAACGGGGGATACAATTGGAATCTGCAAGTTGAGGAAGTGTTCGAACAGGCCAATTTGGTGAACATCGAAACTGCAGGAAGTGAGAAAGTAACTGGAGAAAATCAAGCTTACATGGCAGAAGTGACAGATCAGCTCTCTGAGGTAAGCTCTAAACTCCCTTGTACGAAATGTGAAAATCTGTCTGAACAGTTGAAAACAATAACTGATCAGTTTGTTAGTTTGGATGCTCAATTTAAAACCTTAAAAGAAGATCATTATTACACTAAAACTAGAGAAAAAAATTACACGGTAAAAATAAAAGCTAGTGAGAAAGATATCAGAAGTCTTAAAGCCAGTCTAGCTGAAAAAATACAAGTAATTGATCTTAGCTATGAAGTGTAGAAGAGAAAACCAAACTAATTGCTGAAAGGGATAAACAGATAGCTGATTACCAGGTGAAAGTGGTGGAACTAAACAGAAAGCTTGAGCAATTTAGAAATTCCTCCGCAATACTTGATCACCTCGTAAGTGATCAACATTCCCCAGTTAAAAGGGGAGGAATTGGATATACTGAAGTTCCACCACCTTATAATCATAACTATACTTATGATCCTAGTAATCAGAAATCTGTTGATGTTGAAATTGGTCAGACAGTTCCAGTTAAAGTTTCGATTAAAGATCCAGAAGTTAGTAAAAGCGAAACCTGTAAGCCTGTTTCGAATGTTAAGATTTCTGTTCCTAGTTCTGTCTCATAAAATTCGGACAAGACATCCGAGTCTAGTGAGACAAAAGAAGAGGCAGTGTTACTAAAAAGTGGAAAGGAACATAAACCAACTGAAAAGAATTCTCCACTAAACCCGTATATCCCACCATATGTTAGACAAACGGGCAGTAATGCAACCTCAACATCTAAAACAACTGTTGAGACGAAAGTTGAACACAGGAGCTGTTTCAGATGCAATCAAATAGGACACCTGATTGCTGATTGCCCTCTGAATCAGAGATTCAGAGGTATGAGGCCTTCGAAAACTGAGAATAGAACTAACAGTAATTACTATAATGGTAAAAATGAAAAATCATCAAAGTTCAGATATTGGACTAATCCAGGTTTTCAAAGAAGTCGATCTCAGTTTTTCACTGTTAACAACCAAATCATTAGTAATAATTCATTTAATTCACGAAGGTTTGGATGGCCTCATAGTCAATCTACTAGAAGGTATCCTTTTAGGACTTACAGAAATCATTCTAATACTAACTTTGGACAGCCAAAATACGGGATGCCTTTTAACAGATTTAATCGACCCAAGACCAATAGGTCTTGGGTCCCCAGATTTTAATCCTTTGCTTTAATCGTGCAGGAACAGTTGAACAGGGCTGCAAACAATCTATGGGTTGTGGATAGCGGCTGTTCCCGGCACATGACGGGTAACAAGAATTTGTTACACGAATGGAAACATGTTCAGGGAGGTAGAGTAAGTTTTGCTGGAGAGAGTGGTGGTAAAATTACTGGAATTAGAACGGTGACTAATGGTAAAATGAAGTTAGAAAAGGTGAATTTCGTTGAAGAGCTGAAGCATAATCTGCTGAGTGTATCTCAGATCTGTGACAAAGATTACACTGTGCACTTTACCAAAAATGAAGCAATCGTGCTGTATCCTGGTTTCAAGATACCAGAGGAATGGATAGTAATGAAGGCTCTAAGGGAAAAGAATACATATGTTATGGACATGAGGTCGACTGAGATGGCAACAGAAGAATCATGTCTTCTGTCAAAAGCAACTGAATCGGAGTCCGAGTTATGGCATCGAAGAATGGGGCATATACATCTTCGAAAAATGAACTACATTGTCAAGAATGGGCTGGTGCTTGGTGTTCCCTTGAAAAATTTCAACTTTGAAGACCAATGCTTATCGTGCAAAAAGGGAAAGCAACACAAGAAATCTCATCACACCAAGAAGGTTAATTCAATAGTCAGTACCCTAGACCTACTTCACATGGATCTCTTCGGTCCCGTGAATGTAAAAAGCCTAGGTGGAACATCATACTGCTTGGTGATAACTGATGATTTCTCTCGATATTCTTGGGTATATTTCCTGAAGACAAAGGATGAAACGGTTCAGTTGGTAATGAATTTGATTACCAAGGTTGAGAATATTATGGGGAAAAAGGTTAAATACATCAGGACTGACAATGGGACAGAGTTCAAAAACTATCAGCTGGAGATATTCTGCTTACAGAAAGGGATAGACCACCAGTACAGCGCTCCGTATACTCAACAACAAAATGGGGTGGCTGAGAGGAAGAACAGAACGCTAATTGAAGGAGCCAGAACCATGCTGGCTAATTCTAAACTTCCTGTGGTGTTCTGGGTTGAAGCTGTTGCAACAGCCTGTTATATCCTTAATAGAGTTTTAACTGTTAAAAGATTGAATAAAACATGTTATGAACTTATGCATGGTAGAAAGCCTAACTTGAGTGGTCTCGAACCATTCGGGTCCCCGTGTTCGATATTAAAGACGAACTCAAAATTTGGTGAGATTGCCGACGAAGGTATTTTAGTCGGATATGTTGTTGGGACACCCAACAGACGAGTCTTTAATCTATCGACCAGCAAGGTTGAGGTGGTGTGTAACACTGACATCACAAGTTACAAATCACCAAAAGCAAGCACGGGACCCGCTGGGGCTTTTGACTATAATAGGCTTTTTAAATCTTTTAATTTACCTTACTTGGATTGTGCAGAAGTTGATGAGAGAATAACTTCGAAGATGCTTTATGATGAGGAAGAAAATTTTGTGCAACGACCGCAGTACGATGAATGTCAACCTTCCTCGTCAAATGCTGTCGATACCCCTGCTACTTCTACAGAAGAGGAATTCTTCAATCCTTTTCATTCTCAACAATAATCACCCATCGATGAACTATCTTCGAACCTGGAAGACAATCTGCAAGTCAGTTCGGTTCCGACTACGAGGGTTCACAAAAATCACCCTTTGGAGAACGTGATAGGTGATCTGTCCGACGGTGTACAAACAAGACGAAGCTTGAATGAGCACACTTGTGTTTACAGAAGCATTAAAGATACAGGCATCATTAACGAATACTTGTATACCTGCTTCATCAGCCAGATTGAACCAAAGAACTATCAAATGGCTCTCAAGGACAGCTCATGGGTCGAAGCCATGCAAGAAGAGTTAGCCCAGTTCAAGAAGATGGAGGTATGGATTTTGGTTGCAAAACCGAAGAATGTGCATGCGATTGGCACCAAATGGGTTTTCAAATGTAAGAGAGATGAGAAAGGAATAATCATAAGGAACGAGGCAAGGCTGGTTGTAAAAGGTTTTAATCAGCAAGAGGGGATCGACTACAATGAAGTGTTTGCTCCTGTGGCGAGATTGGAAGCGATTCGATTGTTTTTGGCATTTGCTGCACACAAGGAGATGAAGGTGTTCCAGTTAGACGTGAAAAGTGCGTTTCTTAACGGTAAAGTCGATGAGGTTGTGTACGTTGAGCAACCTCCGGGTTTTCCTGACCCAGACTTTCCTGATCACGTGTACAAGCTAAGTAAAGCGCTATATGGGCTACATCAGGCCCCTCGTGCCTGGTACGCAACTCTATCCGATTACTTGCTTGAGAATGAATTTGAATGGGGAAAGATCGATAGCACACTGTTCGTTAAGAGAAATGGAAGAGACTTTCTTCTGGTTCAAGTCTACGTGGATGACATCATCTTTGCTGCATCAAAAGTCGCCATGTGTCAGGAATTTGAAGCCGTCATGAAAAAGATGTTATAAATGAGTGCTATGGGTGAACTAACTTTCTTTTTAGGACTGCAGGTTGATCAGAAGAAAGATGGGATGTTCATTCATCAGACTAAATATGTCCAAGACGTTCTCAAACGCTTCAAGATGGAGGATAGCACTCCATTTGATACTCCAATTTGCGTCAACCATAAACTGGGTGCTGATTCAGACAGTGATGCAGACGTGGACCCCACCCAATATCGGGCAATCATAGGTTCTTTAATGTACTTAACTGCATCTAGACCTGATATTATGTTTGCAGTTTGTCTTTGTGCTCGGTTTCAGGCAAACCCAAAGGAATCTCACTTGAAGGGTGTGAAGAGGATATTGCGGTATCTCAAAGGTAAGCCTAAGCTAGGGTTGTGGTACACGAAAGGAGGAGACTTGGAGTTAGTCGCCTATACGGATTCTGATTATGGAGGATGCAATCAGAATCGGAAGTCAACAACAGGTGGATGTCAGTTTCTTGGAGGCAGATTAGTGTCATGGCAGTGCAAGAAGCAGACCTCAGTCGCCATTTCTACCTGTGAAGCAGAATACATGGCAGCATCGAACTGCTGCTCCCAGGTTCTTTGGATACAACAGCAATTGTGCGATTACGGTCTGAATTTCACTCATACTCCTATTTGCATAGATAACACTGCTGCTATCTCTGTAACTAACAATCCCGTAAATCATAGCAAAACTAAACACATTGACATCCGTCATCATTTTATACGGGATTGTGCTGAGAAGAAATTGATAGTGCTCGAAAAGGTTGATTCGTTAGATAATTTCGCTGATTTGTTTACTAAAGCGTTTGACAAAACTCGTTTTCAAAACCTTGTTGAGCTAAATGGGATGATCAATCCCGAGTAACCGTGTTTTTCGTTTTTTACTTGTAAAAAAAAAAAAAAAAAAAAAAAAAAAAAAAAAAAAAAAAAACGTCACTATCGCTTAGAATTATGTCGGTTGCTTCAGTTTGAAGGACATATCTTCGGATATGTTTGGTCCTTATTTCTACCTGTAGAGTATGAGGATAGCCATTAACCAGATGACTGAAAGTGACCGGGGCGGTTTATGATGTGTTTTTATTCTTTTGCTGAAAATTAGTCGTTCATACTTAGTTAGAAGGACACATACTCGTATATGGTCGGTCCAGCTGATCCATTGGATCTTCAGGATAGCCGTTTACCTGAAGACTTCGACTTGATCGGGGCGATAGAAGTTGAAATTTTTTTTTTTTGAGATGAAATAATTTTTCAAGTCTACTACTTCGTAAGAAGTTTCTTTACTATGTTTAAAAGAAAATTGATCCAACCTTGGAAAGTGATAGACAAACTGATTCTGTGCGCTTAATTAGTGAAGTTATTAGGCCTGAAAGACTTTAGAACAGTCATTGTATGTCATGGTAGCTTTTTATGGTGCGTAAAAGTAGAAGTGATACTAACTAAATCTCCTCGATTTTACGTGGAAACTCCTTAAGAGTTGTGCATGTCTCCATATATATCTTTCCGAATGATAGGCAGAAAAACGATTACCCAGTCATACACGAGCCCGTGAGTGTTCTGATTCCCGAGAAGATGGTGTGTCAAGAAACTGCAGTGATCCAGATTCGGGACTTGCAGTAGTTTAATTGAAGCTGTGTAAATCTTATTATTTAAAAAAAAATTATTATTATGTGTTACTAAGACATTCTAGAGCTTATAATGTTAAGACTTCTCAATCAAGATGCAAGAAAGAGAACGGGAAGAAGACTCTACAGATCGACGTGTACTTACAATTTAATCAGACACTACGGGTCGAGGTCAACTCGGGGTGACTTGGGGAAAGCCAAATACGCTTTGAGAATAGATAGGAGACATCATAATCTCTGATGTGTTGCCCATTTATATTTTGAGCTAAATTGAACCTAACCCGTATCACAGAAGCGATGAAAACCATTTTAAGTTATTTACCTGCTTACAACCTGTTTCTTTATGTCATAATACAGTTGAACATGGATCTGTGTGACAGTCACTTAATTAGTATGATTCATGTTCGGATCCTTTCTAAAACGTGGTAGTCCCTGTCGAGACTGAAATTTGATCCCGTGTACTTTATTTTTAAAATTTATTCTACTTATGTAGTTGTATGTTTTTATACCTGGTTACTTGGTTCTTGATCGGATCAGTTAACTCTTTAAAGGAAGTTTTAAAAGTTAATGGCATAATGTTCAATTTATAAGGGTCTGTTTGGTAAAGTTTCATATTGAGCGAAGTTGAGGGAAGAGGCGAAGTTATGGGACAGGCGAAGTTAACCCTAACTTCGCCTGTATAACCTTGACCCTATATAAAGAATTTTTTTGGTCAAACTCATTATTATTTTCTAAAACCGGCGAACTTATCTTCCAGTAACCTAGGCGAAGTTATATCTCGAATCACATCTTGTTGTTTTTCTCAGTTTCTAATCCGATTTAAAGGTGTGTAGTGTCATCATATCGTATAATCACTGACAATGGCGTTAATCAAAGGTCGTTTTGATCAGTTACTGACACCGTTCATTCGAAACCTCAGCACCCGCTTTTCAAACTTATTTTCACGTGGTCGTAATCAACTTGATCGTCTAGATCGTCTCAAAAACATGTTTTGGTTGAGTCCGCAATCTCCAAATTGACCAAAATCACTTCGTTTGAACTTCTAAACTGTTGCCGATTCATATTCAGGCGAAGTTACAGTTTAGGCGAAGTTATCCTTAACTTCGCCTAAGGTTTAACTTCGCCTGATATTTAATTATGTAACAGTATATGAGGCGAAGTTTTGGTTAGGCGAAGTTATCATTAACTTCGCCTGGCCCTTTTAATTTTTATATTAACTGTTATCAGGCGAACTTAAAGTTAAGGCGAAGTTGTTCCCAACTTCGCCCCAACCCTAACTTCGCCTTTACAGGATAAATCATAACTTCGCTCATGGTAATAGGCGAACTTGTGATTTGACTTGACGATTCTCTAACTTAGACTGTTTTTGTTGCAGAAATGGCAGCTGTAGCTGGAGCAGGTGGTGCTGGAGGTGACGAAGGAGGAGAGAACAATCGGCAGTTTTTCCCGAGGCATAACATGTACATTACTCTGGACCCGGATGCGAGCGGTGTTGATGATTTCCGCGAAATCATCACGTTTCTTATCCGCTCGCGTATCTTCCACGCTATTACTACAACACTGCCTATCTCTTTGCCAAACATAGAAGATTTCTGGCAGACAGTGGAATATGACTGTCGAGTCGAGCCCCCGGTTATGCGTGCAACGGTTAACAATCAAATAGTGCAGTTCTCATCTGAGCAGATCAGGGTGGCTTTGCAGTTTGGGGATGAAACGAGAGACGATCCTACAGACTTCGTGGCTCCATTCAGAGATGGTGCTTTTCTGAGAATGGGATATTCTGGTCCATTGGGAGATACTAAAAGACGAAAGGGATTCTTGTTAGACCAATGGCGATTTCTTATGCACGTGATGATCGTGTGTATGTCAGGGAGAAAGGCTGGTACAGATGGAATGGGTGCGACCATGCAGTCGGCAATGACATCACTGACTTACAATAAGCGTTATAGCTTTAGTCAGATGGTGTTCTACGAGATAGACAGTCAAAGACGAGCGGTGGCACGTGAGAGATTTCTGATGTATCCAAGATTCCTGCAAATGATCTTGAATCACGTTGCTCCCACGTTACCTCAGCGCCGCCCGATTAGATATGTGGAGAGTGTAAGCAAGAGGATCTTCGCTCAGTGCAGATCATCAAGTGCGAGGAGCAAACCTGAGCTCTGTCCTCGACATACTCCATTATTTGGGTACTTGATCAATCCAGAGTATGTCCCAGCTCGTGGGGATGAGTTTCGGGATCCAGCACCACAACAGGCTGGAGCACCTCAACCACCACCTGAGGTACAACAACCTTTACCTGCTGTTCCTGTTGTGGCACCGAAGGAAAATGTAGACCTTGAAGCTGCGTTTGGCGGTCAGGGATTTTTTGATATGGATCGTGTTGACCCTGAGGAAGAGGTACAGGTCTCGGTAGCCCGGGTTGCTAGTGTGAATGTTGCTATGGCAGCTACGACGGAGGCTGATTCTGATTCATCAGATGATGATGTGGCTGAAGCTAGACGGATTTTAGTTACACAAGAAAGGATTCATGGGAAGAGGAAGAGAGACAATGATGACAGTGATTCGGACTTTGAGGAAGATTTACATCAGTTGGTCCGTAGATCGAGAAGGGAAAGGGCAGGTGCAGGTTCGGGAGCTGGTGAGAGCTCAAGGGTGGTTCGTTTCACTCCACCCGCACTGTCTGGTATGACTATAGTCCCTACACCATTGCCAGTTACAGGGCCAAGCGCCACGGATGTTCCCGTGGTGACTACCTCATCTTCGTTTGGCATACCACCCACTACATTCCAGCTCTCGGCTCCGGAGATTGTGTCCTTGCCACCTCCAACTCTTACTTCATCGGAGGTCGTAGCAAGGTTTGTTGAGTCGACAGTTGTTGCTACTGCAGGGTTGTCGGTTCCGATACCACCTGCGGTTACGTTTCCACCTGTTTCTGAGGTGCCGGTTACATTGGGAATCCCTCCTCCGTACGCTCAAGACATATCACATCTGAGGTTTGATTTCGATGCAACCCTATCCGACTCGAAAAGAATAGCAGCGCTTGAAAGGGTCGTGGCAGAACAATCAAGAGTAAATCTTATCCAGACCCATGCTATTCAGCGCCTCGTTGCGGAGAATCAGATTCAGTCGTCCCTCCTGATCGAGCATGGTAAAATAATTGATGCCTTGAAACAGTTCTTGGCATCTCAGGGGGAGACGAGCTGTAAGGGTGACGAGCTGAGGACAAAAAAGAGCAACAATCGAGACGATGATCCCAATGCATCGAAAGGTGCAGGTGGAGAGTTGCCAAGAACTGAACAAGCTCTTGGGACTTCCACATCTCAGGGGGAGTCAACGAGTGCAGCTGGCGGTTCAGGGGGTGATGATGTGGTGGTTGTGGATGCTGAGGAGATGATGGATGATGATATTGTAGGTGACGACGATGTGTTACCGGTTGAAGAGATTGAGAAGATTGGGGCTGAGATTGTCATTAATAGTGAGATTGAAGAAGGAGAGATTGTGGAGGAGAACGTTGAGCACGAGATTCCGGAAGTTGATAAGTCAGATATGGGAGGCGATGAGACGGAATGGGAGGAGCAGCCAAGATGGAAAGAAGGCTACGCTCAGTGGTTCGTAAAGACTAAGAAACCGGCGGTCCCTACTATGTTCAAGAAAAGTTACAACATCAGGGGTTATGCTGAATCGAAAAAGGGGATTATATGCTAGTTATATGATGAGCAGTTGAGGCTTTTTGTGATTAAACGGTATGATGGGGTTCAGTATTTCAAGAGGTTGTTGAGATCGTTGAATACGTTGCCTGAGTGTGAAGTGAAGGACTTAGCCAGGTTGGGGTTGATAAACAGGAGTGATGATAACATGGCTAGGATCATTGGGAAGATAGTCTGGAAGGAAAGCATAAAGGAGAAAAAGTTCGAGCTGTTGAAACCACAGAAAGGAAAGCTCGTTGAAGACAAAGATAGAGGAATGAGAGCAGATGGCAAGCCTTGGATGATAATGAAGTATAAGCCTATCCGGTGTCTAAAAGAAGTGCCGATGAAACAAATGCCCAAGGATGTGCTCAAAGATCTGAAATGGTGGTACGTTGATTGTGAAACAGCTGAAGCAGTAATGGAAGATGAAGATGAACAAGAGCTGATGAGAGTATATGATCCTATGCATTTAGTGAATTTGTCTCAAGCTGATCTGCAGGTGCTGAACGAGAAAAAGATATTTTACATTCCTGCTTGGAAAGAAGAAGCAAAGAAATATCAAAGAGTAGTTTCAGTTTGTGTACGAGAAGGCGTTCATGCTTGAAGATGGAAGATACAAGAGTTTTGGGATTATGAGACACGTGTTTGAAGATAGAGATATGAAGCTACTGCCAAGGGGGAGTCTGTTGGTACATGATGTCAGTAGTTCAGTATATAGTGTCTGTAATCGAGTTAGTATGTTTTGTATTTGGATTTAAGCGAAGTTGTCTCACAAGTTCGCCTGATATGGGCGAACTTGTTGAACAAGCGAAGTTAGTGACAACTTCGCCTAAACATGTTAGGCGAAGTTGTCGTATGATAATATGGATAGGTTACGGCTTGTTTGAAGAAGTTGTTTTAGAATTCGTGTAATCAGTGATCGGTGTATCACGTGTTTCTAGTTGCATTACAACGTGTTCTTTGTTTATTGTAACGTGTGTTTAACGTGTATCGTCTTCTACGCTCGTATCGTCTTACGTAGGGATTCCGCACCTACGTAGAACGAGATATTCCGTGTAGATCCGGCTGGGAACCTTCAAGGATCACTGCCCAGACAGTACCGTCGTCGCACCTACCATCAGCAGGGGGCCCAGCTTCATCATGGGTCGGCCCCAGCTCATCACATGATAGAAGATACTCGTTTGAGGGCATATACGGACTCATTGACCAGTTCTCAGCTAACACTACCACCTCGTTTGACAGGATCACAGAGCAGATGGTTGCCTCCAATGCACAGCGGGCAGCCGAGTATGCAGAAACAAGGTGAGAGATTGACCGTTTAGGATATCGCATGGACAGGCAATGGGGACCGTTTAACCCGGACATGGGCAACTGATAAGCAACGGCAACGGTAGGTCATGTTATGGGCATGGATGGGTTGGTAGTATTTCATGGCATTATTATTATGTTTGTTTGAACAATTTACTTTCTGTCTTTTGTTTGTTTTTTTGGTCGGATACTTTTTATGGTCGTGGGTGCCAATAAATTCTACTAGTACTTATTTGCCTGTTTGGGCAGGGAATGGATGATTCCATACCCAATTTAAGAAAAATTATGCTTGGTTGTTTGTGGTTGTTTACAGTTTTAAATAATACAGGTACAAAACAGGAAAACGGACGATAAAGAGAGGACGCTCTGTCGAAATTTCATTAACCCGTAGGGAAGTGCCTCTCCATTTTAAACCACCATACTTAATTAAAATTTTAATCTTTTTATGAATCTTTTTTACATTGAGGACAATGTGAGATTCAAGTGTGGGGAGGGGAATTACTTGATCAATTGCTTTTGCTCAATTAATTATAAAAAAATTCTCTAACAAACGAAATTTTTGTAGCAAACAAAGACTATTTTTATAACAAAACCAAAAGAAAAATCCAAGAAAATATTTTACAAATAACCAACTACAGATCTAGTATAACCAAAAAAGTGAAAAAGTAAAAAGAAGTTTTGTAATATTGAGAAGAAATTTATGTAAAATATGGCGTTTATACCCAATTCCTCCTTTACTGTGAGATAAACCTCATGCCATATAAATATTTTTTCCGGAAGATTTGAGTGAGTCATATGTTTCGTGTGAATTAGAACTTGTTGCAATTAATCAACTCACGACCGCACGAAGCATTGTATAAGGAAGAAGGTAATATTATCACAATCCCATCAAACCATTTTCCAAATCACAAAACCCGAAAACCTTACCACACCACTTTATCCCTCTCACCAGTAAAATACAACACTGGTCTTTACCGGCAGACCCTAAAGAACTGGAAATGCATTCTTTCGATTTCAATTTGCTTTGCTGCATACATTTAGCAAAACCTAGGCTGCCTCCAGAACTTAGGGAGAGAATTTTTCTCTTTACCAATGAGGTGAGGAAAAAGTGGCGCCAAGACGAACAAAGGCCACCATTTTGTGGAATTTCCAAAAGCGCAATGAAAAGAAGAGCAAAAAGATATGAACGATGCATCGCCTGCGGAAACTGGTCCCACGAAGGAAGATGTAGAAAAAGTCAAACTCAGTCTCAGCATGAATATACCGAACTAATGAGGGTGGGGGCTATTAGGCTCAAAGCCGAACGATCCATTAGAGTTGGAAGTTATTTTAGAACAGGATTGAGGAAGAACTTATCCACATCCTCGACAAAACTGGTCTTGACGATCTGACCTTAAAAGAGTCACTAGGTTTGTTAAAAAAATTATATATATATCGAGAGAAGAAAAACTAACCGTTGAAGACATCTTAAGACTCCCGACAAACAGCAAAAGTTGTATTTACCATCAACCTAAACCCTTGAACCATCAGAAAATACCGAATCCCTACTCACACAAAACCAACCCATATTACCTTCTGATCTATGCAACCATTCACAAAGGTGGAGATTTGAACTTGTTACAAGCTTATTTATCACAGGTTACATTTTGGCTAAGAGTGTTCACATACATACATCACAGGTATGATCAGATATAAAACCGAGTGTAAGTGAACATTGTGAGAACATGACGTTTTGCATAAACAGAAGCTCATAAAAACAAATCTCCTTTTTATATATCACTTCATATATTCTTATGATTTAAGGTTGGTTATTTTTCCATTTTCTTGGAAATCTTTTGGGGATGATTAGGCTTTGGTCCTAACTTGCTATTTTTAGAGAATGTTTATAAATTGCTTTCTTGAGGACAAGCAAGGTTTAAGTGTGGGGATGTTTAATGTATATAAAATTATACATCTTTTAAGCATCAAATAATCTCTAAAAACTGCAACTTCTATCAAATAACATAGCACAAAAGGCTATTTATCATAATAAAATGTAATTTCAGGTAAGCCCAAGCATTAAACGAAGAAACAAGTGAAAAAATGGAAGAAAACACAAGAGAAAACAAGAAACACGCCCCCATGCTTCTGAACACAAGTAAAGACAAAATCTACAAGTAATTAAGCACATGATGATAAAAGCACGGGGTCCTTGGCCATGGGGCCGTGGTCACCTCCAGATAAAGACAAAAGGAATTTAAGCACAAGTTAATAAAAGCACGGGGGCGTGCCTTTGAAAGCACACCCCCGTGGTGAGCCATCATTTACGATCTGACAACATGCAATTGGGACACGTAGACACGGGGTCGTGCTTTTACCTCCAGATAGCCTATAAATAGAGGCTCTTGTGGCATTTAAGAAGTGTGCTTGAATAAGAATTCTAAACGGTTTTCACTTATAAAACACCCACATTACACTCATATTGAAGATCTTTTGAGGAGTTTGAAGGCTTGAAGGTTATCATCATCATCCATCATCATCAGCACCATCATAATCCATCATTAAGAGAGGAGATTCGTCCACATTCGGTTAGATTGTTCTAAGTTTAATTATGTGTTTGTTATCATCATCTCTTATGTTCATAACAATGCTCATTATGAGCTAAACTCCTATTACCATCTATAATCTATGAAGAAGCTTTGTTTTACTTGAAGATTACATGAAACATGTGGTTTAGTTTGGTATAGTACATGGTTATTTTGCAATTATCCATTGGTGAAGAAATATTTTATCACTTTAATTCAATAAATCAATTAATGATTTATAATCATTCATGACAGTTCATGTTCTTGGAAACTAGAAATGGTAAAAATAATACTTTGATACTTTATTCAAGATAAAATATGGATCCTTATGTTGTACTTAGAAATGATGAGATATAAGCTGTGTTCTATTTCTCTAGTCTTGTAATTCTAAAATAACATTGTTAACACGATTGCTTAGGTTATCATGCTAGTTAAAGAAATCATATGCCAATGGAATGTGTAATTATAATCTAATCTAATCAACCAAGGGGAGGTTGTGTGAGTTAACTGCAATCACTCGAAGTTGTTAGGATTGGTATTTGAGAAATCGAAATCAATCCTAATCGTTCTACTATACCAAACTGCTTGTCTACTTAAATTGACATTCTCGTGGTAACATGACATTAGGAAAGGATGGACTTTAAAAGGCACATGTTACTTTCTTTTATATCATAGAATATGTTCACTTAGAAATGAGGGACTATTCTATCATATATTATTAGGACAAGTTTATCACATGTTTAACTATTAATCAACAAGGAATAATGGAGTGGATTCTTGATAATAGATGGTAAACCTTCATATATTTGAACTACTCATTTAGAATTTCTATTCTCGTCACATATATATATATTATATATTTCTATTTTATAAAAGTTTAAAAATCAACCTCAAAATAACTAAAACTATCCGATTAAGCTAAAACAAAGATTCATTATTAGAAACATTTGTGTCCACGGATCGATACTTGGTTCTTACCAATACTATTCTACATATACGATAGGTACACTTGCCTATTTTGTGTGTGTTTAGTTCTAGTAGAAATCACTTTTATAAATTTAAAACATGATCTTGTGCAAAGCTAAATATCCAGTCTTTCATATTTTAAGCACATGCACGCACACATCAGTATGGCCCGACTTGGATCATAACGTACTAGCCACATCAACTCTAGTATGTGCCTTGGGCAGACCGATTCCAATTGAAGCTCCTCCTGCTCAGGAAGAATCTCAACCAGTTGATCAGCAAGTTGAAGAAGAGGTTCATGTTGTTGAGTTATCATATGACAAGAAGCACAATATTTGTGCGTTCTTGGTCGATGATTTCTTTGGGAGAAAAATGTTTGGAAGCATGATCGATTTTCTCAAACGATTAAGGATTTTCTACGCTATCTCGACTAACACTTCGATATACTTTAGCATTATCCATCCATTTTGGGATACTGCTAAGTATAATGATGAAGAGAAGCAGATCATGTAACGATTCCGGCAACTTCAGGTATACCCTAGCCGGAATATACTATTTACGTGTCGTTTAATATTGATTATATGAGTTATAGTACGTTTATACGAGTATATATGATTCACAGTATGAATCATACTCAATTATATAGTGAATCATATTGGAATTTCGATCAACCAATGATCGGTTATTGAAACCCGAACGAATCGGGAATTACATTATAGACGAAGTATATAATGTTTAGTGATGTTTATGAAGTATTAATGCTTCGGGATAGGTGAATTATAGCACAGAAAAAGGATTTCGATTTAATGGTACGTCGGTACGCTAAACGAAACCTTTAACACCAAACCAAGCAAGAGACGATCAATCAAGCCGAAAAAGATGCGTAATTATTAATAATATGATGTTTTAATGTCATGGGTTAAGTTTTTAAAGTTTTTAAATCAGTTTTATATAGATTTTGTGTTAACCCGAAAAACAACCATTTTAAGCTCGTTTTAAGCCGAATTACGAGTTTAAACGAGAAACGAACTGAACCAGATTATCCACAACATTATCCAGATTGCGTAATCTAGATATGTGGACAATATTGGAGATGTGGGGCCCCCACACACACCCACAAAGGGCCGGCCACCCCCCATGGGTTAACATTATCTTTCATTTTCTTTTTTTTTACACAAAAACTCACAAGAACTCTCTCAAATCTTCAAGAATTATTCCAAATCATCAAGTTCTACCAAAGATTTGAAGGTATAAAACATGTTTTAAGGCTTAAATCTTGTTCTTAATTTCATAATTTTTGAGAAAAGGAGGTTTTCATGTAAGAAATGGGTGAAAACCCGAGATGAAACCGATTCTCGTGTGATCAAAGGATGTATACAAGTTATACAAAGGATCTTGATCCAAGTAATTAGTTAAAAGTGTTTAGAATGAATTTTTACGGTTGAAATCTTGTCAAATGAGTTTTCCATGTGAAGGATGGGTGAAAACCCGAGATGAAACCGACTCTTGCATGATCAAGAGATGTATACATGTTATACAAGGGATCTTGGCCCAAGAAATGAGTAAAAAGAGTCGAGAACGGATTCTTACGGTTAAAATCTTTATTTTTACTTAAAAACCGACATTTTGAAAGAGATGGCTTGATTGTTGGTATGGTTTGCTTGGTGTGGTGTTGTTGTGCTTGTAAGTGTTGTATCTAGCGGCTAGCAAAGGCTAGAAACCGAGATCCTTGTGATCTAAAGCTAGAAAACACAAGATAGTTCGGTTTTCGTGTGTATGAGAAAGTTGGACAGATTTTCGTGTGCTTAGAGTCGGGTCACGAAATTTCACAGAGATGATCTACACATGAAAATATGAGATCTGTGAATTTTTGGTAATTTTTGGATAAAAGATGAATATTTGGTGAATTTAATGCTCGGTTTTGACCAAAAATAGTGAAAAATAGCAAAACATGATGAAAAATTCTGGAAAATTTAAGATAAGCTTTTTATCACATATAAAAGTCACCCACAAAATTTGAGCTCTGTTGGAAAAGTCTAAGTAGGCTTTTCGGTGAAACGAGTTCTAGGGCTTTTAGCTCGGTTTTGGGTAAAAAGGGCTTGAAATATGAGTTTTAAAATCTGGAAAAACTCCAGAAAGTTATGAGGATGACAAGGATCATCCCAGAAAAATTTGGTATTTTTCTAAAGTGTTTTGGTATTTTTGATATATTTAGTATTTTAATAAGATTTAAAAATAGATAAATATATGTAAATTTACAAAAATAAATCTGGAAAAATTCCAGAGAGTTATGAGAATGACAAGGATCATTCCAGAAAAATTTGGTATTTTTCTAAAGTGTTTTGGTATTTTTGACATATTTAGTATTTTAATAAGATTTGAAAATAGATAAATATATGTAAATTTACGAAAATAAATCTGGAAAAATTCCAGAGAGTTATGAGAATGACAAGGATCATTCCAGAAAAATTTGGGATTTTTCTGAAGTGTTTTGGTATTTTTGATATTTTTAGTGTTTTAATGAGATTTAAAAATAAGTAAATAAATGCAAATATAGGAAAATAAATCTGGAAAATTGTATAAAATGTTCTTTCTGTCAAAATAAGTTTTGAGCAAAATTTCAAGACCCAAGACTAAACGGGTAATTATTTGTGCTAAAATGAACATAAAAACAATTAGTTAAAGCTTAAAACGTGTAAACCGGCAAAGTTCGCATAAGCGAGCTGACTGGTACACGAAAAACTATAAAATAGACCATTTTCATAAATCTAAGTAAATTAAGTAAAAATAAATCATCCGAAAATAATTCGGATGATTTGGGTAATTGTACCCGATGTTACCGTTTCCGACACCGAAATACCGGAAACGGGCCCCACGGCCAAACGGGGTGTCAAACCGAGCTATAATTTCATCACCTTAACTGAATTGACTGTCAAACTCTAAGCAATGTCAATCTGAGTCCTTAGAAGTGTCACGGGGTTAACATTGTCCCCGAATCGAGTACAGTACTGGGTTAACAGTGTTCCCAGATGTACCGATTTATACATATTTAAGTTATGAGAATTGTATAGTAACGGCTAGGTATTATATTACAGATCCAGGCACGTAGCTGTTCCTTATATTACTCATCGACTCACCAAAGGTGAGTTTTCACGAGCCCCTTTTAATGAATTGTTTTAATTATATTTTCCCGGGGCGGAAAACATGTCTTATTTAAAGTAATTAAGTACATACCGATCGTATGGAAATACTTGTACATTTATATATATATGGACTGATGCATAGAATATATAAAATGTTTATAATGTGTTATTGTTCTGGGGTAACATAGTTCCCAGGGGTTATATTGTTCTGGGGTAACATAGTTCCCAGGGGTTATTATTGTTCTGGGGTAACATAGTTCCCAGGGGTATTTATTGATCTGGGGTAACATAGTTCCCAGGGGTTATTATTGATCTGGGGTAACATAGTTCCCAGGGGTTATTATTGTTCTGGGGTAACATAGTTCCCAGGGGTTATTATTGATCTGGGGTAACATAGTTCCCAGGGGTTATTATTGTTCTGGGGTAACATAGTTCCCAGGGGTTATTATTGTTCTGGGGTAACATAGTTCCCAGGGGTATTTATTGTTCTGGGGTAACATAGTTCCCAGGGGTTATTATTGTTCTGGGGTAACATAGTTCCCAGGGGTTATTATTGTTCTGGGGTAACATGGTTCCCAGAAAGTTAATGGAAATGTTCTGGGGTAACATAGTTCCCAGCATGATTATATTGTTAATAAATGATTATTAAAATGATTTGTCAGTGTTTATTTAAATTAGTGAAACTCACCAACTATTCGTAGTTGACCCGTTTTCTTTACATGTTTTCTAGGTATGCCCAAGTTGGAATGATTGATATGTGCTTAACTATCTGTGCTACCTGTTGGAAGCTTGCTGCTCTATGTTTTGTAATGAATTTATTAATATTTTATTGGTAATATATGTGTGTAACACCTAGACAGTAACGCAACTCGCAACAATGTAATATGTTATAAATTAATGTAGTGGTATTTTCTTTATAAGCAATGCTGTTGATATCAGATGTGTCTGTTGCATCCCGTGTACGTTTCCGCTGCGGTTACGGGGTGTTACAGAACTTGGTATCAGAGCCATTGGTTATAAAGAATTAGGATGTCTGAAAAAGATACCTAAAATATAACCAGTAGCTCAAGTATTATAGGATCTGAATATCAACTAATAATATATTGTGACGAGATCGGGATGAACTTGGATGGACAAGTGGGTTATTATGGTCCGGAACATAATAACAGACTTGTCTGCACGAGGGAATTCAGGGGAAGTCACGGGGGACTTAAATAGGTAAAATTGGCAACATATGTGTAAATATATGATAATATTATTATGTGGTAAAGTTGTATAAATAAGTATGTGTTAATTTAATTATGAATTTCACTACGAAAAGGACTATATGTTTGTTAACTTGTGTGCAGGTATAATGGCAAGAACACCTAGTGTGTCGACGGAAGAGGACCCGGAAGAGGCTAGTTCCGGGGCCTCTGGAAGCCCAAGTGTAGCACCCAGCTCCGAGCCTTCGGAGGCTAGTCATAGTACTTCTAGACAGACCACCCCAGCTAGGAGTGCTAGTGTACCCTCCCCTGCTAGGGTTACCAGGTCTCCTACCCCGCCCGCACCACAGACTGCCCCGATTCCCCTCAGGCGCGGTCCTCGCCTCACGGCGCGGATCAGTGCCCCGTATGTTCCGCCCACTGCTACCCCACCCAGATCCACATACCACCAGGGCGAGTCTTCCCGCCCCCAACCCGAGCCTGCAACCCTACCTGTGTGGGGTCTGCCAAGGCAGGAGCGGGACTTGGCGGCTTGGCTACGTGTTCTCACCGAGCAGGTGAACGAGCACTCTGCCGCCCTGGTCGTGGGGGTACAGAGGCGGGCGTACCTCGGGGACAGCATACTGGACCACCAGTATGCTATTAACCAGTTAAAAAGGGAGTGCTCATACTCCCACTGGTTGATCGAGCAGATGGAAACCCGATTGCGGGTTATGATGGCGGTGCTGGTGGTGCTGGTGGCGGTGTTGGTGGGGTTGGTTTACCACCATGTGTAGACGTGTTGGGATGGTAGAATCTTGAACCGCTTTTTGATACTCCGTGTAAGTAGTTAGTGGTGATACTAACACGGAGTGAATCTTGTTTAGTTATAGTACAACCACTGGCCCATAGGGGGTCTCTTGTAGGGCATATCACTATAGATACTTTTGGGTATCATTCAAGCACTGACCCCTTTACGGGTTATGTCGAGATGATACCGATATAGGGCCCTTGTAATAAAATTAGTTATGTAATGTTGACTGAAAGTATGTAAGCTGATGTTTGTGTAATATGAATCAATGTTTACTAATGAATGAAATATGTATTGTGTTTTATGTTTTGAGATGGTATTGATTATATATATTTCTTTGATGATTGTGTAGAATGGCACCGAAACGATCAACGAAAATATCGGAAGTAGATGTGAGCCGTTTGATTGCTCAACAGTTGGAGGCGGCGATACCGGATATAGTATCGCGCATCGCCGCCAGTATTAATAACTCGACCAATCCAACCCCTCCGAGCAATCAAACGCCCATAAATAATGACGGGGAACAAAACGCTAATCCTCCAAGGAATGACAACACTATGCCGAGTACTGACGCACCGCCTACGGTGGTCGCTACCGACAGTAATGGCCCTATCCCTACTGTAGAGACCAACCGCACTGGACCATCCAGGGGTTGTTCAATCAAGGATTTTATGTTATGCAAGCCTTTAGAATTTAACGGGTCGGAAGGACCGAATGGGTTAGTGAAATGGTTAGAGAAAATAGAATCAGTGGTAAATATCAGCAACTGTCCCGAGGATTGTGTCGTTAAGTACGCCACCTGTACGTTCACAGACCATGCCTTGACATGGTGGAACACCATAGTACAGACTCGAGGTCAGGCGGCGACAAACCGCATGACCTGGGCAGAGCTTAAGGATCTTGTTTTGAAACATTTCTGCCCAAAGAATGAATTGCAGAAACTGGAACATGAGTTGTGGAACCTAGAGATGCATGGGGCGGACCACTTGGGATATACCAACCGGTTTAATGAACTGTCACGATTAGTGCCGTGGTTGGTCACCCCAGAGTCAAAAAGGGTGGAACGTTATATTTGGGGACTTACTCCAGTAGTGAGGAGCATAGTTAACGCGGGAGGGCACCAGACGTATGAGGGTGCAGTGACACAGGCTGGTATTGTCACGTATGATTTCTTGAGGAGCGGATCGATAAAGGCGACGGGAGAGTCGGCTGGGGGAAAGCGAGGTACGTATGACAATAGGATCCGAGAGAAGCAGCAAAACAAACGAGCTAGGCCCGCTGCCCAGAGCTATGCCATGACTAGTTCGGGCGGAAGGCAAGAACCGCAGAGGGGAACGTTTCCTAAATGCGGGAAATGTGGTTACCACCATAGTGGTGTGTGCAAGGAGGTGGTGTGCCACCGGTGTGGCAGGGTTGGACACTACGCACCAAATTGTAAGACAAATCTGAACAACCTGAACCGTCAACCGCAACCTATTCGGGCGCAACCATTTAGAACTCAACCAGCCCGACAGCAGGACCCGCAAGGAAACCAGATGGTGACCACTAGCCGTGCTTGCTACGAATGCGGCAGCACGGATCACTTCAAAAGGAACTGCCCGAAACTGAATCAGGGAGGAAACGGGAGACAACTCGCGGGTCAGCCATCGGCGTCCAATCCGGCACGAGGCCGGGCTTTTGTGATGGGAGCGAACGAGGCGCGCCAGGACCCCAGCGTAGTGACAGGTACCTTCCTCGTCTCTGATCATTACGCTTCTGTATTATTTGATACAGGCGCCGATAGAAGTTTTGTCTCCGTTAGGTTCCTTTCGATAGCAAACCTTCCTATTGGTGAAACCATAGAACCCTACACCGTAGAGGTCGCTAACGGTAAAACCATGATAGTTAATCGGATTGTTCGGAATTGCCCTTTTATTCTGAGCGAACAATCCTTCCTGATTGACTTGTTACCGGTAGAATTGGGTAGTTTTGATGTGATAGTGGGAATGGATTGGTTGGCACGTAATAGGGTAGAAATAAACTGTGAAAAGAAAACCGTCAAGATCCGGGTGTCGGATGACGAGGAGGTATTAGTGCAGGGAGAAAAATCCGGCACCATGATACCATTTATATCCCACCTCAAGGTGTTGAAATATATACGTCAGGGATGTGTGGCGTATCTAGCGAGCCTGACGGCCGCTGATTCTGAGGAAAAACGGATGGACGATATTCCCGTGGTGCGCGAATTTCCACAAGTTTTCCCAGAAGAACTTCCTGGATTACCGCCAACCCGACAAGTTGAATTCAGAATCGACTTACTTCCTCAAGCTGGCCCTGTTGCTAAGGCCCCTTACAGACTTGCACCGTCCGAGATGCAAGAATTATCCAACCAGTTGCAGGAATTGTTGGATAAGGGATTTATTCGTCCCAGCTATTCCCCATGGGGTGCACCTGTGCTATTTGTGAAAAAGAAGGACGGAAGCCTTCGAATGTGCATTGACTACAGGGAATTGAACAAGTTAACCATCAAAAATAGGTATCCTCTTCCCCGAATCGATGATTTGTTCGACCAACTACAAGGTGCGAGCTATTTCTCAAAGATTGATCTTAGATCGGGATACCACCAAGTTAAAATTCAGGAGGAGGATATCCCAAAAACCGCGTTTCGGACTCGCTACGGCCACTATGAATTTCTAGTTATGCCTTTTGGGCTAACAAATGCGCCAGCGGTGTTCATGGATCTCATGAACCGAGTCTGTAAACCCTATCTCGACAAGTTCGTCATTGTATTTATTGACGATATTTTGATATACTCGAAGAGTAAAGAGGAGCACGAGCAACACTTAAAGTTAGTTTTAGAGCTCCTGGATCAGGAGAAGTTATGTGCAAAATTCTCCAAGTGTAACTTCTGGTTACAAGAGGTGCAATTCCTCGGTCATGTTATAAACCACCAAGGAATACACGTTGATCCGAGTAAGGTTGAAGCTATTAAGAATTGGCAAGCGCCTAAATCTCCGAAAGAAATCCGCCAATTCTTAGGCTTAGCTGGATACTATCGTCGATTTATAGAGAACTTTTCCAGCATCGCCCAACCTTTAACCCTCCTGACTCAAAAGGATCGGAAATATGAATGGGGTGAAGAGCAGGAAACGGCGTTTCAAACGCTAAAACAAAGATTGTGCCAAGCGCCAATCTTAAGTCTCCCCGACGGAGACGATGGATTTGTTGTATATTGTGACGCATCCCGTAAAGGGTTAGGATGCGTATTAATGCAAAATAAAAAGGTCATAGCCTATGCGTCTCGACAGTTAAAAGTTCATGAGAAAAACTACACTACTCATGACTTGGAACTGGGAGCAGTCATCTTTGCACTTAAAATCTGGAGACACTATCTCTACGGTACAAAGTGCACCATATTCACTGATCATAAAAGTTTGCAACACATATTCGATCAGAAAGAACTGAATATGAGGCAACGAAGATGGGTCGAGTTGCTGAGTGACTATGACTGTGACATACGATATCACCCCGGCAAGGCTAACGTTGTAGCCGATGCCTTGAGTAGAAAGGATCGAGTCAAGCCACTACGTGTGCGAGCGTTGGGGATGATAGTCCAGTCGAACCTTTCAGATTTGATTCGAGTCGCTCAACGCGAGGCGTTGAAAGAGGGCCAATTGGATAAAGAAGGACTTTACGGGAATGAGAAGAATTTTGAACAGCGTGTGGACGAAATTCTTTATTTCAAAAATCGGATTTGGATCCCGACCCTCCATGACCTTCGTGATTTAATCATGGATGAAGCACATAAATCGAAATATTCCATACATCCGGGATCAGATAAAATGTACAAGGATGTGAAAGAATTTTACTGGTGGCCAGGAATGAAAAAGGATATAGCCACATACGTCGGCAAGTGTACGACGTGTGCGAGAGTTAAGGCGGAGCACCAGAAACCTTCGGGAATGTTGCAACAGCCGGAAATTCCCGAATGGAAGTGGGAGCAGATCACAATGGATTTTGTGACACACCTCCCCAAGACACCCCGAGGTCATGATGCAATTTGGGTAATCGTGGATCGATTAACCAAATCGGCACATTTTATTCCAATTAGGAATACTTTTAACACTGAGAGACTTGCGCAAATTTATATAAATGAAATAGTGTCTCGTCATGGCATCCCCATCTCGATCATCTCCGATAGGGATAGCCATTTCACCTCCAAACTTTGGCAAGCTGTCCAAGAAGCATTGGGAACACGTATTGACCTAAGCACAGCTTACCACCCTCAGACCGATGGTCAGTCTGAGAGGACTATTCAAACTTTGGAGGATTTGCTTCGTGCCTGCGTACTGGACTTTAAGGGAAATTGGGATCAACATCTCCCACTCGTTGAATTTTCCTATAATAACAGTTACCATAGCAGTATAAAGGCAGCACCTTATGAAGCATTGTATGGGCGAAAGTGCCGATCACCACTTTGCTGGTCTGAAGTGGGAGACCCGCAGATCATTAGATCGGATCTGGTCCAGGAGACGACCAGCAAGATTCTTGAGATTAAGAACAACCTGAAAGCCGCGCGGGATCGGCAGAAGAGTTATGCTGATACCCGTCGAAAACCGTTGTCATTTGAGAAGGGTGAAAAAGTATATTTGAAAGTATCACCCTGGAAAGGAGTGGTCAGGTTTGGAAAGGCGGGGAAGTTGGCCCCTAGATATATTGGACCATTCATCATTACTGCAAAGATCGGTCCGGTAGCTTACCGACTAGAACTGCCTGAGGAACTAAGTGCAGTTCATAACGTGTTTCATGTATCAAATTTGAAAAGATGTCTGGCGGATGAGACATCGGTGTTACCCTTAGAGGGTGTTCAAATAAGTGATAGGCTCAACTTTGTAGAGGAGCCTATAGAAATAGTAGACGGGAAAATCAAGCAACTTAGACACAATAAGATCTCGTTGGTCAAAGTTAGATGGAATTCGCAACGAGGCCCAGAATTTACTTGGGAACGAAAGGACGAATTTCGGAAGAAATACCCCCACCTGTTTCCTCAAAAGGAAGTAGTTGTCGCGTAAAATTTCGAGGACGAAATTTTTATAACGGGGGGAGAATGTAACGATTCCGGCAACTTCAGGTATACCCTAGCCGGAATATACTATTTACGTGTCGTTTAATATTGATTATATGAGTTATAGTACGTTTATACGAGTATATATGATTCACAGTATGAATCATACTCAATTATATAGTGAATCATATTGGAATTTCGATCAACCAATGATCGGTTATTGAAACCCGAACGAATCGGGAATTACATTATAGACGAAGTATATAATGTTTAGTGATGTTTATGAAGTATTAATGCTTCGGGATAGGTGAATTATAGCACAGAAAAAGGATTTCGATTTAATGGTACGTCGGTACGCTAAACGAAACCTTTAACACCAAACCAAGCAAGAGACGATCAATCAAGCCGAAAAAGATGCGTAATTATTAATAATATGATGTTTTAATGTCATGGGTTAAGTTTTTAAAGTTTTTAAATCAGTTTTATATAGATTTTGTGTTAACCCGAAAAACAACCATTTTAAGCTCGTTTTAAGCCGAATTACGAGTTTAAACGAGAAACGAACTGAACCAGATTATCCACAACATTATCCAGATTGCGTAATCTAGATATGTGGACAATATTGGAGATGTGGGGCCCCCACACACACCCACAAAGGGCCGGCCACCCCCCATGGGTTAACATTATCTTTCATTTTCTTTTTTTTTACACAAAAACTCACAAGAACTCTCTCAAATCTTCAAGAATTATTCCAAATCATCAAGTTCTACCAAAGATTTGAAGGTATAAAACATGTTTTAAGGCTTAAATCTTGTTCTTAATTTCATAATTTTTGAGAAAAGGAGGTTTTCATGTAAGAAATGGGTGAAAACCCGAGATGAAACCGATTCTCGTGTGATCAAAGGATGTATACAAGTTATACAAAGGATCTTGATCCAAGTAATTAGTTAAAAGTGTTTAGAATGAATTTTTACGGTTGAAATCTTGTCAAATGAGTTTTCCATGTGAAGGATGGGTGAAAACCCGAGATGAAACCGACTCTTGCATGATCAAGAGATGTATACATGTTATACAAGGGATCTTGGCCCAAGAAATGAGTAAAAAGAGTCGAGAACGGATTCTTACGGTTAAAATCTTTATTTTTACTTAAAAACCGACATTTTGAAAGAGATGGCTTGATTGTTGGTATGGTTTGCTTGGTGTGGTGTTGTTGTGCTTGTAAGTGTTGTATCTAGCGGCTAGCAAAGGCTAGAAACCGAGATCCTTGTGATCTAAAGCTAGAAAACACAAGATAGTTCGGTTTTCGTGTGTATGAGAAAGTTGGACAGATTTTCGTGTGCTTAGAGTCGGGTCACGAAATTTCACAGAGATGATCTACACATGAAAATATGAGATCTGTGAATTTTTGGTAATTTTTGGATAAAAGATGAATATTTGGTGAATTTAATGCTCGGTTTTGACCAAAAATAGTGAAAAATAGCAAAACATGATGAAAAATTCTGGAAAATTTAAGATAAGCTTTTTATCACATATAAAAGTCACCCACAAAATTTGAGCTCTGTTGGAAAAGTCTAAGTAGGCTTTTCGGTGAAACGAGTTCTAGGGCTTTTAGCTCGGTTTTGGGTAAAAAGGGCTTGAAATATGAGTTTTAAAATCTGGAAAAACTCCAGAAAGTTATGAGGATGACAAGGATCATCCCAGAAAAATTTGGTATTTTTCTAAAGTGTTTTGGTATTTTTGATATATTTAGTATTTTAATAAGATTTAAAAATAGATAAATATATGTAAATTTACAAAAATAAATCTGGAAAAATTCCAGAGAGTTATGAGAATGACAAGGATCATTCCAGAAAAATTTGGTATTTTTCTAAAGTGTTTTGGTATTTTTGACATATTTAGTATTTTAATAAGATTTGAAAATAGATAAATATATGTAAATTTACGAAAATAAATCTGGAAAAATTCCAGAGAGTTATGAGAATGACAAGGATCATTCCAGAAAAATTTGGGATTTTTCTGAAGTGTTTTGGTATTTTTGATATTTTTAGTGTTTTAATGAGATTTAAAAATAAGTAAATAAATGCAAATATAGGAAAATAAATCTGGAAAATTGTATAAAATGTTCTTTCTGTCAAAATAAGTTTTGAGCAAAATTTCAAGACCCAAGACTAAACGGGTAATTATTTGTGCTAAAATGAACATAAAAACAATTAGTTAAAGCTTAAAACGTGTAAACCGGCAAAGTTCGCATAAGCGAGCTGACTGGTACACGAAAAACTATAAAATAGACCATTTTCATAAATCTAAGTAAATTAAGTAAAAATAAATCATCCGAAAATAATTCGGATGATTTGGGTAATTGTACCCGATGTTACCGTTTCCGACACCGAAATACCGGAAACGGGCCCCACGGCCAAACGGGGTGTCAAACCGAGCTATAATTTCATCACCTTAACTGAATTGACTGTCAAACTCTAAGCAATGTCAATCTGAGTCCTTAGAAGTGTCACGGGGTTAACATTGTCCCCGAATCGAGTACAGTACTGGGTTAACAGTGTTCCCAGATGTACCGATTTATACATATTTAAGTTATGAGAATTGTATAGTAACGGCTAGGTATTATATTACAGATCCAGGCACGTAGCTGTTCCTTATATTACTCATCGACTCACCAAAGGTGAGTTTTCACGAGCCCCTTTTAATGAATTGTTTTAATTATATTTTCCCGGGGCGGAAAACATGTCTTATTTAAAGTAATTAAGTACATACCGATCGTATGGAAATACTTGTACATTTATATATATATGGACTGATGCATAGAATATATAAAATGTTTATAATGTGTTATTGTTCTGGGGTAACATAGTTCCCAGGGGTTATATTGTTCTGGGGTAACATAGTTCCCAGGGGTTATTATTGTTCTGGGGTAACATAGTTCCCAGGGGTATTTATTGATCTGGGGTAACATAGTTCCCAGGGGTTATTATTGATCTGGGGTAACATAGTTCCCAGGGGTTATTATTGTTCTGGGGTAACATAGTTCCCAGGGGTTATTATTGATCTGGGGTAACATAGTTCCCAGGGGTTATTATTGTTCTGGGGTAACATAGTTCCCAGGGGTTATTATTGTTCTGGGGTAACATAGTTCCCAGGGGTATTTATTGTTCTGGGGTAACATAGTTCCCAGGGGTTATTATTGTTCTGGGGTAACATAGTTCCCAGGGGTTATTATTGTTCTGGGGTAACATGGTTCCCAGAAAGTTAATGGAAATGTTCTGGGGTAACATAGTTCCCAGCATGATTATATTGTTAATAAATGATTATTAAAATGATTTGTCAGTGTTTATTTAAATTAGTGAAACTCACCAACTATTCGTAGTTGACCCGTTTTCTTTACATGTTTTCTAGGTATGCCCAAGTTGGAATGATTGATATGTGCTTAACTATCTGTGCTACCTGTTGGAAGCTTGCTGCTCTATGTTTTGTAATGAATTTATTAATATTTTATTGGTAATATATGTGTGTAACACCTAGACAGTAACGCAACTCGCAACAATGTAATATGTTATAAATTAATGTAGTGGTATTTTCTTTATAAGCAATGCTGTTGATATCAGATGTGTCTGTTGCATCCCGTGTACGTTTCCGCTGCGGTTACGGGGTGTTACAGATCAAGGCAGAGATTCAAAAACTGAAGATTATTATTGATGTCGACGTGATAAGCAAGGTGTTAATTCTTAATGGTACTGTAGGCAACCGATGTGAATTTGAGAAGGAGATTATCAAATGGTTATTTGGGAATTTGAAGTATAAGGGTGATCTCGAGAAGTTTCAGTTCAATAAGGCTTATTTATGCAAGCACTATATGTACTTACTACATGTACTTATACATTATCTCGGGGGGGACGTAAAGGAGTTTTTAACGAACGTCGTATCATGCTACAATCATCATTCCTGGCCTTAGTACCGAGATTTTTGCAGCTTATTACTGACCACCTGGAACCGAACTTGGTGAAGGATCTAGAGTTGTTGGATGATATCATGGTGTTAGAACACATGAGTGAAGAAACGATGAAACGTTTGAGGATGTATCATGGTCTATATCTAAGTTTAAGAGGCTTATTGGTCACATTGCTTGACCAGATTATGTATGTCCACCTGATTATCGTTAGATCCACGACGATGACGATTCTGAACGTGAACGTGGAGAAGGTGGGAACGATGGTGGTGATGGCGGAGATGATGGAAATGGTGGAGATGGTGATGATGCGGCTCGTGAAGCTGTTGAGCATAATCATAAAGACAAGGCTAAAGTATCAGATAAGCCTGCTAAACGTCGAACTCGTAGAGGTTCTGATGTGGAGATTGGTGATTTCATACTACGATCTACTATTAATGTAGTGTCTCAACAAACATAGGTGGTTACTACTCCCACAAGTACCCTGATGATTACATTACAAAAAACAGTCTCGTCGGATCCGAGGTTCACATCTATTCCTCAAGCCGTATTATCTCCAATGGAGACTCCTCAACAAGTTGTTGTTGCTGCTACAAGTCCTACACCGAGACCTATGCAACCACTGGACTTCTCATTTATGTCATTTAATCATCCAACAGGTCTGATGCGGCTAGCTCCTCCTTTCTTTCACAGCATGCCAATTCAACAACAGATGTTCCAATTGTTGAATTTAATACACTTGCAAGAAAACCACATGGTTGTTGATCGTCTGTTTCAAGAGCATATACAGGCTGATCAAGAAAGATGGTGAGTCATATCTCGTATGTGAAATGTCAAAACAGAGAGTTGCTTTCATTGGTTACTGCTCAGGGGAGAAAATAAAGAAGCAAGACGAGATCATTCTTTAGTTGACTTGTAAGGAAAACATGCTAAAGCAACTGAAGGGAAATGATGATGACAAAGACCCTGAGGCAGGTGCGAGTGGCGGTGAGCGACAACTGAATGTTGGTACATCTGGAGGTAGTGTTGGTGGTGAAGGTTCGGATAAGCAATTTGTAGTGTGCACTGATACTACTAATGTGCATCCAATAGAATCTGTAAAGACGAATATGATCTTATTCATGGATAATGAGAAGGGTATAGTAATGATCATGGTAAAGGCGGATTATTGAGTAAGGTGAGTTTGTTGATTGTTCGTTATCGAAAGAACAAATCATCTTGTTGTTTGGTTTAAATGAGGAAGAGGTGGATGAATTGGATAAAGAGGACGACATGGAGGTCGTGAATGACGAGGAGATACGGTTTGATACGAGTATTCCAACTAGGAATACATCGTTTGATTATGCCGTGGTGGAGGTAGAAGACGTGACAGCCGAGGAATACCCTGATTTGTATACTCGTACTAACACAGGTGAAAGGATTCCATTTTTCACAACAAGGCTCAGATAAACAATCTTATTGATCTTTTAAGGTATGCGGAATGGGAAGATGAAAAGTAGTTGAAAGCTCATGCTACTGCTTATTGAATGAAGAAGTTCAAAGCCTCAAAGAAGTGAAGTGTGATATAATCTCATGGTTATATGGCTATGAGTTGAAAGTTTGTATAGTCAAATGGAAGCACGACATACAATATTTCCAACGTATTGTCGATGGTATTACATTACCGAGATGGGACATGCATACACTGGCCAACAGACCGTTCGTGAATCGTGGTGAAAACCAGATGGCGGATTGGTTCTACCGGCATCTATTACAAGAGGTAAAGTATGGTTTTAAGTTTTTCAAGCCACAAGTTCCGACGCACAAGTATATCGATGAGATAGATCCGAGTGGGGGAAACTGATTCTTAAAGTAAAGCCGCCTCGCACATTGAAGAGAGTTCATGTTTAGACTTTTCCCCCAAAGTCTTTGAAAGAAGCTTAATAGGTGGTATTATGATAACTGTACTAGTGAAGTTGTGATCGTGCTAGGATCAGGGCTTTAGAAGGAGTTTATATGAGTAATCGACCCGATGTGGTTGATTAAATTATCTGAGTCTGATAACGACGCATTATTCGACAATCAGATCAGATGGGCCGAGATTGAAGATTATAATCTCCCTATGCAATTTCAACATGTGGTACGTGTTTCCCATGCGTTCGGGATTCATGGTTGTGCTGAGTGGAAGACCAAGTGCTTCAAATGATCGAGACAAAGAGAACGATACGAGGGGGAGTTGGTTAGTACACGTTTTGTCATCTCGGTCTTTGTATAATTGTATTTGGTCTTGTTATTAATGTAAGGGTATTTTGGTAAATGTACAAGGGTACATTTGTTATGTAAATGAGCCATTCGTTAGAGTAGTTAATAACTAATGTGCTCATTCGCATCTATTTAGGTCCAGTCGTTAGGAGTGTTAACGAATGAGGGCAACAAAAGGTTTATTCGTTTGTCTAAAAGTATTAGCTTAACATATGATGACGAATGAAGCTCATTTGTTATGGTGTATATAACGAATGGCTTCATCGTCTATATATGCATTTAAGGTATTTGATAATAAAAGGAGTTATTCTTATTAATCGTAAACACCTTGTTATGTTGACAAAATATTCTCTCAACATCTAGCTTAAAGTAATTCAAGGATACCTAATAGTATAATCATATCAAGCGACTAGATCTTGATCGTAATCGTATAACTAGTAATCAATCTGGATGGAAATGGTTTCTCATGGTTAAATATAAAGCAAAATTTGTGCTGTTAGATTGGGTTGATTTGTGATTTGGTGTAAATTTATGCTTTGAAATCTATAAACTCTTGTATCTTGTTATTTTTTTGGTAAACTCTAGTCACTTACTAGTTATGTCAATATCTAATGTCATAGTTTAGGGAATACAACATGAAGGTAAACATAGAAATATTAGTTATGATCAAAGTATCTAGAACAAGAAAAGAATAAATTATGTTCAATAATAAAAGTTAAGGTGTGTTTGGGATTGCTTTTCTAAGTTCAAAAGGACTTTTTGTAAAAAGGTCTTATAACACATGACTTTTTGGAAAAGATTTTGTAACAAAAGTGTTTGGATTAATCATTTTCAATAAATAATCAGGCGGTCATAAAGCTTCCATTCTCCTTTCATGGCGTCCCGTTTGTTTTTAATTTGTTTTTTTATCAAGGGTTATGCCTGTTTTCTCACACATGATTTTTTCTATATTCTCCCACCCAACCGTACTAAAGTGAGTACCGGGTCTATTCCCTTTTCTAAGTTTAAGCAAGCACGCATCGATAAACTCGAGCGCATCATTATTCCACACAAATTTTGATTTTTTTGTTTTAGTTGATTTTTCACAAGCAACAACATTTGGGCGGTTTACATCCATTATCTGATACATGACAACAAATCAATGTAGTCCTAAAATCACATTTTATAGTCCTAACCAAATTCTGATGATATATCTATGATTCCTAAATAAACACACCCAATATAACAAGCCCTTGAAAAGTCAAAAAAAATATTCATCCTATATAAAGTTACATAAAAAAATGGGTGTATTATTGTTCTGGTGGTGAAACACAGGTAAAGAAGATATAACAAGTTGGTTGGTCAACCTAAAAGATATAAAAAAAATTTTATATGAGATTCAAGAAAAACAAAATCTACTTGGTTTGATGCAATAAATTATACATACGCAAACTCACAACTCGCAGAATCATTTTCAATTAACCCATAACTAGTAAATAATTAACCCATTGAGGATAATTGGGCTTGGCCTAACTAAGCATCTTGCGGGCCTAGTTAGGCCAAGCCCAATTATCCATCATGACATCTGGCCCAGCTGTCCCCTAAGGTTTCTGGCCCAATTGGGTTCAGGCCCAAGACGACAGATGTGTGGCCGAGAACCCAAGGCAGAGAACTCTCCTGACCGAGAATTCCGTGTTGAACGAGAACCCTCATGTTCTGACCGAGAACATACGTCTGACCGAGAACCCTCATGTTCTAACCGAGAACATATGTCTGACCGAGAACCCTCAAATCCTGACCGATAACTCTCCGGAAACTCGTGACCGAGAACTCAGGTCACCGAAAACCCCATACCTGATGCTTTCAGCTCATTTTTCTATTTTATCATTTTTGTCCTAGCTCAGGTAACTGTTTAACAGCCCATATCACAATTTTAACCATCATTCCTACTTTCCTAAATTGTTTAGTCGTCCAATATCATCCCATTATCAAGATTTAACCCGAGTCTATCATAATTTGAACCTTTATTACTTTCAAAACCCGTTTTAGGTATAAAGCTTAAAGCTTTATCGATTTTAAACTCATTTTAGCTAGATCCCTAGCTAATGAATAGATTAAGACCACCTTTATCATCAAGTTTGCAACTTTATGATTTTTCTAGACCCGATCTACTCTAGGTTTGAGTTTCATGACCATTCTTTCATAATAACATAACCTTTAAGATCAAGAACATACCTTTATGCGGTTATTAGGTCACGGCTTGCTTTGGTTATATCAACAATCTTGTATCTTGCTTAAGTATCCAAGATCTAACTAGGTATAGCTCGTTTCTGGCCTTGAATCCTTCCTCTCTAGCCGCGGCCGTAGGTATGAGGGTATGTGTGTGTGTTTTATGGTTTGTAGTGAATAAGATGGATATTATGGATGGAAATGGAAAGAATTAAGGCTTAAGGGGGTATTTATACTCCCTTAAGCCCATAGACCTAAAGCCTATCTTTCCTTTTTGGTCCATAATCAATTTCATCTAATTTGCCTACTTTCCTTTCATCTTAATTATTTTATTATTTATTATTATTCCACTAATTCAATTAATTTACCCGACTCAAATAATATATTAATTATTATTCTAGAAATTTTGGGATGTTACATCTTAAACCATTGCATGAAGATTATGGGAGTTTCGGGCTGGACTTAAACCATATATAGGGAGTATGCATTTTATTTACTAATTAAACATTTTAAGCTTTTTTGTTTGAACTTGAGGACCTAGTTTAAACAAGTGTGCATAAGTTAACGCATCACATGATGGAATGATGAGTCCTTATTGTTGCAGTTGATGCACACCTCCACTGATGCAGATATTATGTGGTCTAATGCGACTATTGTTGATGGGTGTAACAATTCGGGTTTTTCTCATTATTACTTTGCAACTATTACCCGGCCCATTTCTATGTTCAGGTAATCATGTCAATAAAATACCGCAATTATCGAGTTATTTAATTATTTTAATATTATTATTTGATTATCTATTTAATATATATATATATACAACTTTCAAGTTTATACAATTTTAACCCTACACTAAACTTTTACCCCTTAGTGTTTCCATCTCTAATCTCCATGGTCCAAATTGCAATTTCTGGTTATTATGATTATCCAACCCATTAACCCATCGAATATAGCCAAGCCCGTGACCTATATCGTGTACCTGGATCCAATTTGATTTGCTTGCACCACAATTGTCGATGATAACTTGGTAATTGAATCAACATCTTTGTTACTCTTGCCATATGCGGCCTACCGACACTTCTAATTAGGTATAATTGATCAAATTTGATTCATATTACTTATTATACCAAGCCAACACAATTCGTGAATCAATATACATTATAACAAACACCATAATACAGTTAAAGATGCAGATACAATCTTTATAACATTGTCGACATAACCCCCTCTATCCAATTAAACTAACATCATTGTTAGTTCGTGTTTTGAGATCATGTTCTTGTCGGCCAACGTCACCTCTAATTAACCATCGTATAACATCTTAACAGGTAATTAAAACATTGTTTCTGGTTCGTAACTAATCTCTGAGCACAAACCCTATGATTAATTGGACGGACGTTAACTGTTTAAATCAATTGATGAATTAGGGTTATGTAAAATGGTGATTTTAAAATGTTAGTATTTTAATTATTGATTCTATGTTATTAACGATTTAGCCACCAACCCAGATGGCTGGTCCACCCTTGGTTAACCACTTGGAGACGGCTAGGACGCGGGTTCTAGTCCCCCAGCCCGTCTTTTTAACATATTTTTCTTATTTTTGTTTTTTAAATATTAAATAGCTAATATTAATAGAAGAAAATCATAGATAAACTTTATTTTATTAAAACCGACAATTTTAACGTGTTGTTTTTCATGTATGTATATATGCGTGTATATGTGTGTGTGTGTCTATATATATATATATATAAATATATATATATATATATATATGGTAAAGATCCTAAGAGAACCCTTTGCAAATTGAGAACTTTGAGAACCATTTTGGACCACTAAAAACACCTTTAAAAAATATATTTAAAAAAAACATAAAACAAAAAATAATAAAAATTTTAAAAAAGTAAAAAAACCAAAAGTCTTATATTTCATTCCGGTTTCATTAAAAAAATAATAAAAATAGAAAAAAAATAAAAAAAACGTTGTATTATACACATATGTATAATTTTATTTAATCTTTAGTTACGTAATATACACATATGTACAGCATCATTTATCTTAAATTATACACATGTGTATAAAAAAACATGTAAATGTACATATATGTATATATTATACATATGTGTATATAATTTAGCTAAACCGAGTTTTTTTTATGTAACCGGGATGATAAAATAAGAATTTTGGTTTTTTTACTTTTTTGATTTTTGTGTTTTATTTTATTTTATAATTTTTTTTTATTTTTGACTTTTTTGTGGTCAAAAATGGTTCTCATGGTTCTCAATTTCAAAAAGGTTCTCTCATGATCCTGATCCTATTATATATATATATAATATAAATTAATTTAAAATCCTAAATACTAAAGATTTTGAATAAATAAAAATAATTATATATACACTAGATATATATTTTCTAAATGGTGAAAACAATCTTTTTATATATTTTATATAAGGATTTTATTATAATTATCAATATATTTTAATTAAAAATATATTTTATGTTAAAAGATTAATAAATAAAGAAAAATAATATAATTGATAATAAGTCTGAGTAATATTTAATTTTTCGCAATAATACACTCGATCATCAAAATTCCCGAAAATCTGTCTAGTCATTCATTTATATTTATTTCCGCAACTATTCTCTATTAGGATTTCTCGTCGGTAAATCCCGAAGAGTTTAATCTCCCTTTATTTCTTATCAAATCATTATCTTCTTGCTTATTTGATTAGGTGAGTATTTCACTCCTTTTTTACTTATTTTAATTCTTTTGGGGACATACGCGTATTTTATGATATTTACCTATTATATATACACAATTGCAACTGTTTAATCCTTGTGTCTATATCAGTTTAATGCCTAACTTGCTATATGATTATTTGTTTAATTGATCGCATTCAGAGATGTCCATCATAATCACAATAATAGTATGATCATACGACCGTCGTAGTAGCCAATGCCCACATCGCAAGGCAGCGGTTTTACCGACATTTATTATTTGCTTATCCGCTTAAATGTTTATCTCACATGACCGGTTTGCATTTTCTTTTATATATTATATTGTAACTCAATTAACTGGTGTTTATGCTCACTCAACCTCGTGTTGACAAAATTATTTGTATTTTATACACATATGCAGGTCATCGTGTGAAATGATTATCAAGAATTATTGAAGGACTTAGGTTTTGCTATGTTAGATAAGATATTATCAAGAATAATCAAGACTTAATTAAATTAGAAATATTTATTGTTTTGTTACTTATTTCTGAATTATGTACTTGTTTCGTTTGGAGTTGTTTGAATATTTAAATTTAAATAAATAGATATTGTCACTTTAATTTATTTCATGATAGTACCTTGAAAGTTGTGAGCAATAAGCTAACGTCCGGCATTTCCGCCTTAGGTTGGGGTGTGACAATGGGTGGTGAGTGTAGTATGAAAAGTGTGTTAATTTTTTCAAAGGCTTATTCACACATTGTTGAGTTTTAATTTATAAAAATGATTATTATATTAACTAAACCACACACAAATAGGCAAGTGGACCTATCGTATATGTAGTAAAGTATATGTAAGAACCAAGTATCGGTCCATGGACACACTTATAGATTTTTACTACTAAATCGTTGTATTTATTAACCAAAAGTGAAAATCATTTTCGTTTTGGTTTTGGTAGATTAGTTTTAAGAAATGTAAATTAAAATACAATATTTTTGGGTTTTTATATTTTTAGATAGAGAGAAGATTAAAGATAAAAGTGTATCATCTTTGTTAAAATGCCTCTTAACTTGGTTAAACAAATGATTAGTAAACTTGTGCTATGAGCTTACTATGGTGACTAAATGTGAGAATAACATCGTTAGTCATGTTATTCCATGATAATTAAAGAAAGAGATAACTGTTAACCCCTTTTACAAAAAAAACATCATTTTATGTTGGCAAGTGGTTTTTGATAAAGATATATTACTCACTTTAAAGATGAGACAATCTCTTAAATTACTAAGTGAATTGTCCTTGATACTTTAGTAAAAATAACCTTTGTATTGTACCGAAAATACCAATTAAAATTAGTTGAGTTGTAAAGAATTAACCTTGAATTCCCAAGTATTAATCCACATAAATCTTGAACAATTATAGAACTCAAGTAATAACTACTCAAGAGTTGCTTAAAATATGTTATGTTGTACACTCACTTAGCGAGTAATTAACCGATCTTAATGGATGAACACCAACAATCCGTTCCCACAACATTGTTGATTATTGATATGGTGTAAAACCCACATGTTTTCCTAATAGTTGTATGTTATTTTGTGTTTAAACGTTAACGAGTATCAATAGTTCTTGCGTGAATTTACACGTTTGTGTATGTGATAGGTCCCATGTTGAAGAGAGCGAGAAAATGAGTTAAATAGAAAAAGAATCAGCTAAAACGGAGCTCGGATGAAGTCGGTACGCGCGTACGAAGATAAACGAGCTGGAAGTCGAAAAACGTCACAAAATGGCAAGTCCAAGCTACGTGACCAGGTCATATCATTCAACCATCATGTGGTGGATTCCAACATGTCCCAAGGCTGCCAAGAACAGCCATAAATCATAAAAACGACTATTTTGTCTTCTAGCGGGCTTTGTGGGCTTGTTTTAACCTATTTTATATTAGGAAAGAGGTGTTTAAACATATATATAAAGGATTTATACCCTATGAATGATTTTGAATCATCTTTCCAGCCATCACATCTACTAAAGTCGAAATACCAAGGAGGAGGAGCTTCCGGATCGGAGTTTCATCAACCGGTTGTCGGTTTTGCTTGTTTTAACGTTTGTGAGTTCATTTTTGAGTTTTAGACTTTGAAAAAAGTTCCAATCAGTTTGTAATGAATACTTTGAGCTTAATTATCATTATTATCTACTGTTAATTCATTATGGTTGGCTAAATTTGTTTGAATCGCCTAGGTTTGATGTTTAACGGTTGATTTATCACTTTTCGGGTGCTAATTCGTGTTTGATTGTTTAGTTATTGGAAAGTTCATAATTTGTGATATTATTCCATGAACCGAGTTTCCATTAGATGTATTTTAGGTTGCATGATCCCCGAGTAGTTGATTATTGCATGAATTCTTTCGTGTAGTCGTTAATTGCTAGGTCGGTTAATACTGAGATGTTGATTGATTGTGGTAGACGCGTGCCATTAGGGTTTATGTTTCTTGAATAATTTAGGTCAGTAGGATTATCCTCTTTGAGTTGGACCAAAACCTTAGGAGTTAGCTTATCTCTCTGCTTTAGTTGATTTAGTTACCCGTTGCGAGACCACGTGCGGTTTTCTAGCTATCGACTAGGTTAGTTTGTAAGGTGAGTTATTTTATCCTTATTATTGAATTTCCCCTCTCTTCCTAGGTTTGTAGTTAGCTCGAGCCTTAGTGAGGATTGTAATTTTGATACGGACCAAGTAATAAATCATTAGGGTACGTAAATAAACAACTATAAATTAAAAGCTAAATAGACGTTGTTAGGGTTTTCTGGTAAAACTGACCGTAGGGACCCAGTTGCCTTGATTATATCTATCTTAGTTCATCTTTAGAAGCCGGTTTCAAACACTTGTTAGCACCTGAGCCATCCAATACCTATTAAGTCATCTTACCTAGGTGATTCGTTTTCTTATTATCGTTAAATCCCGTTAGGTTTTCAGTTAGTTCCGTTAAGTTCCACCATTAGTTAAGTTAGTTTTAAATAAATAAGATTAAGAAATATATTATTAAGGCAGGACTTAGATTAGGGTTAATTATCTGAGTCGTTCTCACGTGTCTTTGTGTTCGACATCCGAACTTCTATTAGACTGTGCTCCTAAGCGACCGGTACACTTGCCGTTTGTGTGAAGCTTAGTTAGGATTGTTTGGTTTTATAAATTTAAGACTTAGTGTTGAATTGCGAGAATTAGTTATTAATATATATATAGCTTTTCGCACATCAATTATCCTCATTCTAAAATGATCAATCACTGTTAATATTCCATTTGGTCCATGTCAATATTAAGATTCACGTTTTTCCCCAACCAAGCCCTTACAAGAATGATGATTTCTCGACTTATCATCAAGCTCGGAATCTTGGCGGCTCTTTAAAATATTCTTAAGTTATTCCCCAAACCCTCACAAGAGTAGCAGTTGCTCGGCTTATTGTCAAGCCCGGTATTTGGGGGTTAATTATAAGGATTCCTAATTTATCAACCAAGTTCTCACAAGAATAGCAATTTCTCGACTTATCATCAAGTTCGGGGTCTTGGTGTTTATTTTAAGGTTCACCAAGTCTTCGCAAGACTAGCAATTTCTCGGCTTATCGTCAAGCTTAGCACTTGGGGTATCTTTTAAGAGTATTGTAACATTCCTCATCAAGTGATAATTAGAACATTAGTTATTAAAAACCGATCACATGTTTTACCATCATTATTAGACTTCAATTATGATTCATTATAAACTAAGATGATACTATGGAAGCTTAGCCACTAATAGACATAATGATAATTATCAAATTTATAGATACAAACATGATTAAATTGAAACGATCTAACCAAACTGGATGACTAATCTTTGATGCTAATGACTTCTCCCAAAAGGTTAATCTTCTTAATCATTAAGAGTTGGATGGATGAAAGGAGGTGGTTGGAGAATATTGAATGCTTCTCCAAGAGGTGTTCAAGTCCATTTAATGAAGAAGAAGATCATTCAATTTATAGGTTGTCCAGGTCCTCTGGGCACGACCGTGTCATCGTTTTTGTATTGCCGCATTTATTGTCCATGTCAGATCGTACATCCCAAGCTTAACGCAACCGAGTTAAGCAAGGCATGGTCGTGTTGAGTTCCGCAACAATCAAAATGTCTCCAGTTTATCATTTTCTCTTGTACTTGAAAGCATGGTTGTGTCTTGGGAAGGCACGACCATGTTTATCTTCAGAACCTTCTATTTTGCCTTTTATTTCTTTTTTTGATAGTGTGGGTATGTTTTAGTTAACATGGCCAAGTATTGATTTCCTTATTTTTTTTCTTTACTTTGTATGCTCTAGGCATGGTCATGTCTTGATTCACCATGGGGTGTGTTGAGTCAATTTTCACCGGTTTTCTTTGTATTTTAGGTTGTTTTATTTTTAGGACTATATTTACTTAGAGATAGAAATTATAAACATTAGTGGTTATATATTCTAATATAGTTGCTGATATTACGCTTATTTGAGATATTTTATTGCTGAAAAGATATATAATTTCTTATACATCAAACCTACCCATACTTGAACCTTGTTTGTCCTCAAGCAAGCTTTGAACAAACTCTTCGAAACAGCACGTTAACCGAAGCTAAACATCCCGAGAAATTTCAGAAAAATCTTGGTAATCAATAAGGGAAAAATGTGTTAGTATATGAATCTTAAAACTATGTTTTGCTTGTTTGAGCTTCATCTTACGCAAATCTCCACATGCTCGCAATGCTCACACACACTCGGCTTTATATCTAGACATACACTTAATGTTGTACGTATAAACATTGTTAGCCAAGATACAACTTACAAAAAATATGCTTGTCGAGAGATCAATTCTCCACCCACCTTGTGAAGCATTGCATGGGTCAAAAGATATTTTATTTCCAAAGGTTTTGGCATGTGGGCGATAAGTTTTGTAAGATGTTTTGGCAAATGTGTTTTTTATTTTTGGTGGGGTACGACTAATCGAGCCTCTTCTTCAATATTTTCTTCTTTTTCTTTCCCTTTCTCTATTCTTCGTCCCAAAGTGTGGTGAATCAGCAAAGTTTTTGTCTTTTTATTTTGACAATCTTAATGACTCTTTTAAGGTCAGATCGTCAAGACCGGTTTTATCCAAGATGTGGATCAGCTCCTCCTTAATCCTATGTTGGACATAACTCCCAACTCTAATGGATCGTAGCCCCCACCCTCATTAGTTAGGTATATTCGTATTGGCATTGGGTTTGACTTACTCTACATCTTCCTACTTGGGACCACTTTCCACAGCCTAAACATCGTTCATATCATTTTGCTCGTCTTTTCATCACGCTTTTGGAAATCCCACAAACGGGTGGCCTTTTTTCATCTCGGCGCTACTTTTTCCTCACCTTATTGCGAAAGAGAAAAATTATCTCCCTAAGTTCTGAAGGCAACCTAAGTTTTGCGAATTGTAAGCAGCAAAGTAAACTGAAATCGAAAGAATGCATTCCAGTTCTTTAGGGTCTTCCGGTAAAAGAATAATGTTGAGTCATATCGGTGAAAGGATGATTTGGTAGGGTAGGCATTTTGGGTAGGTTTGATGATAGGTATAGTGTTTATATGGTGATTTTTTGTATTTTTGAAAATATATTACCTTTCTTGTTATGCAGCATTTCAGCTGATCTCGAATAAAATTCTCAAGACGAGTTCTAATCCGCAAGAAGTACCTGACTCACTTAAAAGTATTCAATATATGAGTATTTTTCTAAATATCTACATGAAGACTTAATTCTCACAAACGGAAGGGTTTGGTGAATCGTCATATTTTGCATAAAGTTAATCTCAATATTACAAGCCATATTTTTAGTTTTTTCACATTTTAGGGTAGATTAATCTTGCTCAAACGTTTCTCGTTGTTTCTTAGTTCATGGTTTGTCAAAAATAGTTAAAAAGTTAAGGTTTTGTTGATGCAGAAACAGAATTTTGTAAAATTTGTGCAAATATTTCGCTTTTTAGACTTGGTTCGCCCAAGTGTGAATCCCCTCCACACACTTAAATCTCACATTGTCCTGAATGTGAAAATATTTAAAATAAATGGAAATGACCTATGAGCCGAGACAAATTTTTGTCATATGTTGTCTCCCTATAGGTTGTTTGGAAGTTCTACCACTTAAAATAAATCATTCCTGCATAAAACTACAAACACAACCACAAAACATAATACACAAAATATATAAAGACACAAGATAAGTATGGGTATATAATTACCCATACTGCCTTACAAACGGGCACCCTACATAATAGTAATATTGTCTTAAAACATCCACACAAAACAAACAAAAAAAACTTGTTCAACACAAACATAATCAACATAAACACACCAATAAAATACAAGTCCAATAATTCAGAGGTCCTTCAGGTAGACACTCATTTGTATGGAAATGGGACCCTTTATGGGTTGTCTGGATCCATAGTGAAGGTCGAGCAATCCACAAATCGCACCTCGTATGGATCATGGGAGACCACCTCAACCATTCCCATCCTTGAGCAGTATTGAAGGTCTAATGGTAAAGATTCCGGCCCTAATGTCCCTCATGTGTCTACATGATATTTTTCATAAAGCCTAACAATCCATCCACCACCAAATAGAGGCACCCCTACCCCAGCCTGTGTATTCTTGGTGAATAAATAACAGAGAAGGTAAGCGATGTTAGAGTGCCTTCCTGTCTTGATACAATGTAGAGCCCACAAATCTCGAAGGCTCAAAAGTGCTCCACTGGTGTCGGGTTTGTGACTGTGACCCAAGAAACGGTGGATATATCTCATTAGAGGATCTTCTAGTTCGGTGATTTTTGAGACACTTGGATTGTAGTTATCTCCTGGGTGAGGTGTTAGTTTATCCCAAGCACGTTTCCTCATTCGCCCAACATACGTACTTAGTTGTCATATTTCATCCGAGAAGGTATGGTGGGATCCTAACCACACATTTCTATTGACTTTCTTTTTCTGTGTAGATACCAATGTTGATTCCAAAGTTAGTTAGGTCTTAATCGTGCCATACTACTCCTAATCTAAACCATAATGTGTTTCGTTTCCAGATATCAGCGGGTGGCCGGCCTACCTTGGAATGGTATGAGGCTAAGAACTACATTGTTAGTTCGGTGACTGGCCTCTCAGTAACCGAGAACACCCTCATCCATGGTCCTTCGACCATCCACATCATATGCTCAAATTCACCGACTTTCTTGATTGTATTAGTACAACCATAGAGCATTTGTTTTTCTACCCTTTGGTTATTCAATTGAAAATGGGCGACCGCCATTCTTTCTTCCGCAATCCTATCCAAAAATCTTAAATATGGGTGATTTTCGTTGAAACGGGTCATCCTGAATAATGGAAACGAGTCAATAAGATGGAATTGGCAAATCAAATTTTTGTTCCAGAAGCAAGGCACATGCCATGCTGAGTTTGGAAGATTTCATGGTTGACTTTCGAAGCTATGAAGTCTCGAACGTGCATATCAATCCGGTTCATCAAACTTATCAATTGGTTTCGGATATGGGTCGATCAATACGGTGAAACCCGAACCGAAAGTTAACCAAAATGGACTCAAAATCATGTTTAAACTAGCTTACATTCAACTTTTTCAAACCAATTAATCTTTAAAATAATGTAATCAAAGTTTAGACATCTTAATTAGTCCTAATCTAACCAAAATTTGGTGGAAATTGAATCTAGGGTTCGGATTATACCCGATTTGAAAGTGAAGTGGATCTAATCTAGCCTTAGAACGAGATTGAAACGAGTAAATTGACATACCTAGACGATTGAAACAAGAAATTGGTGGAATAATGGTCGGAAAATCGCTTGAAATCGTCTGGGGATTGAAGGGGTGCGGTTAAAAGTGAAAAGGGTGATTTTCAAAAGATAAAAACTATCAAACCTTCACGAAAAGGCCGTGGTCAGCAAGGCACGGCTGTGCTGACCTAGTATGTTCCCGTTTTTTTCATATTTAACGGCTCTCAAACTCTTGATTTGTTTAATGGCTAGTTTTCGACTGAATGAGTTAGGTATGTCAATTTAAAAATATAGGAAATGAAATTTCATTGATCGCAATACGAGTACACGAACATTAAACCAAAGGAAACGAAGAGTACAAGTGACAAACTACTAGAACCTAAACATATTGGAAACTACTTGAATAACCCTGGTCCTCCTCTAAACAAGACGTGCATGTGGGCAGGCCCAGACATGAGGTTGGTTTGGGTTGCCCTCTCGGCTTGCTTCCGATTAAAACGAGTGAGCTCGGCCGTTAGCCGCTCAAGGTTGTCTTCTAGCTTCACCATCCTTCGATTCGCATGACTATATTCGAAACATAGTGTTTCAACCTTATCATGCATCTCTTTGTTTCTTTGCTCCGCAGCCACGTTAATGTTTACCAATTCGTCAACTCTCTCTCTCATAAACACATTAACACCCTAACTACATCTATAGGCACCTCTCTTTGTCTTCCGTAACTTGGCCTCCACCATCTCCTCTCCATGTTAATGTCTTAGTGAAAATGTGTGATAAGGGGTACGTCAAAATAATGGGAAATAATAGCCATTTATAGACACATGAAGGGCCAAACATGGCCATGGTGACATAAACACGACCATGTTAGGTGAGTGATGAATGTTAGTTCAGAATTTTGCATTTATTGATGAGATGACAAATTGTGACCGGGCACAGCCCGTGCTTAGGGAAGACACGGCCATGCCTTGGCATTATTCATGATTTTTTAGTTTTCTCTCTCATATCTCAGTCGTGATTCAGACGGTCGATTAAGTGTGTGCAAATATTAGCCCTAAAACATAATTAAACTTCATTCCATTAAAACGTCCTAAATTTACATTACTTGTCCTAAAAACACATAAAATAAAATTACATAAATATAAAAATAAACAAAACAACAACTAATCGAGTTAAGCCTGATAAATCCTAACAACTATTCCTTAGCACAATCCCTTGAACCATCAATGAGCATATCATAAAAGATTGGAGAAAGGATCTCCAAAATCCCCTCCGGAGAGGTTTTCGCCAAAACCGCCATCTCCACTGAAAGGTGGTGGTGGTGGTGGTTGCAGGGGAAAGAACCCCAACCGAATGGTCTAAATTTGAATTTGCTCGTTAGTGTCACGAAGCTCGGCTTTCATTACCTCCATTGTTTCTGTCAGAGCTAGTGCTCGTTGTTCATTGAGAATGAGCATGTCCGCGAGCATTGTCGCTATTTCCTGGAGTTGAAGAATTATCTACAAGTTCATATTCTTCTTATTCTTAGGTGGAGTGGTGGCAGTGTTTCCAGCATTAGAGTGTTCTATCGGCATGATTGGAGGCTGTTTAGGTTAGAGAAGTGCGGCTAGAAGGTGTGAAAAACTCTCAAGGAGGTAATACAAATTTATAATCTGCCAGATGCTCTCAGCATGGCCATACCTTGCAAGGCACGGGCCTTGTTGACAAGTTTTCTCTAAAACTAGACAGTCTGAGCCGAAAAACAGTGCCAGAAACTATCATTGCAAGAAATTATACTAGGCACGACCGTGTTGTGTGGGCCACGGCCGTGCCTTCCTAAATATTTTTCATTTTTATTTTTTTAAATTAGCCCGACAAAGCAGTAAAATCTAACCTAAACATGCTATTTTTTTGTCGAAGTCGATAACTTGACTCCCGATTTTCCTATTTTAGTTCACAGAATGGAGGTGAAGTACCTCCATTGAGGCTTCTACGGGTTCTCCTAAGTAAAGTTTAAGTTTATAACCATTTACCTTAAAGCTATGTCCATCCTTTTGGACAAGTTCAAAGGCCCCATAATCAAAAACATTCTTAACCGTAAAAGGACCATACCATCTAGATTTCAATTTTCCAGGAAATAAGTGAAGGCTAGTGTTATAAAAGAGTACCAAGTCGCCTGCTTTAAAATGTTTTTCACATTTTAGTCGTGCATCATGAAGTCGTTTCATCCTCTTTTTGGAAATTCATGAGTTTTCGTACCCTTGCATCCTCAATTCTTCTAGCTCATGAAGTTGTTTGTCTCTGTTTTCTCATGCGAATTTCATATTAAGATTAGCAGTTTTAAGTGCCCAATATGCTTTATGCTTGAGTTTGACAGGAAGTGACACGCCATTCCGTACACTAATTTGAATGGCGTTATGTATATAGGAGTTTTGTACGCAGTACGGAAAGCCCACAGAGCGTCGTCCATTTTCTCCAACCAATCTTTGCGATTATGACTCACAGTTTTCTCCAAGTTCGCTTGATACCCCAATTTGTAACTTCCACTTGACCACTTGTTTGTGGGTGGTAAGGTGTAGCGACTCAATGATGAACCCCGTAGCTGGAATTACTTTCTCCATTTGTGCATTATAGATGTGTGTTCCTCGAGCGCTTATGAGTTCCTTGGGAATACCTAAACGAGAGAATAATTTCTTCAAAAACTTGACTACCATCCTAGCATCATTGGTGGGTAAAGATTGGGCGTCGACCCATTTTGATACGTATTCTACTGCAACTAAGATATAGTGATGACCAAATGATGTTGGAAATGGTCCCATAAAATCGATGCCCCAAACGTCAAATATTTCTCAGACCTAGCTTGGCCTTTTTAACATTTGATCTTGGGATGAGATGTTGCTGGCACGTTGGCATGCATCGCAGGAGTGATATTTCATTTTCTTCTCGGTAGATTGTTAGCCAATAGAAATCGACGTCAAATAATTTCTTTGCGGTTCCTGATGCTCCATGATGACCTATTGATGGTCCTTCATGACATTGTTTTAAGATCCGGTGTGCTTCGTCTCCATATACGCATATTCGAATAATATCATCATTTTCTATGCGGAATAAGTATGGATCTTCCCGAAACTAATATTTGATATCTGAAAAGAATTTCTTCCATTGTTGATACGTCATTTCTTTGATAACAATTTAAACTAGCTTTGTAGTTTGCGATGTCAGCGAACCAATGATGTTTTCCTTCACGATCCTAGATATGCATAAAAAATTCATGGGGAAAATTGTCGTTGATCTTGCTTCTAGGGGTGTTCAAGAAATCTGAAATCCGAAAAAAAAAACAAAATCTGAACCGAAACCGTAACCCAAATAAACCGACCAGAATTCTTATTCGGATCGGATCAATCCGAATATCCGAATAACTATTTCGAATTCGGATACGAAATTTAAAAAAATTCGGATTGTTCGAATATCCGTTTAATCCGAATAAATAACATGTTTTAGTGGTATTTTCCGGTGTGATGTATCTATTAGACTAGTATTTAAAGTTTGGACTTCAAATTTGTGTTCAAAATTAATTTGTATTTTATGGGTTGTATATTTATTGTGATTTTTAAACGTTAGGAAAAGAAATTAGGAAAATTTTTTAGGTTAATTCGGATTATTAGGATAATTTCGGATTATTCGGATATTATCTAAATCCGATCCGAATTGAATTCGGATAGATTCGGATCGGATAGGTATATTGCTAATTCGGATTGGATCAGATTTCGGATAGGGTCCTAACATTTTCAAATCTGAATAACCCGAACTGAATAAACCGAATAATCCGTTATACGCTCTGATGAACACCCCTACTTGCTTCCCATTATTTCTTGTGAAGTTGGGCATTCCAAACGAAAAAGATGATCGACTGCAACATTTCCAATGCCCTTCTTGTTGACGATTTTGATGTCGAACTCTTGTACAAGTAAAATCCATTGGATCAGACGGGGTTTAGCATCTTGTTTTGTAAAGAAATAGTTGATCGCTGCATGATCAGTGTAAACACTAGTTTTTGAAAGGACTAGATAACAACGGAATTTTTCGAAAGCGAAGACTACGGCCAAAATCTCCTTCTCGGTAGTTGTGTAATTCTCTTGAGCATCATTAAGAGTTTTGCTAGCGTAGTAGATAAGATTAAAATTCTTATCTTTCCTCTATCATAAGACTGCTCCAACTGCGAAATCACTTACATCACACATAAGTTTGAATGGTAAGTGTCAAGTCTGGAGCTACCATGATTGGAGCATCAACAAACGTGTCTTTCAGAATTTGAAATGCATTCAAAAATTCTTTAGAGAAGATGAATGGAGCATGTTTTTCAAGAAGTTGTGTCATTGGTCGGGCTATCTTTGAAAAGTCTTTGGTGAAACGGCGATAGAAACACGCATGGCCAAGGAAACTTCGAATAGCTTTAACAGATGTGGGTGGTGGAAGTTTGGAAATGGTTTCTACTTTGGCTCTATCCACCTATAATCCAGATTGAGATATCTTGGGCCCGAGAACGATGCCTTCTTTAACCATAAACTGACATTTTTCCCAATTTAACACAAGATTGGCTTCCTCACATCTTGCTAACATCTTTTTTTGGTTTTCAAGACATACATTGAAGGAATCGCCAAAGACAGAGAAGTCGTCCATGAAGACTTCCATTGAATCTTCAATCATGTTGTGTAAGATAGCTACAATACAACATTGAAAAGTAGCTATAGCATTACAAATTCCGAATGGCATTTGTGGGTGCGCAAATATGCAATAGGGACATGTGAATGTTGTTGTCTCCTGATCTTCGGGAGATATAGGAATTTGAAAATAGCTAGAGAATCCATCAAGAAAGCAATAGTACATTTTTCCCGATAGACGCTCGAGCATCTGATCAATAAACGGGAGGGGAAAGTGATCTTTCATAGGAATCAACTCATTCTTGTCATTGGTGACGACCGTCATTCCTCCTTTCTTTGGGATTACTCTTACCCATGGAGAATCAGATATGGGGTAAATTAATCCTACATCAAGCATTTTGAGTACTTCCTTTCCACCACGTCTTGCATATTGGGATTTAATCATCTCTGGTGCCGTACTACGGGCTTGAACTCTTCTTCCATCAGAATTTAGTGAGTGCAAAACAACGGGTTGATGCCTTTGATGTCCATGATTTTCCAAGCGATAGCTTTCTTGTGAGATTTAAGAACTTCTAGAAGTTTTTCTTTCTCATCGCTTGAGAGATCGGAGGAAATGATGACAGACAACTGAGATTTGCCTTCGAGGAACTAATACTCAAGGTGTTTGGATAATTCCTTAAGCTCTAAAGTAGGTAAATCTTCAATAGAAGGTTTTGCTTTAGGTTCTAGATCTCTATCCACTTCTTCAAAAGTCCCTTCGGAGTTGCTTTCTTTTTCCTCCATAGCTTGATTTTCTTATATGACAGCATGTGCTTTCTCCACAATCAGTTGTGTGGCGCATGCTTCTTCTCAATTGTTTTCCTAAAATGAAAGCTCACTATTGATTCACACATATCTAGGAAGTATGCAAAATCATCTGTGTACTGTGGGTGTTTCATTGACTTCCCTATGTCAAAAGTTACTTCCCTATCCTCTATTCTAAGAGAGAGTTTGTCAGTGCAAACATCTATGAGTGTTCTAGCGGTAGCTAAGAATGGTCTTCCTAAGATAAGGGGTACAGACGTGTCTTCATCCATGTCCAGAATAAGGAAGTCAACTGGAAAGACAAACTTGTCGATTTTAACTAACATGCTCTCAATTATGCCCCTTGGGTATTTCACTGATCTATCGGCGAGCTGAATGCTAATACAGATTGGAGTGGATTATCCCGGTCCTAACTTGGAGAAAGTAGTATAAGGCATGAGGTTGATGTTGGCTCCTAGGTCGGCTAAATCATTATTGACAAATAAATTTTTCTATCAAACAGAGGATAGTGAAACTTCCTTGGTCAGTCATCTTCTTGGAAACTTGTTCTAGAGAATGGCATAGCATTCTTCATCTAGTATCATGTGGGATAACTCTTCTAGCTTCCTTTTGTTCGATAGAACTTCTTTTAAGAACTTTGCATATTTTGGCATTTGGGAAATGGCTTCTATAAATGGAAGGTTAATATGCAATTGATTAAAGAGTTCTAGGAATTTGCCATATTATGCCTCCAACTTTTCCTGCTTCAGGCGAGCTGGATAAGGAATTGGTGGAACATATGGTTTTACAGGTTCTTTGACCGGTTTAGGAATAGGTGTTGGAATAGGTTGATTGTCGGGTTTGTCAAGAACCTCAGTCTCACCTTTTGATTGGATAGGTGTGACTGGTGAATTGTTTGTGGTTGTTCTGCCACTTCTTAGGGTTATGGCATTGGCTTGAGTGTTGGGATTGGTAATGGTGTTACTAGAGGGTCCTTCATGCTGTCTCTTAGAAAGTAATTGGGCTAACTGACCTACTTGGTTTTCAATTTTCAAGAATGGCTCTTCGGTAAATTTGTTTGAGGCTTTAGTTTTTCTATTAGTTGTGTTAGAAGAGTCTCTACTGTAGATCCTCCATTCGGTTGTTGGCTGGTAATTGCACCTTGGTTCTAGTATGGAGATTTAGGTTGAGAGGGTTGGTTTTATTGAAAAGTCTTTTATCAAAGCCAATTGTAGCTTGATTGTTGGCTTCATCCCTCAAGCTAAACTTCGGATGATCTCTCCAACCAGGGTTATAGGTGTTGCCATACATGTTATTCGGTCGGCCTACGAAATCACATTCTTCGATGGTCATACTTTGGCAGTATTTGACTATATGATCTCCCCCACACCTATCACACTTTACCTTTGCTTTGACCAGCTCGGACTAAATTTGTTCAAATTTCTTAGAGAGAGCCTCGAATTGTGCAGAGATAAAGGTACTTTTGTCGACACATTCCTTTCTGTGAAGGGGTTTATCGAGGTGGATTATAGGCAAAGCTTTTCTTGGAATGCCTCATTCGGTTATTTGGTCTCGTGATCTCCACCAGTGACCTGATCGATTGCTAGTTTGTTTTGACTTGTTTGAGCATCGAAGAAATTTTGGACTTGAAGCCATTTGTTCAATCCATAGTGTGGGCATCGTCGAAGAAAGCTCTTCTATCTCTCCCATGTTGCGTGTAGTGACTCGTCTTTTTCTGTCCTGAATCTGGGATGTTATCGCGATACTTAGCAGTTTTATCAGGTGGAAAATATTTTAGAAGGAATCGCTATACCATCTAATCCCAAGTGGTGATGGCACCGGATGGTAAAGATTCAATCCATTCCGAGGCGTCGCCTCGGAATGAAAAAAGGAATAGTTGAATTCTAACTTGATCATCAGAGCAATTTTGGATATTGAAAGTTCTACATATTCAAAAGAATTGGGAAATATGAGACAAGGGGTCTTCGTCGATATGTCCATGAAATTGGACTGAATTTTCGATCATATGGATGATACGAGATTTGATTTCAAAGTTTTGAAATATTTCGGGTGGTGCAACGCTATTGTCATAGCCATCGAGTGTCGGCTTGCCATATTGACTCATCTTTAGCTCATTGTCAAGTGCCGACATCATAGGTTCCTCTTGGTTTTCTTCGGTTAATATACCTTCATCTGGTTCGTCCTTAACTCCTTCGGTTGCTTTTTGTGCCCGCGTGCGTGTTTTTCGATGAAAATGACATTCGGGTTCGAGAAGTGGTAAAATGAGGTCGGGAGTAGATGTAAAGGACATACAATACTTAGGAAAATAAAATGAAAATCTAATAGCAAAATTAAAAACTAAACTAAAGTAAGCAACTTATCCCTAGAAAGATAAAAGAAAATAAAACTAAACTAAAATAGAAAAACAAAGAAGATAGAAATATATTTTTGGCTTTTTTGATAATTTTTTAAATATATACAATATAAACAATGTTCAATAAATACTTGGATTGTTTGTAAAAATTCAAAGGTTTGTTCACACAAATCAAAGAATACGACAAATCAAATAATAGACTCATAGAGAAACGAGATAATAATGGTTATTTGCCATAATAATTAGATCACAAATGTTACTTATTTAGAATTATTATCTTTAATTCAAAATTAAGAACAAATAATAATGTTTAAAAATACATATTTATACAAATAATTATTTTTAACAATGTTAATTAATAAGAATATATTTTAGTTATGTAACCTTATAATTATAAATAAATACTTAAATAAATACTTAAACTAATTACCTTACAATATAAAGAGATTGTTTTAACCAATTATTTTATATAAAATATATTTAGTGTATTTATGAATACTTTCACATGTTAAAATAAAATCTTGTTATTTAGATCTTTATAAATTGATTTTATTATATATACTACGTATTAAATCTATGTTTCAATTTAAATTCTTAACCAAATTTTGTTTTTATATAATCATAAATATATATATATATATAGTCAAACCAGGGTTTGGAGAGAAACTAGCTACGGTGCTGGTTTTTTGATTAAATAATTATTATTTATTATATAACATTTATAGTATAATAATGATAAATAATAGTTTAAAACAAACATTCCAAAAAAATAAGAGTTGGGGGTTCAAACTCGCGCCCCCGACGGTTGAGCGTATTAACTTCCCCACAGCCAACCAACTGATCTAGCTGATCAGTTGGTTACTACTCAAAGCAGAACAATGATAACCAGACAGACAACAACCCAATAATCTAATAAGAACCCTAACAATTCAATCGACAAATACGTTAATCGTTTTATTGTCGGTCAAGTATATCAAGAATACGAATAATATTTGATTGATTAACCAAAATAATATTGTCGGTAGGCCAAACATGGAATGTATAACGCGTTATTTGATTCAATTTCCTAAATAGATATGTGAATTGAGGTCCAGCCATGATCTAATGTAAACGGGTTCGAAATCAGAAATCGGGTTTGGGTTAGAATCGGGTAAACGGAGCAAGGTTTGGGTTTATATAGATATTAATATACAATACTTGCATTTTAGTCCCTGAATTAAGAACATGGAAACATAATTGGATAATAATTTTATTTTCGGTTAAAATTGCATAATCTTGAAAGTTGTTTTTATATATTACATATGTAATTATATTATAATATTAAAATAAATAATTAACTCGATAAATGAGATAAAATTTCCCGGAAATCGAAAAGGGTCGGGTTTTACTAAAAATATGAATTTTGAAAAGTCCGAGTTGTTACAGTTCCCCCTACTTTAGGGAATTCCGTCCCGAAATTAAAGAAAACTATAACAGAACCGTTAAATTTAAAAAAAATAAAAATTTATAAAAATGATTCAAAATTAATCATAATACAAAACTTTAAATAGTTGAAGCAACGTTCCAAATGGAAATCCAATAAGGGCAGTTATATATAGGATGTACCAGCGGTGTATCCACCATGTCCTTATCATCTTTACATTTGAGTACCGTTATCTCAACTACTTACGGTTCTATATTATGACACACAAGTATTCAGATTATGATTTCCATGCGAGGACTTTGGTAATTACGTGTCAACCCGTAATTACTTAGATCGTCGGATGGTCCACATAACTCGTCCCATTGTGTGGGTTATAAAACATTTAAAGGACATGATTTTGAGGAAACAAAAGTTTTAAGGAGTTTTAACTCTAAAACTAGAAGATCACTAGTGTATAAAACAATTGCAAAAGTTGTAGTGGGTTTTAATAAGGCAAAGAAATTTCTAAGATGTCTTTTAAACGTAGAAATATAAGTATTAAAAGTTGACAAAGATAACTTATTAATAGTTAAGGTTAATGAAGTGAGTTGTGATGAATGAAGGTAAGGAAGTAGGCTTTATTAAACAATCTAATTAAACAAAAGAAATTTTATTCATGAAGTAAATGATGTAAAAGATAAATAGTCAAATGGGAAAATAATCCAAGGCCATAAAGTGGCGTTACAATACGTAATTAAGAAAAGGAAAAAATAAATTAAGATAGATAAAGGGAACGGCAAAAGTCTTCACGGTCTTTGAGTAGCTTAATTAACGTGACTTGAGGCACCATGAGGAGTTGCATTCATAGAAGTTGGAGCAGTCGAGATAGATTGACTTGGGATAGCTTGAATGGGTTGAACTTGCATAGCAGGGGCTTGAGTAGAGTAGGCTTGGTACACTTGAGCTTGCGGGTGCAGAGCTTGATAGAGTTGGATTAAGTAAGGTTGACCTTGATTGATGGGGGGAGCTTGAAGGACATGAGGTGGATGGGTTTGAACTTGGTGAGCGTGGGTCAAGTAGTAGGGAGTAGTCATAGTTTGGGCTTGATAAGCATGGATAATTTGAGGGTACATATTACGGAGATGATTTGGGTCTTCAGAATGATAGCAATCACGGATATTAGGAACACCGGGTTGAGCATGTGGGCAGCTTGTGTATTAGGCGGGACACGACAAGTGTTCGCAAGGTGACCATAACGATTGCATTGGGTGTATATCAGCAAGGGGTTTTATCAGAGTGATGAAAGTTACACTTGGCACATAGAGGATGAGGTCCGGCATAGGCCTTCTTGTTCGGGGCATTTTGGTTTTGGTTAGTAAGAGGTTGGTTATTGGGTTGGTTAACGGCATAGCCTTTACGCTTGTTGTTGTGGTTGTTGTTGCGGTGATTGTTGTTGTTGGAAACAGGGTTGGGTTCGGCTTTAGCATCAGAGGATGAGTCGGTTTCAGCCTTGTCAGGGTTAGGCTTGGAATCCTTGCGGGAAAAGGTTCCATCCCTAACATGACTGTCGGTGAGGGAAGCAGCTAGGTTCATAGCCTCACCGATGGTTAAGGGGTCACGACTCACCACAGCATCACGAAAAATGTTTGGTAAAGCGCGAATGTATTTCTGAATGTCGTGGTGCTCAAGGTGAGGTACGATCCGGCTAAGTTCACGGAAGCGGTTGGAGTAGGTAGAGTTATCTCCACTATCTTGTTTGAGCTCCCAAAACTCGGCTTCAAGTCTCTGCAGCTCATGTTCCGGGCAAAACTCTTTCTTCATTGCCTCCTAAGTTCCTCTCAATGCATGGATACGACCAAGTCAGACCCTTGATCATTCCTCGAAGCATTCCACCAGGTGACAGCTCGACTCTCGAATTGGCTCGAGGCGAACTTGGTCCGTTTGGCATCCGGACATTCACAGTGGATGAAGACATTTTCCATTTCTTCGAACCATTGAAGCAGGGCGGTGGCATTTTCCTCACCACGGAAGGATGGGGGTTTGGTGCTCAAAAAGTGGCGGAAATCATAGTTATTTGGTGCGGCCGAAGTGGCGGATCCGTTGGAGTTGAGGATATGGATCTGAGTGACTATCGTGGGCATTGCAGCAACGAATTCTTTTGTGATCCTAGCAGCTAAGCAGCGATCGCGTGAATCAGATGAACGTTGATAACGACGCTAGTTTCTTAGAGATGATATTCTATAGGGACCAAAAATGAGGATTTATAAGATGAAGGACAAGTTGAAGAAAAGATTAGAATAATAAAATGTTTAATTATGTAGATAACTTATAATAATGTTGCCTTAAGAAGTAAGGGGATTTGTGTCATAAGGATTAAAAGTAAAAGATTATAAGGTGAGGGGGTACATTGTGTAAATAGTTATTAGATGATGTAGTCAATATGATTAATGTGTGATGACTACACGAGGAGATAAGTCAGTTTAAAATTTAGATTTTTATTTGATTAAGTAACTTTACAATAAACTAACGAAATATATTTATGGATGTTGGCCTCCCATGAGCTTTCCATGGCAATTTTAATGGCCCAAGAAACTAACGAATAAAAACAATTGAGTTGGACAGCCCATGAGCGTTACATGACATTCTGATTGTCCCAACTAATTAACGAATTAACAATGAAATATAGTATGTCGGCCCATGAGAGTTACATGGGGTTTTGCCCGACCAAACTAAATAACGAATAAACGAAAGAAAAATATGAGTAGTTGAAGCATCCCATGAACCATTACGTATGATGAACTCCAACAAAACATAAAACAAAGTGAGAAATGGATAGTAGGAGTGCCCATGGGTTCCATGGATTTTTCCCCCAACTAACCATTTGTAACACCCCGCAACCGCAGCGGAAACGTAAACGGGATGCGACAGACACCTCTGATATCAACCACATTGTTTATAAAGAAAACTGAATGCATTAATATACTTCAAAATTTCATTATCTCGTATTTCATTACCGTCTAGGTGATACACACATCATACAATACGATACACAATTCTATTTGTTATAATGTATCCTAACATCCTGCACGCAAATCTTACACACATCAAGCACTTAGCACGTAAGCAATCACTTCATCTTAATTGTACCTGAAAAGCATGTGAGAAAACGGGTCAACTACGAATAGTTGGTGAGTTTCACAATTTTAGTAAACCATGATAAATCCATATCATAATATAATATTATCTGGGGACACTGTTAACCCAGTACTGTACTCACTCTGGGGACAATGTTAACCCAGAAACACTTCTAGGAACCCCTGGGGACACTGTTAACCCAGTACTGTACTCACTCCGGGGGCAATGTTAACCCGGAAACACTTCTAGGAACCCCTGGGGACACTGTTAACCCAGTACTGTACTCACTCCGGGGGCAATGTTAACCCGGAAACACTTCCAAAGACATCTGAGGACACTGTTAACCAGTCCTGTACCCATTCCGTACGATTCCCGTACAATCAAATATTTATAAATACACGCAAATCCATGCGTTCAGTATGTATTTAAACATTTCAATAGTAACATGCTTTCCGCCCCGGGAAGATATTTGAAAACAATTCAGAAAAAGGGGCTCGTGAAACTCACCTTAGCACATGCAAGCATGTAACAACAATCATTATCAATTAACGCGTCCAATCTGTAATATGATCCCTAAGATCGTTATTATACACTTATTGTTTATATAATCTTTTAACCGTATCAACTGGTACATCTGGGGACACTGTTAACCCAGTACTGTACCCGAAATACTTCTCCGGACTCAGATTGTGATGTCGTTTAGAGTTCAACAGTCAAATTTTCTATTAATTCGTTTTCCCCGTTTTGCGTGCCCAGCACGGCTATCCAATTTTATGTTTCAAAATGAGTTTGGTCGCACACGACCCGAAAATAGTTGTTGGCTGATAACTTAATTAAAGTGGTGAAATTATAGCTCGGTTTAGACGTCCCGTTTGGCCGCGGGACCCGTTTCCGTCTTTGGCGTACCGGAAACTGTTAAAATTACTCAAATCTTCCGAATTACTTTAGGATGATTTATTTTTACTTGTTTAACTCATTTATATGAAAATCGTTCATTTTTAGGGTTTTTATACACCAGTCAGCTCGCTTAAGCGAACTTCACCGGTTTACGCGTTTTAACTTTAAAAGTTTGATAATTAGCACAAATACTTATCCGTTTACTCTCGGATCTTGAAATTTTTCACAAATCACTTTTTAACAGTGGGGAATTTTATAAAAATATTTCCAGAATTAATTCTTATATTTAAAATTTATTTATCTATTTTTAAACACCATTTAAACACTAAATATGTCGTAAATACCAAACGATCTTAGAAAAATCCCAAATTTTTCCTGGATGTCCCCTGCCATCCACATAGTCCCCTGTAATTTTTCCAGAACCAAAATCTTCTTTTACATGTCATTTTTACTAAAACCGAGCTAGAACACCCTAGAACTCGTTTAACCGAAAAGCCTACTTAGACTTCTCCAACTGACCTCAAATTTTGTGTGTGACATATACATGATATAAAAAGCTTATTTGCAATTTTCCAGAATTTTTCATAATATTTAACTATTTTTCACCATTTTTGGCCAAAACCGAGCATTAAATTCTCCAAATATTCATCCTTTATCCAAAAATTACCAAAATTTCACAGAACTCATATTTTCATGTGTTTAACACCTCTGTAAAAGTTCATGACCTAACTCTAAAGCATCAACAATCTGTCCAAATTTCCCAAAACCGAATATACCTTTCGTTTTCCGCCACTACAAGCTACAAACTCGTCTTTCCGTCTTATCTACCACTAAATACAGGGCCTACAAACAACATACCACAATACCAAGCAAGTTACACTCACAATCAAGCCATTTATTTCATGGTTTCGGTTATGATTCCAAAAACAAAGATTTAACCGTAAAAATTCGTTTTTGATTCGTTTAACTCCTTTCTTGGACCAAGATCCCTTGTATAACCCGTATACATCACTTGATCATGCAAGAATCGGTTTTCATCTTTGAAACCTCATTTTCTTGCAATTAAACTCAAGAAACGAAGATGGAAACGTGATTAACTCGATTCTTTACCTTGTTTTCTTGCTCCAAAAGCTCGGGTTTTTGATCATGAGGTTGAGAGGTTTGAAGGATTGTTGGATTGTTGGATGAAAAAAAGAAAAATGAAATGGGGTTAGCCCCATTGAGGCCGATCGGAATTATGTGGGGGTGGGGTGGGACCCACCTCTTCATTCTTGGCCACTCATTTGGATTCTCGTAATCCGGATAATGTTTTGGATAATCTGGTTCAGTTAGTTTTTCGGTTAAACGTTTAATTCGGCTTAAAACGGGGTTAAAACGGTCGTTTTTCGGCTTAAAAATGAAATTTATATAAAACCGATTTAAAAACTTTAAAAACTTAAATCATGACATTTATTAACTTAAAACGTCATATTACTAATTATTACGCATCTTTTTCGGCTTGATCGATCGTCTCTTGCTCGGTTTGGTATTAAAGGTTTCGTTTAACGTACCGACGTACTATTAAATCGAAATCCTTTTTCTGTGCTTTAATCCACTTATCCCGAAGCTTTAATACTTCGTAACATCACTAAATATCATATATCTCGTCTATAATTGAACCCTCGATTCATTCGGGTTTCAATAACTATCGATCGATTGATCGCATATTCAATACGGTGAATTATATATTCACGTACAATCAATACAATGAACCATGTATTCTCGTATGATTACTATGGTAATTCATGTACCCGACATTAAATATGACGTAACTACAGTCTACCGGTTAGGGTATACCTGGTTTCGTCGGAATCGTTACATTCTCCCCCCGTTAAGAAATTTCGTCCTCGAAATTTTACACGCCCACTATCCCCTTCCGAGAGAAAGGTGGGGGTTTTTCCTTCATAATTCACCCCCGCGTTACCAGGTATAATCTGGTCCTCGCTGTGAATTCCACTTAATCTTAATCAATAAAGCTTGGTATGTCCAAACTGTTTAGTTTTCCCGTCTACTATCTCTACGGAATTATTTATGATATCAAGTATGTCTTCTATGAGTACCTCCAATACTAGTACTTTCGTTGCCTCATCGCTTAGGTACTTTTCAATCCGTATACATGGCAAAACATCATGTATAGTACTTATCCCCTGGAGTACTTTAATCGATAAACTAAATGACCAATCATGGAAATAGTTTCATGAGGTCCAATATATTACGGAGTTATTTTCAGTTTTGCCAAACCTCATATCACCTCTCTAAGGTGATGCCTTAAAAATACCTTGTCACCTCTTTCCAGTGATAATGGTTTCCTTTGAATGTTGGCATAAATCCTTTGCCAATCTCGCGCTGCTTTCAACTTACCTTAAATATTATAAATCCGATTGGTTGTTTCTCGAATCAATTTGAAAGAAATGGCTTGATTGACGCCCATTTTCAATTTAGCAAATTGGTGATAAATACTTCACCCATAGAAAGCTTCAAGCTCTCGATGCTTCCTCCCCCGCCTTCCAATAATGGAAGTAGGATGGCTATTTCGATCTGAGATAATTGAAAATGGTACTCCACGACGAGATACCATTTCACCATTAGGAATTTGGGCGAGAATTCATTGTGGTAAACGTCATAGATTGGAATGAAATGCGAGGATTGGTTAATCGATCTGCGATTACCCAATTGTCCTCATGCCTTTGATATATCTTGGGAATTTGCGTCCCGAAATCCAATGTAATTTATTCCCACTATCATTGGCGAATTTTCTGTCGTTGTGGCGTTCCCAAGGGTTTTCGGTATGTAGCCTTATCTCTTGCACAACTTAAATATTCACCAACATACGTAACCATATCCTTCTCCAAACTTGGCCATTAACAAAATCCTTTCAGATATTCGTATCATCAATAGTCTAATCCTATCCCGGATGTATGGAATATTTCGATCTATGCGCTTCGTCCATGATTAATTCACGAAGGTCATGGAGGGTCGGGATCCAAACCCGATCTTTGAAATAGAGAATTTCGTCCACGCGCTTGTTCGAAATTCTTCTCGTTGCCGTAAAGTCCCTCATTTTCCAATTGTTCCTCTTCCAACGCCTCACGTTGAGCGACTCGAATCAGGTCCGAAAGGTTCGACTGAACTATCTTCCCCAGCGCTCGCACTCGCAATGGCTTAACCCGATCCTTCCTACTCAAGGCATCGGCTACGACGTTAGCCTTGCCGGGGTGATAACGGATGTCACAGTCATAATCGCTTAACAACTCGACCCATCTTCGTTGAATATGAGACAGCGGTCTCTCATCATCTATAAAATTTGTAAATTTGCGTAGTACAAAGGATTATGAATTGGGTAATGCTAAAAATTCTTCAGTCAACCGCTGATAGTCTCCGGCTAGTCCTAAAAATTGGCGCATTCCCTTTTTGGTGCCTTGGGTGACTGCCAGTTTTAATGGTTTCTATTTTATTTGGGTCTATATGAAATCCTTGTTGCTTTACAACATGACCAAGGGGTTATGCCTTCTTTATTCAACATCATATTTCGAAAACTTCGCGTACAACTCCTCTTGCTTTTACACTTCCACAATTTTCCTTAACCGTCGTTCGTGCTCTTCCTTACGTTGCAAATATATCAAAATATCATCAATGAATGTTATGACAAATTTGTCAAAATAAAGTTTATAGACTCGGTTCATGAGGTCCATGACCACTGCCGGCGCATTTGTTAGCCCGAGAGGCATAACTAAGAATTCATAATGGCCGTAACGAGTCCGAACGCTGTTGTTGCAACGTCCTCCTCTTGGATTTTTCATTTGGTGATAACTATATCTAAGATCAATTTTCTAAAAATAAATCGCCCCTTGCAATTGGTTAAATAGATCATTTACTTCGAAGAAGTGAATACCTATTCCTGATCGTCACTTTATTCAATTCTCCCTAATCAATACATATCCTAACACTTCTGTCCTTCATTTCCCAAATAACTCTGGTGCACCCCATGGTGACTAACTAGGTCGTATAAAACCTTATCCAACAATTCTTGTAACTGATTGAATAATTCTTGCATCTCGGACGATGCAAGTCGGTAGGATGCTTTAGCAACAGGGCCAGCTTGAGGTATTAAATCGATTCTGAATTCGACCTGTCGGGTTGGCGGTAATCCAGGAAGTTCTTCTGGGAAAACTTCTGGATATCTAAGTATCACCGAAACATCTTCTATATGTTTTCTTTTAAATACTTTGGCAATCGCGTTTGTTAAATACACCACGTCTTCTTGTCCTAAATATTATAACATCTCAAGATGAGATTAGAGTGGTAACATAATACCGTACACTTTTCTCTGTATCTAATCGCTTCATCGTCCGAAAGAGAGCTTCTAATCATCTTCTTGTCCTATTTGATCTCAGCTTCATGTTGAGTTAGCCAATCTACGTTAACTATTACGTCACAACTTCTTAACTTTACTGGTCGTAGGTTAATAAGGGAAGGTTAATCGTTCAGAATAATAGGACAATTCCGAACAATTTAATTAACCATTAGGGATTTACCGTTAGCGATTTTACCGTATGGGGTTCTATAGTTTCACTAATCGGTATCTTTCCAAATGATAGAAGGTTAGCAGGAACTAACTTCTATCGACGACCGTAAAAATATCACTGAAGCCTATTGATTTAAAACTACAACGTACTTAATACCACTTTTGGATCATGATGTGCTTTATTTGAATTACTCACAAAAGCACGGCTCCTTGTTTGATCAGAGGTTGATGCTTGTCATGAGGTTCATCTTCCAACAACACCTTGGTTCACTTTGGGCAATTTCTCTTGAAACGTTCTGTACTGCCACATTCATAGCAAGTACAACTGTTTAGCATAATTTGATTTCTTTGGATGGATTGTTATTGAAGTTGTTGGGTTCGGAGTGGTTGTACACGAATGGGTTGGGGTTGCCGGTCCACATGGCTTCAGTTGGTTCTACAATTGGGGCATTACGTCCATCTTTACCATACATGTGGCCTACTATCACCCGACATTCTTCTTTCTGCCGATAACTATATTTTCCACATTTAAGGAAGGACCCTTTATGCGGTTCATGTTTTCACACCAGAACTAGTCTTAGTATAATTCTGGGTTGTAGGACATACCTACTTATTCACAAGTCTATCTTGCACTATACCTTTATCATTTCCCTTCTTTAACACTCGACGTTTCACCTAACGTCCTTTCATTCCGCTTCCCATAGAATCAAATATATCAATGCTGGCTTGTGACACAACCCTTCCAAAGGTTGTATATTTTACAGGGTTGACTATACTCCTTATCGATGGAGTTAGCTCCCAATATAGCGCTCACTTTGCTTAATTTCAGGAGTAATTAGCCATGTTACCAGACATGACAATTCCTTCAAACGATTAGCGTGTTCTAAGTGATCAGCACACAACATTTCTATCTTTCATAGCTCAGTTTCCAATCTCTGAGTTTAATTACTCGAATAAAAGTGCTCTAGCACAAGAATTTTAAATCCTGACCATATCATCTGAGCAATAATTTTCTAACTATAATTTTGTACCATCGTGTTCCATCACGATACAACATAATCTACCAACATATCTGTAGCATATTTCACTACACAATGTTCTAGACTCTTACCAATATCCTTAACCATTTCGATCTTTTCTATCCACTCGCTAATCTATTCCTCCCTTTACCATCAGTAAACTATTAATAATCCCCTTAACACAACCGATAAACATATCCTTCATACCGGATCTAATTCATTACGACTACTATTCATGTTTAGTTTATAACTAATACTTGTAGTCATAATAGTATTCGGTGGGACATTATCACTCTTAGTAATAACACTAAGAATTGAAATATTCATAATCATGTGATTGTTCGATCTATAAGTCTGCGATCACATTTGCATCAACACTAGCAGTGATCTGTGATACGACATTCGGTATCATCATCTGCTATCCTTGAGCAATCAACTGAATCATATCAATCTCCATCATTGGAGTTACTCATTTTACGTCATTCTGCCGTACTCATCCCGTACGCAGTAATCAATACTAATCTCACCATATAACTCGTTACCAGCTCAATCATAACAGCAGGTACACATACACACCAAATATTATCATACATATTACACATACCAATATCTAGTATATATATGTCCCACAAATATAATAACACTTGGACTTAGCCTGACGTCGGTTAACGTTTAAATATGTTTCATAACCCTTGTCACCAACTGACATATAGATCTTTCTCAACAAAGATTAATGTTTAATATACCTGATTTCAATATCCTTCTGCATGTCAGCATAACCGACACATGCTCACTGTGAGCATCAAACGATTACGTACCACGGTGTTATAATATCCGTGTTTATTCGTATATCCGGCATACACAGTATACCACCAACGAACGAATAATCAACTATGCTATAATGGTTCCAACACCTCTCTGTGTATGGGTAACCATTCTATTCGAGTATACATGGGTATAGGCATCTAACGGATGTAAGGTTAACATAGGGAGTTGCAAGGTTCAAGGTAATCGCACGACATGGGTTGCCTTCATATATTATCAATTACTATTATGGGAAACTCTATCACTTGCTCAGTCAATGTCCTCAGGCGTTCTAGGTTCGCTAAAATCGGTAATTCTCGATCTGGAGGTGGTATGTCTCATATGTTTGAGAGTGAGAAATACACATATATATTTCTATATATTATTTTTATCTGCTCATTTATTATCAAATTTATTATTATTATTTTATTTTTTATTTTAATGGAATAAGGATGGGTTCAGGTACAGGTTCGTCCGTACGTGAGGGTCGATGGTTCGGGTGAACATAGGGGGCTATTAGGATATACGGTACCAGTGTTGGTAGGGTAAGGGATTTATAAATTTTGGTTGGGAGTGACGGTTACTAGATATTTCTGGTTAATGTCAAACGGGAGATCTAACTTGGTACCATCATAATTATGGCCCGATAAGTCAGACTTATCATCAACCGATGCTTTAGAAATCTCAGCATCCTCGGTACTTTTATTATTTTATCCCCCGGTTCCTTATCCGGGTCCTATTTCTCAATACATGTACCCACAAGATATGCACATATATATATATATACACATTAGCACGCATAAATAATATTATATACTTTACACATATGTTGCCATTTTTTCCTATTAATGTTCCCCGTGACTTCCCCTGAATTCCCTCGTGCGGACAAGTCTGTTATTATGTTCCGGACCATAATAACCCACTTGTCCATCCAAGTTCATCCAGCTCTCGTCACTATAAATTATTAGTTGATATTCAGATCCTATAATACTTGAGCTACTGGTTATATTTTAGGTATCTTTTAAAGACATCCTAATTCTTTTATAACCAATGGCTGTGATACCAAGTTCTGTAACACCCCGCAACCGCAGCGGAAACGTAAACGGGATGCGACAGACACCTCTGATATCAACCACATTGTTTATAAAGAAAACTGAATGCATTAATATACTTCAAAATTTCATTATCTCGTATTTCATTACCGTCTAGGTGATAAACACATCATACAATACGATACACAATTCTATTTGTTATAATGTATCCTAACATCCTGCACGCAAATCTTACACACATCAAGCACTTAGCACGTAAGCAATCACTTCATCTTAATTGTACCTGAAAAGCATGTGAGAAAACGGGTCAACTACGAATAGTTGGTGAGTTTCACAATTTTAGTAAACCATGATAAATCCATATCATAATATAATATTATCTGGGGACACTGTTAACCCGGTACTGTACTCACTCTGGGGACAATGTTAACCCAGAAACACTTCTAGGAACCCCTGGGGACACTGTTAACCCAGTACTGTACTCACTCCGGGGGCAATGTTAACCCGGAAACACTTCTAGGAACCCCTGGGGACACTGTTAACCCAGTACTGTACTCACTCCGGGGGCAATGTTAACCCGGAAACACTTCCAAAGACATCTGGGGACACTGTTAACCCAGTCCTGTACCCATTCCGTACGATTCCCGTACAATCAAATATTTATAAATACACGCAAATCCATGCGTTCAGTATGTATTTAAACATTTCAATAGTAACATGCTTTCCGCCCCGGGAAGATATTTGAAAACAATTCAGAAAAAGGGGCTCGTGAAACTCACCTTAGCACATGCAAGCAGGTAACAACAATCATTATCAATTAACGCGTCCAATCTGTAATATGATCCCTAAGATCGTTATTATACACTTATTGTTTATATAATCTTTTAACCGTATCAACTGGTACATCTGGGGACACTGTTAACCCAGTACTGTACCCGAAATACTTCTCCGGACTCAGATTGTGATGTCGTTTAGAGTTCAACAATCAAATTTTCTATTAATTCGTTTTCCCCGTTTTGCGTGCCCAGCACGGCTATCCAATTTTATGTTTCAAAATGAGTTTGGTCGCACACGACCCGAAAATAGTTGTTGGCTGATAACTTAATTAAAGTGGTGAAATTATAGCTCGGTTTAGACGTCCCGTTTGGCCGCGGGACCCGTTTCCGTCTTTGGCGTACCGGAAACTGTTAAAATTACTCAAATCGTCCGAATTACTTTCGGATGATTTATTTTTACTTGTTTAACTCATTTATATGAAAATCGTTCATTTTTAGGGTTTTTATACACCAGTCAGCTCGCTTAAGCGAACTTCACCGGTTTACGCGTTTTAACTTTAAAAGTTTGATAATTAGCACAAATACTTATCCGTTTACTCTCGGATCTTGAAATTTTGCACAAATCACTTTTTAACCGTGGGGAATTTTATAAAAATATTTCCAGAATTAATTCTTATATTTAAAATTTATTTAACTATTTTTAAACACCATTTAAACACTAAATATGTCGTAAATACCAAACGATCTTAGAAAAATCCCAAATTTTTCCTGGATGTCCCCTGCCATCCACATAGTCCCCTGTAATTTTTCCAGAACCAAAATCTTCTTTTACATGTCATTTTTACTAAAACCGAGCTAGAACACCCTAGAACTCGTTTAACCGAAAAGCCTACTTAGACTTCTCCAACTGACCTCAAATTTTGTGTGTGACATATACATGATATAAAAAGCTTATCTGCAATTTTCCAGAATTTTTCATAATATTTAACTATTTTTCACCATTTTTGGCCAAAACCGAGCATTAAATTCTCCAAATATTCATCCTTTATCCAAAATTTACCAAAATTTCACAGAACTCATATTTTCATGTGTTTAACACCTCTGTAAAATTTCATGACCTAACTCTAAAGCATCAACAATCTGTCCAAATTTCCCAAAACCGAATATACCTTTCGTTTTCCGCCACTACAAGCTACAAACTCGTCTTTCCGCCTTATCTACCACTAAATACAGAGCCTACAAACAACATACCACAATACCAAGCAAGTTACACTCACAATCAAGCCATTTATTTCATGGTTTCGGTTATGATTCCAAAAACAAAGATTTAACCGTAAAAATTCGTTTTTGATTCGTTTAACTCCTTTCTTGGACCAAGATCCCTTGTATAACCCGTATACATCACTTGATCATGCAAGAATCGGTTTTCATCTTTGAAACCTCATTTTCTTGCAATTAAACTCAAGAAACGAAGATGGAAACGTGATTAACTCGATTCTTTACCTTGTTTTCTTGCTCCAAAAGCTCGTGTTTTTTATCATGAGGTTGAGAGGTTTGAAGGATTGTTGGATTGTTGGATGAAAAAAAGAAAAATGAAATGGGGTTAGCCCCATTGAGGCCGATCGGAATTATGTGGGGGTGGGGTGGGACCCACCTCTTCATTCTTGGCCACTCATTTGGATTCTCGTAATCCGGATAATGTTTTGGATAATCTGGTTCAGTTCGTTTTTCGGTTAAACGTTTAATTCGGCTTAAAACGGGGTTAAAACGGTCGTTTTTCGGCTTAAAAATGAAATTTATATAAAACCGATTTAAAAACTTTAAAAACTTAAATCATGACATTTATTAACTTAAAACGTCATATTACTAATTATTGCGCATATTTTTCGGCTTGATCGATCGTCTCTTGCTCGGTTTGGTATTAAAGGTTTCGTTTAACGTACCGACGTACTATTAAATCGAAATCCTTTTTCTGTGCTTTAATCCACTTATCCCGAAGCTTTAATACTTCGTAACATCACTAAATATCATATATCTCGTCTATAATTGAACCCTCGATTCATTCGGGTTTCAATAACTATCGATCGATTGATCGCATATTCAATACGGTGAATTATATATTCACGTACAATCAATACAATGAACCATGTATTCTCGTATGATTACTATGGTAATTCATGTACCCGACATTAAATATGACGTAACTACAGTCTACCGGTTAGGGTATACCTGGTTTCGTCGGAATCGTTACACCATTTAAATAACAAAACACAATAATCGGAAAACTGAGTTTAGCCACGAATCACCATGAATTCGGTTTAAAATAACCTAAGGTGTCGGTCGTATGACAGTTGTATTCCCGCTTTCGCCTATAAGCTCGAGTATTGTGGCCAGGTTATCCTCCAGGTAAGGAATAATGTATTACCTTGGGTTCTCGGGATCGTTTTGCCAAGGCCCAACTCACAATACTCTCCCCCTTCCAGTTACGGCCGGAACTTGGCACACTACTTAGCCTTAAGGTGAAGAGTAAAAACAAAAGTAGAGGATTCTTAAGGAATTTCTCAAAAATAAAAAGGTAATCTAATTACCAAAAGTTTTCTTTGAATGTTGAGGCATAGCCTCGGAGTTGTGTGTGTGTGTGCATAACAGTACAATAATAAATAATAAGTAATTAATTATCTAGGAAAGCTGTAAACAATTTAATTTGAACACATAAGGCAAACAGATAAGCACATATGGGGCTCCTAAGCATGTTACTATGGCACCACTAATGCCCTATCTTAAACATTCGGCTCTGATACCAATCTATCACACCCCAACATACGACGAAATGTCGGGGCGTGAACAGATTGTTCACAGCTCTCAAGGTACTATCAATGAAATATCAAATGTGACAACATCTATTAAACCAATTTAAATAGTACAACAAATTCGAATAGTCACAGTACATAAAATTCATAATTATCAAGTAAAAATAAACATCCAAAATTAAATTCTTGTATCTTCTTCTCTAACATGCACCCTAAGTTGCTTTAAACAATCTTGATAATCACCTCACACGATGTCCTGCATATCCGTTAAAAATACAAATAATTTTGTCAACACTAGGTTGAGTGAGTAAATCACCAGATTTTCATGATTATATAATAATAATAATAATAATAATAATAATAATAATAATAATAATAATAATAAAACGCAAAGTGTGTCAAGTGAGATAAGCAATTTAACCAATGAGCAAATAAATAATGATGTCGATAGGCTCGATGTCTGATGAACTGAACGATGGCTAACACGACGGACATATGATCATACTAGACTGAGAGCATGTAGGACCTCTCTGACATGTATTCAAGTAAAGCATATAACAAGTTAAGTATAAATTGTTAAGCACACATGACTAAACAGCTGCAAGTCTGAGTATTAAATAGTAATGAAATAAATAGAACGCATATGACCCCAAAACGGTTAAAAATGAGTTAAAAGGGGGAGTGAAATACTCACTTTGGTAAATAAGCGATAAGAATGATGATATAATAGACGTACCGCTCGACGAGACGTAGAACCGACAAATCCTAACAAGTGTATGAACGAAGAATACGACAAATCAAAGAATATACTAATAGAAAACGAGATAGTAACGGTTATTTGACATAATAATTAGATCACAAATGTTACTTATTTAGAATTATTATCTTTAATTTAAAATTAAGAACAAATAATAATGTTTAAAAATACATATTTATACAAATAATTATTTTTAACAATGTTAATTAATATGAATATATTTTAGTTATATAACCTTATAATTATAAATAAATACTTAAAAAGTTTTGGTATACTATATAAAGAGATTGTTTTAACCAATTATTTTAAATAAAATATATTTAGTGTATTTATGAATTCTTTCACTTGTTAAAAGAAAATCTTATTGTTTAGATCTTTATAAATTGATTTTTATTATATATACTACGTATTAAATGTATGTTTCAATTTAAACTCTTAACCAAATTTTGTTTTTATATAATCATATATATATTAGGGATGAGATGGGGACCGTACCGGTCCCGGTCTCGAAAATCTTGGCCCCGAAAATCGCGGATTCTTGGTACCGGTACCGAAATATTCGGTTCGGTACCGGTACGAGACCGGGACAGGACCAGGACGGTACCGGTATTTAATGTAAAATTTCGGTAAATTTTGGGAAATACCGGTCCCGTACCGTACCGGTACAGGTACCGAAACTCAAAACGTTGGTATCGATTCGGTACCGACGGTACCAAAGCGGTACCGATTTCGGTACCGTTACCAACCGGTACCAGTCCCGAATTTACCCATCCCTAATATATATAGTCAACCAAGGTTTGGAGAGAACTAGCTACGGTGCCGGTTTTTTAATTAAATAATAATTATTTATTTTATATTTAATAATGATAAATAATAGTTTAAAAAAACATTCCAAAAAAATAAGGGTCAGGGGGGTCGAACCCCCGCCCCCAGCAGTTCAGCGTATTAACGTCACCACAGCCAACCAACTGATCTAGCTGATCAGTTGGTTACAACTCAGAACAGAACAATGATAACCAGACAGACAAGAACCCAATAATCCAATAAGAACCCTAACAATTCAATCGGCCAATACGTTAATCGTTTGGCCGATTGAACATAGGGTTATTGAAGGGGATGGAAAAACGATCAAAACCATATAACTAATTACCTAACTTGATGAACGAACAGGGGTCAAATACTACGAACTGTGCCAGTCAAAACTAAGGTTACGAACAGGTGAAGAAGCAGGCTGCGATAATCCAATTAGTGTTAGGGGTTTAGTAGGCGACGGTTAGGTGCTGCTAATTGTAAGTTTAATTGAATTTTTATAATCGATTACAAGTATAACAAGATTAGTTTTATTGTTGGTCAAGTATATTAAGAATACGAATAATATTTGATTGATTAACCAAAATAAGATTGTCGGTAGGCCAAACATGGAATGTATAACGCGTTATTTGATTCAATTTCCAAAATAGATACGTGAATTGAGGTCCAAGCCAAGATCTAATGTAAACGGGTTCGAAATCGGAAATCGGGTTTGGGTTAGAATCGGGTAAGGTTTGGGTTTATCTAGATATTAAAACTCCGGATATCCGGTTTTGAACACCCTTAATCCCAAACACCACCTTACTATTATTTTTATATCTACCTATATATTCTAATAAAGTAAAATCATTGTGGACACATGTCGCTATGTGGTTAATCCTTACAATAATTTTCCCTCCAAAACTAATATATGTCATAAATCAATAATTATTCACTTTCCTTTTAAATTCAGTTTTTATTATATCTATAACATGATTTAAATTTTTAATTTCTTTTAAACTCTATTTATATTACATCTATACATTTTTATAAAAATAAATATTTACATATAATACTATTATACGTTGTTAGAATATATATTTCAAAACATACTTGGTGAAATCCAAAAATTAACAACAAATGTTTTTAGTGATTGAAGATAATATAATTTTAAATGTTATAATTAACATATTATAATGTGTATATTGTTAAAGATTGTAAATAAATAAATAAATAACTCTAATATGATTTTATTTTACGAAGTAATTTTTTTAATTATTAATTAAATATATGCTTAAAAGTTGACTCATTTTGTTAATATGAATCCATTTATTCCTTGATTATAAAATTAATTCTATTTATGTATATTGCCATATAAATTAAAATTAAATATATGCTTTTATGTGAATTGTCATATAAATTTAAATCTATTCATTTATTTTTTAGTTAATTAATATATATATATATATGTGTGTGTGTATTTATATGTGTGTGTTATAAATTGTAAGGATAGTATATGCCGGTCATTTTCAAATGTAATAAAGTTTATCATATTTAGTTTGCTGGTTTTTTTATCAATGATGGTTTCCGGTTATTTGTGGAACTTAAATATGATTGTAACGAGTCACAAGTTGAAAAATAGATTTTTTGTACAAATTAACTACATTTGGCTCAAATTTGTTACGGGTAAAAATGGATAATCTGAATATTTTTAAAAGTTTGAAAACGCAAATAGATTTATCGTCAAACTTGTTATGTCTTCAAAGTTTTGACTTAAAAATGTAAAACAACTGAAAGTTAGAATTTTAAATGTGTTTGGGTTTTGAATTTATTTTCAATGACATTTTTGGAAATAATCAAAAGATTCGGGATTTGACAAATTTAGTATTTTTCCTACGACTATTAAAATTCAAGAAGATTTGACGAACACTTCCGACATGACACCTCCAAGACTATCAATACTTCTAAATTTTATCAAATTTAATTTGAAACATTTGTGTGAGCATTGATTTTTCCTCGAATATTAATCAAAATGTTGTATGTGAAACATGTTATACAAAATTATGCTCAAGTGAAACAAAACATTCACAAAATTGAAAGGGTTAACGTTATTTTCTATGTTATCATTATGGCAAAGTCGAGAAGCCCCTCAAACTTATCAATATCTTTTTTTTGTATTGCTCAAAACTATTATTATATGAGAAGTATACTTCAAAATTTGTTCATAACCAAAATTCTTTCAATTATACATATATGATACTGAGAATAAATTTTCAATAGATTGAGCGTTCTCGGGTATGTTTTTGTGTGTGCATTATTTTTATTAAGTTCATTTTTTTAAATCATTTTGTGATATAAATAAAATAAATTATGTACATATAGTATTAATACAAACATAGATGTAATACATTTTTCTATATAAATTATGTATTGCTTTATTTGTAACTTAATTATTTAGATTATCACGTGTATTATACGGACTCTAAAACTAATATATTAAATTTGAATGAAACTAATTATTTTTTGATAGAATTACAAATTTTGTCCTTTAAAAAAAACAAATTACGGTTCGTGTCCTTTTTTTAGTTTCTTTGCAGGCGGTGTCCTTTAAATATTTTTTTTCCTACACGTTATGTCCTTTACGCTAACTGGGTTAGAAAAACTCAGTTAAATACCCTCACGTGAGGCGCATGTGAGGGTATTTTGGTCTTTTCAACGAAGTGGTTCAAATATATTTAATATATATTTAATAATTAATATTTATAAAATAAACACACACTCTCTCTCTCTCTCTCTCCAACCCATCTCCATCTCATCTCCAATTCATCTTCATCTTCATTCCACCTCCAAACTCTTTCTTCTTCCACCACTCTCCCGGCCACCATCACCACCGCCACCACCTGCAACATATCTCACCATCACCATCTCCAAACTCTTTCTTCATCTCCATTCCACCTCCAACATGTGTCACCATCTCTATGACCGCCAGTAGATCCGACCACCCTGCAACACCAAACGGCTTAGTCCAAATTCCGACGAACCCAGATCCGACGAACCAGATCCAAACTCCGACGAACCCATATCCGACGAACCAGATCCAAACTCCGACGAACCAAGATCCGAAGAACCAGATCCGACGAACCCAGATCCGACGAACCAGACGAAATCCGACGTTATCTTATCCGGCGATTGGGTTTGTGGGTTCGTAGCCGTTTGGATCTGGGTTTGTGGGTTCTTCTCCGGCGTTATCTTCTCCGGCGATTGGTTTGTGAGATGGAGAGGAAGTGGTGGTGGTGGTTGGAGATGGGTTATTGACGGCGGTGGTGGGGAGTGGGAGGTTGGATATTAGGGAGGAGAGTAGGTGGGGGTATGGAGAGGAGGTGGTGGTGGTGGGTTGAATGGAATCTGCAACGAGGTGGGTGGGGGTATGGTGGCCGAAATTTATGGTGGCCGGAGTTTATGGTGATGGTGGTGGCGTATAGAGAAAGAAGAGAGAAAGGAGAGGAATGGATTACATATATTTTCTTTTCTTTTTTTAAATTTAAAGATACATTAGAATTACAATTATGCCCATCACATGTTTGGCACATGTCATATTTAACTGGGTTTTTCTAACCCAATTAGCGTAAAGGACATAACGTGTAGTAAAAAAATGTTTAAAGTACACCGCCTGCAAAGAAACTAAAAAAAGGACACGAACCGTAAATTGACTTTTTTTAAAGGACAAAATTTGTAATTCTGTCTTATTTTTTAAAACGATAAAAACAATCAAGCTTCATTGTCGTTTATTCTACTTAAAAACTTTATAAATTGTTTAAACAAGATAATATAAATAGAAACAATTATAAAACTCATTATTATTTTATATTTGTCTTCACTTCCTCCTATTTAATAAAAAACTTGAAAATAATAATCACAAAAATATAATTGATTTTTCATATGTATTTCACTTTTTCTTTCATCGGCTAAATGTTAGAATTGAATTATCAACCTCCTAATATATACTTTAACCACCTTGAGCATTCGCATCTTGATTGATCTTCTTTAAATTCAAAATGACACTAAAAACACTATATTTTTCTTATTTTTAATTAAAAAATATTTTTTTTTATTATTATATTTTTTTCCTCTTTCACTCACAATCACTTTCGACAAATATTAAAAATTATAATGAGTGAACAATAACTTTCAAATATACAGAAAAACAACTGAATTTTCTCTTTTATTTACTCACAACACCTTAAATCACTCCATAAATTATAAAACCATACTCACCAAATTTAATGGTTTGAAAGTGAATGCTCTTGGTTGTTTGGTAGTTTTTTAATGGTCATTAAAAGTCTATCTCTTAATGATTCATAACCTCTTAATGGTTAAGAGTTAGCCTTAAGTATGAATGGTTAAGAGGTAACCATTAAGAGGTAGTCTCTTAACCATTCAGACTTAAGGTTATCTCTTAATCATTAAGATGTTATTATAACCATTAAGATGTAGCATCTGAATGGCATTAAGAGGCTACCAAACCATTATGAACTTTAAGACTACCTCTTAATCATTAAAATGATATATTCATTTTAAGTATAATAACATTTATAAAATGAATATAATAAAATTTGAGTGATTTTAATCTTTTATATTATAAAAGTTTAATGGAATGCGAATTACTAAACAACTGATGCACGACTCTACAAAACCATCTTTTTAGCTTCAACTTTTGTAACACGTGATATGATAAATAACTAATGTCTGTGAAAACAATGTTTTGATACTATCCTATTTTCTAATTTTAATCCTTTATTTTTCTCATACTGGTAGGGGGCTCCTTTCAATCACTCAAGACTCAGAGAGTACTTTTAAGACCGTGACTATGTAGTATAAATGTCTTACCCTAAGCATTTTGTGTTATCTGTCGTCCGGTTAATTTCTTTATATTTTGTAAAAATGGGGTGTAATTATAACTCTGCAGCAATCATTTATTTTTTTTTCGCATTTCTAATTCTTTTAATAAAACTAACCAAATAATATTTCGTTAAATAAATAAATAAAATTTATATATATATAAAAACTACTCCACTATGTCGGCCCCGTCGTCGTCTCCATCTTCATCATCGAACTCGTCTTCATCTTCACCGTTGCCCTCGTTCTAGACTTCATTTTCACCTGGAAGACGCCGAAACCAGGCCCGGTTAACGGGCTGGGCATCCGTGCAATGGGATGAGGCCCAATAGCTATAAGAGGCCCAAAGGATTTTATAACACATATATGTATATGACTATATAAGGCCCAAATTCACATTAGTTAAATGCAGAGGAAGAATGACCGAGATAATTAAATTCAGTTTCAAGTTTCAACACAATTAAAACTTTATTAAATTCAGTTTCAACACCAACCAAAATTAACTGAAAAAATATCTAGAAAAATAAAAGGTAGAGTTGGATTATTTAATGGGAAAATGCAACTGATTTTAACAAACTATTAAATATTAAATCAAGATATAATTGAACGTGGATCTTAACTTTTTAAGTCATTTAGTAAGGGTCATGATATTCATACAATCGTATATAAGCTATACGATCGTATGGAATAAAAATACACCAAAAGTACACATGCACGCATAGTGTACGGATTTTGACTGCGAGTCATACGATAGTATGACTCCTATACGATCATATGGAAACAAAAAAACAAAAACTAAAATTATGCTACATGTTTTTTCCTCAAAATATACGGGTCTCGCACCGAACAAACAGGACGTCGTTTACTAGTTAAACATTATAAAAGTTTAAGCCTTTTAAGTTATAATTTCTTAAAAAATTTATAACCAAAGTTCCGAATAATAAAAAGGTAGTTAACACATGCATCTACGCAAAGCTATACCCTTCCTCAAAACTCACACGTTCTAAAAAAAAGATCGTATAGTTGCTTGTTTAAAAAACTCACAAAAGTTGCAAATTGTTAAAAAAACAAAAAAAAAAACTATACTATCGTATGGAATGTTCCTGACAGCAGACAAAGGCTGCGAGAATCTGACAAAAGCTGCAGTCTTATACGATCGTATAAGAGCTATACGATCGTATAAGAGCTATACGATCGTATGTTTTCCAAGAGTGTGTGTAGGCCTTTAGTAAACCGAATATAACCATGAATATTATAATTTTTATATATTAAAATAGATTATAAAAAAAATTATGACGGGTTACGCTCAGGTATATAATCAAGGTAAATGAGGCTATGTAATCGGGTCAGGTAATTAGGTATATTACAAATCACATACCCGTTCAAACCCACGAAAAATTTCAAAGTTAATTGCACCAATTCAAAGGCAATCCCCCCCCCCAAAAAAATACCCTAAGGGGACGACTATTACCCTAAGGAGGAGGCCCAAATTTTATCTCGCACGAGGCCTAATTTTTTATTATCATTCTCGGGGACGGGCCTGGCCGAAACATCCAAGCATGTTGGACCAAATCCGTCATAAGAGCATGTATTTCTTTTGAATGCACAAAATACGCGTTTTCTAGTCTCTGCTTCAAAGTTGTTGGCGCTGGTGGTAGATCATCGTCCGGTATATAAGTTGGACATATTGCTCGACCGGCGTATTCGATAATCATGTTATGCAATATGATATACATATACATAGCGTTTTTCATTTTTCCAACGTCCATAGACGACATAGAGTTTTAACAAAATGTTAACATTGTTGAAGAACCCAAAACAACTATCGAGGTCATTTCGCGAATACTCTTGCACTTTCTTAAAATATTCTTTTTTTCATTGATCGAGTCTCTAAACATTATCACGATAATCGCATACTCCGGATATATCTCATCACCCAAATAGTAACCGTGTGTCGGTAGTAGTTATCGTTAGCCCAAAACGAAGCGACGAGAATGGTATTGGAGATGTAACCCTCCATCAAGGGAACTATTCCAAGACGTTTATGTCATTGTTGGAACTGGCGACACCAAAGAACATCAACCAACTCCAAAGGTTGTATGAAGCAATCGCCTGAAGACTGAACGTTGGTCCTTTTTTATCACCTCGTGTGTATTAACCTCATCATACGGTTGGACAGTTAGCACATTCCCAGTGCATAAAATCTATAATGCCGATCATGCGGGGTACACCATGCACCTTTGCATGTGCCTCGTAAATCTGTTCTAGACGTTACAATTTGACGTCTTAGATAATGTGGAGCTTACATCCTTATTTTTCCTATATAAAATAATTAATTAAAATCAATTTAAAAAAACAAGTGATATATATGTGTGTATATATATATATTAAAAATAAAATATACCGTAGCAAAAATACTTCAAGGTGTCTCGAGTTGTTTCATCGGCCATCTTTAAGTACTCGCCATTGATGTCGGTCGTGTTTCCGTAGGCGAGTACGCGTATAGCCAAAGTAACCTTTTGGATTTCGGTGAATCCTAGCGTCCCTCAATCGTCCCGGTTTTTGCTTAAAGTAATCAAACCCGCGCTCCAAATCTTCGGTAATGCGCAAAAAGAAACGTTTAGACATCCGAAATCGACGTCTAAAAGTCTTCGGGTTCTTGTATCTCGACGACTCATCGAAGTAATCTTCCATCAAACGAGTGTTCTCAGACAAACGGTCTCGTTCAATATATGCCTCAAAACTGCACCCGTATAATTTGTCGCGAGCAAAACTGCACTCGTAATCGCCTCTTCCTCCGCATCGTCATCGGCTTGTTGGTTCGTGCTAATAGTAGTGATAGAATCCATAGGTTTGATTTTGTAGAGAGTTGATTATGTGTAGAGTTTGAGAAGTATGAGTTTTGATTAAAGAGTGGATGAATTAAATAGAAAAAATTGTTTTTTTTAAATAGTTGTTGGTTTCAACAGTCAAAAGGGGGAATGTTTCAAAATTATGTCATTGCAACGTTACCTACAAAATGCTTAGAAAAAACCCAAAACGCTGCCATAACGTTGTGAGTAGACATCTAACACGAATTGGCATCTAAGTTTTACCTTGAATTATCCGAATGGATGGTGCTACTTCTTTCGATTACTCTAGCATTTTAATTTTTAATTAAAAACTAGTTTTATCTAGCAAAACTTTAAATGTCACTCGATACAAATTTAAAATAACATGCCATTATTTAAAATATTTTTTACAAGCACATTCATGTTAGAACAACATAAATTTTATTAGTTGATTTTTGGATTATATTAATCAGTTACACTGATAAAAAAAAACTAATAACCAAAAGTGAACCCTTTTATGATATATCCAACCATGATAAGAATTTTAGAATAATAAATTCTCTCTTCTCTCCTCTGATGTGTATTAGTTCCAGATTTCACTACTCTCCCAAAGTAACCTCAAGAATGACAGTGGTGTTACCGCACTACCCTTGATACCCGCAAGGGAGTCCCCGAAGCTGCCCCACCTCCCATATATATCATATTTATTGTCATGTGACAGTCAATGTATAGGTTTCAGCCAGGATATGTTCAATAACATGACATACACATCTCACACATGTATCATCCTCCTAGGATTCAACAAGATTCATACGTTTGAACTCAGCTTCTCCACCAATTGAACTGGTGCATTCGGTATCGAAATCATCCCAAAACTTGTTCTTAATGCTAGTAGCTAAGAGGTGTATGATCAACTTTTTTGCGTGGAGTGAGTTTGGACGGGGAAGGGAATTTTGTTCTATTTTTTTAATTAAAATTTAACCAAGCTAGCTAGCTCGGTTTAAAACCGAGCTAAGCCCGGACTCAAATTTTCAGCTGGGTTACAAATCCAAGCCCAAGCTAGGTGCGGCTAAGATCGGCTCTTGAACAGCCCTGTACCATACATTGCAAACTGGTAGAATAAATCTCTTGATCAGTCACTGTAAACTGGCAGGTCGGGACCTCGGGCAGGTTAGTCACGGGTCAAACATGGTCAGGTTAAAATGGGTGAAAACGGGTTCACGGATAGGGTTTGTTTTTTCTTTGTTTAGTTATTTAAAATCAGATAATGGCTGTAGTCGCTGCAAGTTGATTCAACAGTGAAGAAGAAGCAAGAATGGTTGTGATTCAACAGGGAATGGCTATAATTGCATTAAGTTAAAGTGGCTGTGATTCAGCACTGTTGTAGTTGTATAGGTTTTGTTATTTTGCTTGTTGCTTGTATGTTGATCTAAGAAGCAATAAAAGAATGAACGGAAAAAATGGAACAATCTATGCTTGTGTGACTGTAATGCACCAGTTTTGTTGCAATATAAAAGTTGTATTTTTGACCAGTTTTGATGTATAAAAGTGCATAAAATAGTAGACTATTTGCAAGCCCATTCCCACAAGATACGTTGACTTTCAAAAAGTCAATCAAAGTAACTGTATAACTAACACACTTAATAACAACCAAAATTAACTACAGCCATTCTTTTGAACTCAATCCAACACTTAGAATGGAATTATACCCTTTAACCTGTTGCTAATACCAAATCACTTGTTTAAGTTTAATCACTTCCAATTGAAAATTTTAGACATTAAACACACATGGGCAATTACAATTAATCATCTAAAACCAATATTACCCAATTAGACAAAGCATCATTTTTATTATTATAGGTTTTGTTATTTAGCTTGTTTGTTTTGTTCTCTCTTTTAATACTCCACTTGGACAGATAACACCATGCACCATATAAACCTGTAACCCTTCTCCATTAAAATTTATTCCTTCTCATTTTTGTCATCTTTGACTTCTTGGTCAAAATATTGAGACAGGATCAGCTCAAGTCTTCATTATAATGAAGGACTTCCATTTGTCAACTATAACAGTTTCTATCCTTACAATTTGTGCATCCATTCCAATAAAACTATTCTGCTTCAATACTATACTTCCAATAATTCCCAAATTGCCTTAATTTCACTAGATTTTCTTCAGCCTTACATGTTGCAGCATATTTATAAACTGATCAATGACCCGTAATTCCGAAATACCCATTATACCCTTTTCTGTTTATTTTTTATAACAACTAAACGTTACTACTCATCCTACTTGAAGGATTGATTAACTAGTATCAACGAGTGACGCTCGTATGGCAACAATATACAAAGAACATCTTTTATTATCAACCATTTATACTATACAAAACAAGCATTCAACAACAAAAGCCAGTCTTAGTCACAACATATTACCTGATGCATTCCCCTATCACTGTCCACAGATCACGTTAGAAGACGGAATATTTATCCGTCTCGGCGGAACACCAGTGTCCATCACCTGATCACCAGCAGATTCACCTAGCAAACAGTCTAGGGTTTCATCATCCTCCTGACTCAATTGTCTTACATCATCATCACTAGCCAACTCCAACAACCTGCCTCTCCTCACACGTTCGTCCGCCTTCGCTTTATACGATTCCGAATGAATGGGACCCGAATTAGGGCTCTTATCAATTCCCTCACCGTCTGCGGCTGGTAATGCATTAACCGTCTGATTTTGCGGTAAATGTGAAACCAGCGGAGACTCTATCGCCACGGGAAACTGAAACGAGTAGTTTCCGGTTATGTTATAAGCCGGAGGAGGCGGATACCTTCCTGTACCGGTAGAATTCACCGGCGGTGGGGGCGAGTTTCTCGAATGATGATTTCTATACTCCAGAATACCTCCTAATCCATGAACAGCCATATTCCGCCCGTAATGCATTCCCGGAACAACGATATCAACGCCTCCGATGGTAATCAAGGACCGGACCGACCGGCGCTGCTCGACGTGGATATCTCTGCCCGGAACAAGCGTGAGAACGGAATTAGCCGAGGGCGTGAGGCTGAGTAAGTCTATCATGGACATACGGCGTGGAATGACGTGGTACCGGAGAGTGGTGACGTAATTGGTGGCCGGCATTGTCATGTCGAGTGCGAATAAAGCGGAATTGATCAGAGCGAGTAAGGTGAAGTTACCGTCGGATCGGAGGTCGTAGTGGAGGTCGGAAGTAGAGATGGCGTTGGCGAAGAGGTGGTAGCCTCTGGCTCTCAGGACGCCGAACATGACTGTGAGTTCGCCTTCGCGGACGGCGGTGGTGGCGGTAAGTAGGAGGATGACGACGGTGGAGATGAGCACGGCGGAAGTAGACGCCATTGTTGACGGAAAACCGTTAAGAGAGATGAAGAACTGATTTTGGCGTCAATTTGTGTTTCTGTTATAACTGAACTGATTATTTATGTGAGGGGCCAAAAGCATGGATGGTCCGACCCGATTTCTATGACCCGTTTTTTACACATTCATTCATTGACTAAAATTGAACGATTATATGAAAGTTAAAAGGTGAAAGGCGATGCTGAATTTGAGTTGAAATTGAACAATTATTATGAAAGTTGTAACATGTTTACAATAAAAAAAAAATCACAACATTTAAACAAAAACAATTAATTAAAGCTAAGTTAAGTTAATAGATATATTGATTTATTCAATTATAATTTATAAAGCTAAGTGAAGTTAATAGATATATTGATTTATTAATTGTTTTTATTTGTATTGTAATTTTACTTTTCTATTTTTTAATATAATTAATGTATAATGCTTTATATAAATCCGAAAAAAATATTATTTTGTTCTCTGTTCTCTTTTTTTTTTCATCTAAAATTTCGAAAAATGTATTACAAATTTGAGACATGTAACCACTATACGGATCGTTTGGTTCATGGAAAGTTATCAAATAAATTAGAAGGGTTATTGGGTTATAGGAATTAGAGCATCTCCAATGATATTATTTGTCATGTGTTTCGTATTCCAAACAAGATTCATGGCCTGTTGTTTATTATTGAAGGGAGCTAGCTGAAGGAGAGAGACACGAAAGGATTTGTGAATACGGAACGGTTCCAAGGAGTCTGGCATGACCCATTTCAGCTTCCATCTTCCAAATCAAATATACACTTTGATTAATTTTCATCTTTCAAATCTCCTACTTGATTCATAAAATCAATCTATTGTATTCAAGCTGAATTGGTATTGTAAGAAAGAATATAGTGCTTTGTGTGTCATAAAAAAAGAAGAGAGGAGGAGGTGAGTGGATGAGAGAAAGAAGGAATGGTATATATTATTTTCTCCTTCTTTCATGTTTATAATCTGAATAATTAATAGAGTAGGGCAATAAATAATTACTTTTTGTTATGATACTTAGAAGATGATAAAATTTAATAAAGTAATTAAATTTATGTGTTTTGTTATTTAATTTATATGATATATGCAAATATAAATTATATAGTTATATTTAATAAAGAGAAAAGTAGGTGATAAGATGACGGTTTCAAACAAGAATAGGTATTTAATTATTGGAGAATAAATAAATGTTTTTATAAGTTGGTTGAAAATATGATGTGACATGCTAAGTTAAATGTATTTATATGTTGGTTTAATATGATGTGACATGCTAAGTTAATGCCTTGATGGTTTGAAACAAAAACTGGTGTTACATTGAAGATGTCCTTAAAAGTCGAATTTCACTGGGCAGATGAACCTTTTCCAATTCAAAATTCCTTTATTAAAAAAAAAAGTGATCAATTTTAGATGGACACTTTTCCAATTCCAATTCAATTCCTTTTTAAATCCATCCACGAACCAAACAGCACATAGTATTTATGGTTGGATTGATAATTTTCTCTTTCCAGGCCATACAAATAATCATATTATCATTAAATCCAATATAATTTGTGGACTAAAAATATATCATACTGAATAAAACATATTTTTCTGTAATAAAACTTATGTTCTAAGGGTAAAGTAAATAATTAAAATATATTTTAAAAGTTATATTAAAAAATAAACTATATTTAAAAAAATAGGAAAATTAAAATTAGCATGGATCCATGTCAATAGAAAAAATAAATATATTATTCATCCATGCCACCATCATCTCCCCCGGCATCATCATCTCCATAATCATCATCATCATCTTGTGGCACTTGATCAACTTCAATGTTCATATCATAATCAGGGTCCATATCAACAGGACCAAATCTATCTGGTACAGCCTCCTCTACTTTCATTGATGCGAGGTTATCATCACTAAAGAATTCCATATACGGCTTCGAAACCTGGAAAAAATAATTAACGAGTATTATAATTAATAATTTCATAGTTAACCAACCAATTATAAAACCAACCTTGAAGAGACAGTTTCTCTCCTCTGCACTTGTAATCAAGTTTTTCCAATGCTCGTCTTTTCTCAGTGCATCGGCTGAACCAACCACCTACGGTGATCATAGCATATATATTAATTGGTTAATTATAACAAAAAAAACGACACTATAAATATAAGAATAAACTATTTAGAAAATAAATGATTTAGGAGGTTGTATGCAATATGCATTTAAAATTGACTCTGGGCAACTTCAACTGGTTTAACTAGAGACGGCAATCCTGAAACGACCCGAACACAACACAAAAAAACATAGGTTTGGTTGGCTGACACAAGTCATTTTCTTAAACAAGTCAACCTAACCACAACCCATTAAAAAAGTGGGTTGGCATGTTAACCCGTTTGAGAGTTTTTAAGTTAGTTCATATTTTGATTCAAGAAATGAAATATGTTAAAATTTATACTTCAGTTTTTTGATTTTTAATTTTCCATATGACGATTTAAAAAGTGAAACTATTCTCTTTTGAACATTTTATCTACTCTGTACTTCCAACAATTTTATTATATTAGTTCTTCGTGTCCATTCTCTGATTATTGTCATTCGCTTATTCTAATCTCGAGCTAAATATATAAACACAAGTTTGTTAATTGAGAATGAAAGATAAATACAATTAAAATGTAACAAATTACAAAAAGGTTTCATATAAATTGTAGTAATTAACTGTTCAAACTGTTACTAAGTCGGTAAGTATTATCATATTGGTAAATGAAAAAAAATGAATAGACCAAAAACACGACCCGCCGACACAATTTTAAGCAGGTTAGACACAACATGAATAAGTTAGTTCTTTTGTTTAAAAACACAAATTAACACATTCCTAAGTAAACGGGTCAAAATCATTAACTCTATAATAGCAAAAAAAACAAGATTTAACAGTTAATGACAAATCATACCAGGACAGAAGCTCTTGCTCTAGTTATACCAACATTCATTCGCCTAAAATCAGCCACGAATCCGATACCCCTCTCTTTACTTGCCCTAACACACGAAAATATTGCAACGTCTTTTTCTCGACCCTGTATTTAAAACGTTATATTGAAGCTTTGAACATAAAAAGAACATATACAAAATTTTAAAAAAAAAATAACAAAATTTAACCTGGAAACCATCCACAGTGTTAATATCCACAACTTTCTCTGAATCGACACCAAACTTTTCCTTAAACTTTGAACGAAAGAGCTTCACTTGATATCTGTAAGGGGATATTATTGCAAGCCTGGAACTTGAATTAAGTTCTGGATACCTGCTGACCAATTCATGATACATTAGCAACACAAAGTCAACCTCATCAACATTTTCCCATGATCCGCTTCCGGAAGGTTGTGTTTCTTTCCCTTCATGTATATCAAAAAAGCAAAACGGTCCAAAACATCGGAATTTGTGCCATAAACGCTTTGTTCTGTCTTTAACATCTGATCCGTCTTCCAATTCTCCATCATAGAACTCTTTTGAAGGGAAGCTTCTTATCTGTGAAATTGTATATCTCTTTTAATCATATATTGACACGCTAATTGTATAAATAATTTGTACAAATGGTACGACCGGACCTCGGGATGCATCCTGTATTGTGTCTTGAGCATTTGCACTGGATACCCTGCCTTTTGAAACCGTTTAAACAGGCTCATACTGTAGCTGCAGTGCAAATACAATGAAGTCAAAGTTGGATGTCAGCTGAAAGGATGATGATAAACGCTGTATTCATTATTAAGTTTTTACCCATATTTCTCAGCAATGGGAGAAATAACTGTTGCCGGCAACTGAACAGGATCACCAACCTACAAAATAAAAGGTAAAAAAATAAAAAGCCATCATTTTTAGATAAATTGATGTTTAGAAAAAGCATATGTGCGATACCAAAAATACTTGTTTGCATCCACTGGCTAAAGGGACTAATGTTGCGGGCTCCACCTGTTGAAGTAAAAATTTGAAAGTGAACATCTTTCAAAAATAAGAATGGTAAATGTAACATTTGATCAATGACGTCATAAATTAAAAAATATGGTATTAGTAGACAAAACGAGCCGAGCCCAAGCCAAGGTAAGCTCGGCCCGTTAAAACTAAAGCCCAAATTTTAATATATATAAATTATAATCCAAAAGTACAGCCTAAATGTGTGTTTGTGTATAAATTATAAACTTTATTAATTATGCATTATGTTTATGTTAAAAATAATATCTTTTTTCCTTTTTATTTATATCAATGTGTGTAAAAATATAAAATTATTTTTTTAAAAATAAACGAGTTGGAGAGCCGAGCCACGAGCTAGCTCGAGCTTTTCAAGAGCCGAGCTCGAGCTCAACCTTTCAGCTTAAAAACAAGCCAAGAACTTGACTCGGCTCGGTTCATGTACAGTCCTATAATAAAGTCCCAAAACTTGTTTAAAATGCATGTAGTTTTGAATTTCTTTCTTTGAATATTAACTTGTTAACTCTTAAATTGGTTTAACAATGGTACAATCTTTTTCTTCAAACATGTTGAATGTCACTTTATCAAACTTGACCAATGTAAAAGTCAATTAGTCATTACTTTCAAAAATCAATGTGTAGTTAGAAGAGTTAAGGGACTTTAATACTTTTCGTGTATATTTTACAAGTTACAAGATTTTCAGTGAAAAATAAGAAAGTATATTGTTTTTTCTTATATTAACACTCGGTAAAATTGATCTTCAAATAACAAATTCCAGTGCCGTATTATCCAGAACAACTTACTGCTTGAGCAGCTTCATCAATCACAACAATGTCAAAATTGCGATTCAGTTTAGTGAAAAGACTTGAACCACTGAAACTAAGAGTAGAAAACACCTGCGAAAAAAACAAAATATTATAACTCATATGATATTTTAATATCACCATAAGGCTGAAAACTGGAATTACATACAATTGCTGACTCATCCATAATTGAAGCACGGATCGTGTCTCGGTCCCTTGCACCACCACCTTGCTTTTGTTTATCAGCAGTTTGGAAACCCATGCTTGCAAGTTTTTGTTCCACCTGAAAGTCAAACAATCAAAATTCCAATGTAATTTCTCATTTTCTATTTTGATAAGCTTTAATGAATGCAGCATTGAAAGAATAAATACCAGGTAATCCATAGATACAGCCTGGACAGAATGATGTGCCTTGAGACCAATTCGAACAATTTTAGGAGCGTAAGAACGATCATTTTCATCACGAATGCCTACAATCAGAAAACTGTGACATAAATGCACAACAAAAAAGATGAAGAAAAATAAAAGATAAAATTGGCATTATATTTGGCAAATACCGGTGCTTAAAAGTCGCAACACAATCTCGTCAAGTGCAGAGTTTGATGGAGCACACACCAAAACACGCACACGGTATTTGCGACTGGAGTTCACGACTTCTGGTTTCTGTGTGGACATTAGAGGAATATATTATATATAATAATATAACATATGTGTGTGTGTGTGAGTGAGAGAGAGAGAGAGAGAGGGAGGGAGGGTTATAGGTAGAACACACAAGTACACAAAGAACAAAAAAATCATTCACTTTTCTAATCTTAAAAGATCTTTGTAATATAACAAAATGGTTGAAATGCAATGTGTATTCATCTTTCCTGTAATTCAAAAACGATAAAAACAAATTTCATTTATATATAGAACTTACATACGTGTATATACACAGTTAAAATTTAAAAAAAAAACATGAACAAACTTGTTTTATGACTTTTTTATATACACCACATTTGTCACTTTTTTAATCTTATAATATCTTTATAATACAAGAAGATGGTTGAATTGCAGTGTTTATTAATTTAAGAACAATAAAAACAAATTTCTCTTATGTATAGAACTTACATATGTGTAGGTACGCGATTAAAATTTAAAAAACCATTAACAAACTTGTTTTATGACTTTTTATATACAACAAACACAATTGTCTTTAAGAAGCACAAAATTTTATAAAATGTAAATCATTGATCAAAAAACCAAACGATTTAGATTGGTTCGTTTTTTCTCGCAATAATGTAGTCTTCTGTAATGAACCGCATATATAAGTATATATGGACCACCAAGATAAATAAAATTATAATAAAACAGAACCGAGTAACTTACTAGATCGTTGCCAGTAGTGGGGTAAAAACCATCATCACCATCTTTAGGCATTATTGCATCTCTAGGATTAATTCCAGTTAACCATGGAGAAGCTTTTGTCCATTGCTTTTTCCTGTTAAAAAATATTAAATGTTTCACAAAACAAGATGCATTGTTATAAAATGTCAATATAAAAGAGATAACTGAGCAAAAGAAGCTAAAAGAATAAAACTGTGAGAAAACATACTTGTCTTCAATATGTAAATCTGGCCCACGTTTTATCTCACTTATTTTACCCCTGCACAAAATATTATGAACAAATGAAACAAAAGATAATAACATGATAACCTTAAGCAATGACTAATAAAGTTATACTCACTTAGTATGCATGCGAGCTGGAGTTGCATGCAATATAGCACTAAGAAGCCCGAGAATTGTTTGTGTTTTTCCTGTTCCAGGTGGACCCTAAGAAAGCATATAATAGAACTTTGTTTCTTTCAGGTGAAAAGTAAATTCAATAAAAGAAATATCAAGAAATCTCGGTACAAGAAAAACCTGAATCAGGACAAAGTTTCTGCGTGAAAGACCAGCCTGCATGAAACAAATATACAAACGAGAGTTAATGTACACGTGTGTGTAAAGATGTTGCCAGCAGTCTACAATCAAGGCAATTGAATGGCATCATGTCAAAGGGGGGCAAATAGGTAAGTGCTCACACGTATAGCTTCCAGCTGTGTTGAATTATGGTTTGTTTGGATATATTCCATAAGTGGCTTAGAAATTCTCCAAGCTTGATCTTCAGACTTGTTAATACTATCAGCAGCTTTCAAAATCAAATCCTTGTATGGCAAGAAACTAATCGAACGCATAGCAACATATTCACGAGCTATGGTTGATAAACTGCAAACCTAAAAAGAAGACAACAATTTCCAACAGAAATACAATAAAAGTTTGTAAAATACTAATTACATTACCTTCATTACATGCCAGCCTACGTCTGTATTGGTAATACGAGAACGCACATTCAAAAGTCTCTTCGAAGTGGTGACGTCGTTTGTGGACACTCGTTTTATTTCTCCATCTAACTGCATTCTAAGTCTAAGCTTGTCTGCCACACGATGCTCAACTAATGCAAACGCATAAGTAGTGGGACGTTTATTATCATGTTGAAACTGCAAAGACGTACTCGCTTTATCGTTGTAATGTGGCAGCATAAAGTTGAAAACATGAGAAAATGAAGATAAAATAATAATGTTCACCTTCTGTTCTGACATTAGCAAGAGGTCATTTTGTGATACGGATCCCCAATCGTCAACAAGTAGCTCAAGTAAATGAAATCCATCGGTTTCACAAGGTTTATTTACAATACCTAGCTTCCATTCGGTTTCTTTAAAACAGGAAAAAAGAAGACATAAATATCACAGTTAAATAGTCATACTACACCTAGGTTTTTCAAATGAGATAACCTAATGAGTCAAATTACAGTGTAATTAGCTAAGAGTGTGCATCAGCTGAAACTTATAATAGTTATAATAATAATAATAATAATACCTTGTTCTTCATCGTCTTTGGCTTGTAAGATTTGAGCTTTAACTTCTTCAAACAGCAGAGGCTCAAACGTGGCGAGATAGTCATCAACGTCTTTGTACGTCTCCTTGACGTGTTTGAGCCCTAAATCCTTTTCGTTTGCTTTATTGTTATTTTTCTTCTGGTCAATGCTATTTTGTACAAGACGAATGTAGTCCCAACCGAGGACTATTTTGTAGAAGCGGTGCAGGCATCCTGCTTCTTCTTCAATTAGGTTCCTCTCTATCGCCATCAACCAAGCAGCAGGGTTTTAGGGTCCTCTAAATCATTTATTTTATACTAGGCCCGTTTAACCCAATTAGGCTAGGGCTAAGATGATGACATTGAGTCGGTCAGATCAGGTGCTTTAACCACTTTAAAATGAGGGCCGCAATTGTTGACGTGACACGAAAATATGAGTCAGTTCGGGTTGACTAACACAACTCGTTTAATATACGAGTCAGTTTCGAGTTAATGTGTATAAAAACAGGTTAACTCCTTAACCCATTTAAGTATTTAAAATAGACTTTTGTAGTTTTATTTTTATTTATGTTTTATCTGTTTTCTAAACTTTTTTAAATACGTTCATAATTTTCAATATATTTTCAAGTTTATAGGAATTTATAAAAAATAAAAAATAAAAAGTATTCATAGTACCCACTACCCATATTAGTCGACCAACCCTAAATTATATCAATTTTGTTTTATTGCTATTTGTTTAAATAAAAGTGTCGTCTTCGGGTTGACCAAAATTTATGTGTGTACGGGTTAAGAACAAAATATTTGACATGAATTATAATATGGGTCCCATACAGGTTGCACATTTCAACCGCCAACCCGCTACTACAACTCATTGACCCGCCAATCCAACACAATTTAAACCCCTACTTTAAGATAAGTCATAAAACCATTTGTTATGGCCATGTTATAGTGGTTTTGGGGGGGCGCGATGCAAGCAAACCCGATGCAAAACATCATTACGATCAAGTGAAAAAGGGTGCCAACACCCCCCCCCCCCCCACCAACCCCATTCCATTACCACCTAAATCACATTATTTCTACATTTGACTTTTTTTATTGGTCTGACCGACATCATAATTAATAAGTTGTTTAACTAACGCCTTTCACTACACTTGATGGGTAAGTCAGTTAATGCATCAATGCTTACAAGACAATGACGTGACAGGACTTTTGGTTAACTCACCTTCTTCCATAACACATAGTCGACATATATAAAGACTCAATTACACATACTGTCCATGTGATTAGAGTCATGTGATTAGGTAGAGTATTAAGTAAAAGAAAAGATAACATGCATGGATATTGTGATTTTTATTTTGTAACAAGGTTTTATAAGGCTATTAACTACAACCATATGTTCTTGTGATTTCATATGTGAATACTGTTAATTTTATTTGATTATGTTTGTTCATTAAAGTTTTAAATGCTTTTAAGGAAAATTGGATTTTAATAATCCCAATTTAGTGCCGTTGGCTGATAATAATCTCAATTTTGAAAGTAACTGTCACTGGTCCCAACTTTCACACTATTTATTTTAGTTGGACCTCCGTTAAAAAAATTTAACGACGTTATGTTTTTTTCCAAATTTCAAACTGATATTTTAGGGCTTTTGATCGGAATGAGAATACGAGTCGATTGATTTAAAACTTACTTCCAAACGGTGGTCCAAACGACTAAAGGATGCTTCAATTTCGGTGTTTAAACATTTAATTAACAAAAATCAAGTTGTTTGAAGCGTCGTTTCGAGTTAAGTTTTACATCAATCGACTCGTATTCTCGTTCCGATCAAAAGCCCTAAAATATCAGTTTGAAATTTGGAAAAAAACATAACTTCTTGTCAATATACAAAATCGAAATTGAAAGAGAAGAGATGCATGTGTGTGTGATTCATATTGGGATTGCCACTATTTGATGCAATTCCTTGGTTTATAAGAATTTATTTGGGAAAAATACAAATTAATCCCTAATTGGATCGGATCGTAAAGAGATGGCCGCAGTTAACAACAACAACAACAAATCGAAGAACATACTGGATATCGTTAGAGACGGATCCATCAAATGGCTTCATAAGAGCCACAATTCATTTCACGACGAGTTTGAAGAGATGAAACGCTGTCCTTCTGCTGCTGAGAAAAACTGGATCTATGAACTCTCTTCAGTCGCCAATGCCATCGTTCGTCGCTGTTCTAAGTAAGTTTCCGTCGTAAACGAACCCAACGCTCGGCCAACTGTTTGGCGGTGACAACTTCATGTTCGTTCGTTTAACAAATTAATTAATACAAATAGAGGCTATGTTCATTCAATCGTGAACGTTCTAAAGTATTTTATGTTCGTTCATTTAAAGATTTTTTAATATTTTTAAGTAAAATTATTAATTAATTATATAAAACATAAGCCAATATTATGTGATTAATTAATTTTATATGTAAAATTAACATATGAGTGTTAAAAAACACGGATACAAACTCGGTAGCCAGAGTGAACCGTTGACACTGATCATTCTCGGTTAGGCAAATTAAATAAAACATCGTATGTCTTCATTCGTGTTTGTTCGTAATCTGTTTCTGTTCACAAACAAGTTAATTTAATTAATGAACAAGCACGAACAAGAAGTTTCGTTCAGTTAGGTGTTTTTGAATTGCCTGCTTGTCCGATGAAAGCTTATCGAACGAATTTGAATAAGACATTGTCCATTCAGTTTGTTTACAGTCCTTCGTGGAATAATGGATTGTGTGTACCGTGTAATGTAATTGTTTAATTGGAAGATTGTTTAGTAATTATTTGATGGCTGCAGAGTCCTTAATGTTTCTGTGGATCAGCTTCGTGCAAACTTTGAGGCGGGTGGCGTCTGACGTCACCAAAACTCCGTCGCGCTATGCTCGGAGTTTTCTAGAATATTCATGTTTTAGGGCTCTTGCTGCCACTACACAAGTGAATGGCTATATGGAGGATAAAAGGTTTAGAAGATTGACATTTGATATGATGCTTGCTTGGGAAGTTGCAGATGCTGCCAGTCAACCTTCCATAGATGTATGTTTCTTGGTGCAATTGTAATCAGATATTATTATACATTCATAGTGTAATAACAATAAATAATATGCAGATAAATGAGGATGCAACTGTGGGATAGAGGCTTTCTCCAGAATAGCTCCAGCAGTGCCTATTATAGCTGATGTAATAATCAGGAATTACATATTTGAGTTTCTTACTTCATCAACCAGAGGCAGGCTTCCATTTTGCACCTTTGAGAAATATCTTATTGGATTGGAAAGGTACTGAATACCTTTTAAAAAAAAATTTGTATAAATGTTGTGTTTATTATGATTACTGTAAGATTGTGGAAGACTGAAATAATTGATTTCCATTCAATAGGTGATCACAATAAAAAAGAAAAACATAAAAAAGGCAGTAATAATACTAATTAATAATAAAAAAAAACTAGTTTCAATCTCGGTCTATGACTTGCAAGTCCCAAATTCCGCCAAAACTCACAACCTACTTGTTTTTGCCATAAACAATAATCCATACTCTTCAATAATTGACTTTAGTTCTGTTTCCATCTTTATATACTGTAATCACCTGCTGAATGGAAACCAATTCAGCCTTTCATGTATGTAGTTTTTTAAATAAACAAGTTAGAAGGTTTTATGCATTTTGAATACACATTGAGCAAACTTCATGAACATACTGAACAAGATTGACCAAACTTGAGTTTCTCACAGGGCTATTAAGAAACTTAAATCTAACTCCGAGTCATCTCTCCTTTTATCTCAACGATCCGGGAGAGGGGAAAGGATTATAGAACTTGATGGTACTGTCACTACACAACCAGTTCTTCAACATCTTGGGATTTCAACTTGGCCTGGTGTGTTAATTAGTGAACCTTGATCATCTAATTAGTCAACCTTGTTATATTGCTGACGTTCTTACATGTGTTCTTGCATGAATTTATGATGTCAGGTCGGTTAACTCTGACGGATCATGCTTTGTACTTTGAAGCTCTCCGTGTTGTGTCGTATGATAAGCCCACAGTTTATGACTTGGCAGATGACTTGAAGCAGGTGGTCAAGGCTGAGTTGACTGGCCCATGGGGGTCAAGACTTTTTGACAAGGCTGTCTTGTATAAGTCAAATGCTTTGTAAGACTTAAAGCATATGCTATTATCATGTTTATCACTATAATTTGTAGGGTTGTAGAACTCGCTAGGCGCTAGTTGGCCGGTGGGGTACCGACTACTGATTAGCTGAAAGTTAATCTTTAACTCACCTATTAATCCTAATTTTTACAACACTGATAATTTGTAGAGATAACACCTCTACTAATTAATACAGTTCATTATAATGTAGATCAGAACCAGTTATTATAGAGCTTCCAGAGCTCAAAGGGCACGCCAGGCGGGACTATTGGCTAGCCATCGTACGTGAAGTTTTATGCGCGCACAAGTTTATTAGAGAATATCATATTACTGGTGCCGAAAGGGATGAAGCACTGCTAAAAGCCTTATTTGGAATATTAAGAATACAAGCTCTCAATAGCATGAACTCCATAGTACCACTATGTTATGAGGCAGGTCTTATGTACAATGCATGTGATCAACTGCCAGGTGGTGACCGGATATTGGAAAAAATTGCTACAATGTTGACTTCTAAAGAGAAAGAGGCTGAAAGAAATAATAGTAAACATGGTAATGGAATGCATTCGGTATCAGCTACTACTATGGCTTCTAGCCTAGGGTTTGTATTTGGGACAAATGCCAATGTGCCTAAACAATCACTGATTAATGTTGGTGAGCTAACTGTTGGAGAGATGACTCCTTTGGAGAAAGCTGTAGAAGATTCTAGAAGCACTTATAAGATGGTTGCAGATGCACAGGCAACAGTTGATGGAGCTAAAGTTGAAGGCCTTGACACCAATTTGGCTGTCCTTAAGGTTTTTACAACAAACAAACAAAAAAAATAGCATTTTTGTTTCATTTGCATCTGTGTTTTGTAGAGAGAGCAAGTTGAGTTGGTTTAATCTTGAATCCGTCAAATAGTTTTCTTTAGCTAAAAGGGGAATGGGTCAGGCGGGTTGAAAGTCACCTAAATCTACTTTTAATGCATACCATTCTGCTAAATGTAGAGTTGTTTAAAAATTTCGCGGCTCAAGGCTTGCTCGAAGTCGGCTCGCTAACGAGCTGATCCTGAGCCAAGGTAAGCTGACTTGTTGGCTCGCTCGCTTGGCCCGTTTAAACTAAACCCCAAATTTTAATATATACAAATAATAACACAAAGTTATAACACAAATTTCAATATATGTATTTATAAATTATAAATAATGTAGTTTACAAATTCTGCATTATGTTTATGTAAAAATAAAGAATTTTGTTTTTATGAATATATCAATATGTGTTAAATAAAAAGGAGTTCAAACTTTTTTAAAAATATATGAGCTAGCTTGAGCTTTTGATGAGCCAAGCTTGAGCTCAACATTTCAACTCGTTAAGATAGATGCTCGGCTCAGCTCGTTTACAGCTGTATTAATAAAAAAAATTGCTTTTTGTAATAACAGGGGTTTTGTAATCATAACTAACACTAACACATGAACTGCTTATTAAAAGTATAAAAAGTACTAAACGTGTTTGCGGTTAGTTTCGACTCAAACCCTTTTGGACTGGACCTATTACCCAACCTGGATGGCCCGTTCAGTTTTTCAGCTCCAATGTTATATAAGGAAGTTAAGTTTGAACGATGCAGCAGAATTTACCCACCCAAATGTTGATTTTTGTGTTAATATTTTTGTAGCATTTATCAAATTGCATTGAAATTTCAGTAACCATCATGATAAGTTGATAACACACTGATTGTTGTTTTTTTGTAATTTGCAGGAGTTGCTTGTTCCTTTAATTAACCTCGGGAACCGTCTTCTTGCACTACTATACTGGGAAGAGCCTGCAAAATCCCTTGCATTCTGTATAATATTTGCAGTCATCATTTACTGGTCAGCTTATCACCTATATATATTATTTCCCGCTAAATTGTTCGAATCATTAATTATACCATGTTTCGTTGTGTAGCGGATGGCTGGCTTACGTATTTGCATTTCTTCTCATATTTTTTGCGACAAGTATGATGCTAGCCCAGTATTTAAGTGGAGGAAAAGCAGTTGATAACCTTAAAGTCACCGTTCCTCCACCAATGAACAAAATGGAACAGCTTTTAGCTGTTCAAAATGCAATTTCTCAAGCTGAAGAGTTAGTAAAAGAAGGGAATGTTGCTCTTCTCAAACTACATGGCCTTAATTATCCATATTTCCACAGGTAATGTTTCCCCTAATGAGTTAAGAACTGCTACATATATAAAACTAATAGAAAATTTTACGAATGGTCCCTGTGATTTGACCGTATTGCAAGTCTTGTCCCCGGATTCTAAAAATTGCAAACTTAGTTCAAACATTTGTTTTATGAGAGGGTTGCATGTAGTGGCGAAGCTTGGACTACGACACCGGGGGGGGGGGGGGGGGACTCAATATGTATACATAATTTCACAAACTGAAGGGGCCAGGCTCAAATTTTCGGCCGAAAACGGCTAAATTTACACTATGTATTAAAAATTTCGGACGAAAACGGGTAAATTTACACTATTACGCACAAAAACCGGGGGGGGGGGGGGGGGCACCCCCGGCCTTAACTAACCTTCACCAGTGGTTGCATGTTTAGTCACCACCATTAATCCAAGTTAGTTTTTAACAGAAAGTGATGTCATGTGCCGTTTATGTGAGGGTAATTGTGTCTTTTCAAATTTAGAACCCTTATAAAATACTCTTTAAAACTCCAGAGTTACTAACATCGACTTCATCACCTTCACTTATACATTGAACCTTTGATTTTGCACTGACCTTCGAAGAACATCATCACCTTCGAGCACAAGGAAGGCAGAATGTGCTGGTTCCATATTTGAAATGCCACAATTACCCTCACATGAATGGCACATGACATCACTTTTCCGTTTAAGACTACCTGGGATCAACGGTAGCGACTAAACGTGTAATCATCTCACAAATGTCCGTATTAAATTTGCAATCTCAAAATCCAGGGACCAAACTTGCAATAGGGTCAAACCACACGGACCATTTGTGCAACTTTCTCAACGACTAATCTTGTGTTTTGTGTTTGTGTTCAGGCAAGCAATAGGTTTGCATGTGCACTTCTGGCTTTAGCTTTACTTTTTACCATTATACCCTTCAGATACGTGGTTCTTCTTACGTTTGTGGAAGAATTTACCAAGTTTTCGCCTATGAGAAGAGCAGAGACGGAAAGATGGATGCGGAGGTTAAAAGAGTGGTGGATTAGTATACCCGCAGCTCCAGTGGTTATTGAAAGAGCTCAAGAAGATAAGAAGAAGAAGTAATGCAATTGCATGCATTGTACCTTGAAGACATATGAAGCATGATGCATTTGGGCTGTGTATGTATATAGATCATAAATTTGTCATTTTGAGTTGTGAGTAGCTTCATGTTTTGTTTGCTAGAGGCCGCAAAAAGGTCGATTGGTGACCCGAAACACTTTTTGTATAGATTTTTTTATAAATAATTTATCTGTTAAGTTTATTGTTATTATTAATTTTGTATTATTATAGTAACAAACTGTATTTTTTTTTATTTTGTGATTTGGTATACTATGGTTGCTTTCAGTTTGTTTGACTCAAAATCAACTTATTTGACTTACTTACATACAGTCTCTCTCCTTGAAGATGAAGGTGTCTTGTTACTCTTGTAGATAATGTATTTCACTAGCTAGTGTATATATCGATCGATAGACACGAGTGTACTAAACATGCATTTAGAAAGGGTAGAAGTAGAACCAGAACAAGTGAACGCGAAACAACACAACTGTTTCTTACAAATGTGCAATAACTTAATGATTTGACAACTCTTGCAAGGATTGTTGAGGCACATATTTAATATATGCATAAACTTGTTTAAACTTTAAACTCTTATGTATAATATGGCTTTAAGAATTAAGAGTGATAATTGTTTTTCGAGAGATGATGTGGCAGTTCAATTTCCTAGTGTTATTTTGTCGTGTTGTTCTTAACAACCTAGATATGTGATCACTACATATGGATTATAGGAATGTCTCAGCCTAACTTGTATCTAGCTTGTTTGTAGTTGATTGCATTGTTTGTCAAGTATTAATTGCTTACAACAGAGTTAATTGCCTCTTATTTTAACTATGCCATTACCTATTATAAAGCTTTTTACCTTATTATTGCCGGTTCAAACTTCAAAGCCTTTATAATTATAATAATGAGATTTAATAAAGGAATTTAAGCTTTATATTTATTTCAGGATTTCAAAAATGATTAAGTCGTCTCTATTCTCACTCCCTATTATCTCACTCATGTTTAAAAACATTCTTAGGAGTCGTAACTTTCCTACAAGGAGCAACACTTGTTTTTAAATAATACCTTTTCTCATGGCATTATTAATAAAGCCAAATGGTTCAAAACCCAATGAATCGATCGGCAAACCATGTGGATGTATGTATCATTAAATGGTCTCTTTACAGATCACTTTCAGATTAAAGTATTTTTTTGATACTCTCAAAATATTTACTCGGATAAAACAAGGAGAAAACAACATGAGTATGTTTTTCGGTTCTTCTGTATGAAAACAAGTACCAAGTTCATATGCAAAAATAGCAAAGAGATTCCTTGCATATATAAAGAATCATCGCAATGTTTTGTTGAACCACTCTTTGTTACATGGTATATCATTGACGGTTAAAATAGTGGAGTTATTGAATGACATTTAGTTCATTAGTAAGCGTTAACTTTAATGTTGACCACCCAAGTTGTTGGTATACACTTACTGCTCATTGTAGTTGTCGTTACTCTAAGTTGCTACTAGTATCACTTGATGGTCATGTTGTCACTACTGATAGCATTTTATCGTTGATTATCGGTTACCATTGTTCAACAGTTGCAAACGACGATAAAACCCGTTCAAATTTTCATCAATCATGCAAATCTGAACCAACTTCTAATGATTTTCAACAAAGTAACTGTTACATTCACATTACGGCTTTTCCATCTATCTCCTACACTCATATAGAGTTATGAATCATTCAAATGTACACCTATTTAAAAATAAATAATAAATATAAAGTCAAAAGAGAAATAACTATTTTAAAGTTCAAGTCAAATAAGAGCGTTAGAATTAGTAAAACATATTTCCACACCAATTTTATAGATTGATCGATATAATCCTTTTAGAGTTTTAGTCTTGATTGTTCAACCGTGTTTGGATCTGAACTTATAAATATTGTTGTTCTCTCCAATAACGTAAAACATAATGCTAGTGTCCGATGCTAGAGAATTATCTAAAAGCACGAACATGTTGACATACCCATCGTGAGCGTTCTTTTGAGCCCAGACCTTGCATCTAGGCTCCAACTTAATACGAAATTCCACAACAAATGAGGCTTTTTACATGTTACAACTCACAACTAACCAGAAAAGGCTAAATTAAAATTTAGGGTTAATTTAATATGAATTTTATGTTTTATTCTTTTCAACCTAAAGAACATGGCATCTTGGTTTAGTCTATTTGCATGACCTTGCTAGTTCTCTTTTAAAAAAGTTACCCCAATTAAAAAAATAAAAAGTACTCTAACACAATAATTAGTGATTAAACAAAGAATACTCAAAAGGTTAATAATCAATCTCTTTCAATGATATAAACACCGGCTCTAATTCAAAACCCCAGCATCTTAATCATATCATCATTAACATAAACCTGACTCAATCAAAGTGTAAGTAACACCAAACATCATCATCATCTACACTTGCAAACCATCAAATCCACACTGCTTGTAAATCAAAGCCTGCTTTGACGGACTTATAGCTATTCCACAATCAATTGACGCCTACAACAAATAAAATTATCATCTATCATTTCACACATATCTCAATTATATTTACAACTGTGTAAGTATGTAATTACACTACTTGATTTTTACAGTGTAATTATACTATTTGATCCTCACCTTTAGCATGCTAATTTAATTTGTTTGTATTTGATCCAAACTCATAATAATAATTACTATTAATTTTACTTAATTACCTGCACAGATGGTGAATTTAGCCCTAGGATCCGGATCTTGGCATTCACATCGCCCATAATCTTCAACTCCACTCGATCATTAACCGTAGCATCTTTAATCAAATCCGCAGCATCCGCTTGCATCAGATTAACACGATCCACAATCACCGTAGTCTGAATCTGCCGTACACTGTGCGCCGGTTGGAAGAATCCAGGGACGGTGCCACGGCCTAACGGAATGCCGCGGTACATGATGCTTAAGGTGGAGGTGCCGTACTGGATTCCTACGGTGTTGTCGTTTTTGGCGGTGAAGAGCATGCGAATGGCGAGTGAGAGTGAGGCGGTGGTGGCTACCGGAGCGGCGAGGTTGATGTACTGTACGGCCACTTGTTGGAGTTCGAACTGAGGTTTTTTAGGCTTTACGGCGAGGATGATGACTAGGACGACGGTTAGGGTTAGGAGTAGGAGGATGAGGCAGCAGCAGCAGCCTCTGATTGACGCGCCACCGCCGGAGGAGGAGGAGGAGTGTGGATTGTAGTGGTGGTTGGTGGTGGTGGTGAGTCATGTTAGTGTTTACGGTGGAGGAATGAGTGGGACGGTGTGGAGTGATTAGTAATGAATAAACCATCTAACAATGAATAATGGCACAACTTTGAGTAAGAATTCCTTAAAGATAAAGGACAATTTGTTTAAACGCATTCTCATAAGTTTGTGCATGTATACTTTAATGTATCCAGAAGCCTTATATTCATGGGGATTCGGTAATTGAGTTTTAGATTATGAGAGCGTAGCCCTTGTGTCGTTAATCATGGACATGCAAGTTTTTTTAGAACTAGATGTAAGTTTAATATTGTTTTGCATGTGTGACCGTATTGGAGTTCTTTGACAAAACATTAATAGCGTAGTTGACTATTAACAAAATGATAAAAAAAAAAAAAAAAACACATCATACTAAACTAAAAATTGTTGTAACAGTTATTTATATAATTAAGAATTTATAAATAACACCAATATTTAAATATCACATTAAGACAAGATTATAAAATGCCTTGTTTGTTTGAGAAGTATGAAAAAGAAAAGCATTGTTATTCTAGACATAAAACGCGAGTATTTAATTATTTATCTTTAATAATAGAAAATGTGTCTCTATTAAATTAAAATTAACGTATATGAATGCCATATGTAAATTGTAATACCAACAAGTCGTTGTAGTATAGTGGTAAGTATACCCGCCTGTCACGCGGGTGACCCGGGTTCCATCCCCGGCAACGGCGTAAATTTTTTTGTCAACTTTTTCCTAGCCTAATCCAGCTCAAACTGCTAGTGGCAACTGATCTCGAGGTCTGGACATCTGCTTTCAAAATCAAAACCAACCAGGCAACAATCCAACCCCAAGTATGGTTCGTGTAAATGTTCATGTGGCTCCATGAACGTTTTGATTTCACGGTCTTTTTGCTTTTGTTGCATGATGTTATTTGCACTTCCGTCTTGGGTGCGTGTATTGTCAGTTTTCATATTGTTGTGTTGGATCACGATCCGCATAAGACCCAGCGCAATTTGGGCTGGCATGTTTTGCATAGGTGGAGGTTAGGCGTAGTATGGTGAATATTTGCATACGCTGGGTTGACGGTTGGCTATCACAAACCTTCGGCTTAAATTGTTTTCGCTTGACGACCCGACTTTTTTGTGCACCTTATTTGGTGTAGAAATAATTTTGAAGATGAAGATGAGAAGTGTAAGAGATGTAAAAATTGTGGCATGAAAATATATATTTATATACATAAAAACGGGTATATAATTTTTTTAAGTCCAGTGGACCAACGCTAATAAATCCATTGATAATGGTAACATGTCTCCACCACGCCATGAGTTCCAATACATGCTACCCTTATTCGCTTGAGCTACTCACCACAACCGTGCTAGCGTGATAGCTTTACCCGGGCTACTCGCTTGGTGTCAAGTTGAAAGCCCCGGTACCCTTAGGGTGCTATAAACATATTCAATAATAATCAAACGTTGGCAAAATACAAGCTAGAGTACATAGACGGTAAAAAAAAAACTAGAACTTGACATGAAACCTTAAAATTCGTAACACAAGATACATTTTTCGGATATTGGATTATTATCAAGAAATTGTGTATATAGCTTTATATGTTCTGGCCCGATTATGAGAAGACACCTATACATTTACCGAAAAATATTCTACTTTACATGTATGGCCCGATTATGATAAGACACCTATTCGTTTACCCAGGCCAAAAATATTCTGCTTTACATGTAGGTTGATTTTAATCTTAAAATTCTATTTCAATCCGATATAAGACTATGATTCACCAACATCGATGTCCCTAAAAGAGTACTTAGAGATGGTATTAGTCATTAACATTCTTCACTTTTAATGATTTAAATTTTTTCAGTTCACAAAACAATCCAAATTTCATATTATATTTCTAATACAATTAACTTAAAACATAAGCTCACAAACTTGATTTAGACAACCAAACCAAACCAAAAACATGATATAAAAGGAGGATGCAGGCTGCAAAAATAAAAGAACAAAAAGCTTGTAAAACCTAATTTTTCTTGCTTCTCTTTTCAAAATAAAAGAAAATGACTAATAAACCATAAAATCATCATAAGCTATTTCTGCTTTTCTCAAGTATAAGAAAAAGAAAAAAAAAACCCAAAAAATTCAGCAACAAAATCCCAGATTTCTTTGCACAACCAGAACCAATTCCCCTGATAAAACCCTAAACCCTTAAAACTGCAAATTCAAGCTTCCTTATGTTATGTACTTCTTATTCTTCATTCCAAATCTTCCACCAAACAAACAACGCTCTCAAGAGTCCAGCTTACCAATTGCCATTAATTGCTTCTGCAGTGTCCCATTTAATATCTTTGAAGCCGGCTTTACATTCATGTACTGCAAAGATAAATATAAGGATCATCATTTTAACATATTATTAATCTTATTCATAAGAGCCAAAAGAAGTGTTTGACGGGCCCGACCCCCCGTCATCCATCAAATTTCGACTCATACTATAAAATTAACTCAATTTTGACTGGAACCCAACTTAACCTGCTTCCCAACCAACCCGAGCTGTCACCCATCAAGATTCAACCCATACTAGGAAAATATCACATTTTGAGCAGAACAAACCTATTCGACCCATTTCCCTACCAGCCCAACCCGTGACAAGTCAAGTATCACCACATACTGGAAAAATGCCACATTTAACCAGAATCCTATTTGACCTGTTTCCCTACTAACCTGACCCGTCAAGTATATCAACCAATGCTAGAAAAACATCACATTTTGACCAAAGCCCTATTTGACCTGTTTCCCTACCAACCCGACCCGTGACCCGTCAAGTTCCGATCCATACTTTACGTTAATGAATTTTGTTGATGACTCATTTACTTTACGTTAGCATTAAGCAAAATCCACATAACCAAAACCAAAATTAAGGTAGTAAAATATCATAAAAAATAGTTTAAAATACTTACATTTTGGAGGAAAGAACTAATCTCCTCTTCAGTAAGGCCTTCCTCTTCCTCCTCTGCAGTTTCTTCCCAACCCATAGCCCGTAAAAGCCGGGCCTCTTCTTCCTCTGAATAAAGAATAACATCAGGGCCAGAACGGGCCTTACCATTAACACAAGATGTCATGGGCTCACCACCAGTATCATCACCATTGCAGGTCAGATCAACCTTAGTCTCAGTCTCACTAGACTGGTCGGCAACAGTTGACCCCGGTCCACCCTCATGAGTAGCCACGGGTTCATCACGGTTTTCATTGGGTTCACTAGAAGACGTGTTACTATTACTCATGGATTTCTTCCTCATAAGATTAAAGAAGTTGCTCCGGCTCTGGGCATGTAACGAGGGTTTCTTCTCCAAATTAGCAACGGTTGGGCCGTTTTTCAGTGGAGCAGGTCCAACAGCAGGAGGGTTATTTGGTAATTTAGTACCGACACCTGTAGGGCTTAAACTATCCTTTGCAGTGAGTGTTGTACCATTCCGTTCTCGTGAGGGTTTGAGGATGAGAAGTTTTCCCACAGTAGATGGCTTTGAAACATCAGGCTTCACGGCAACAGGTTTGGGAGTGTTTGGATTATTGGTAAGGTGTGAACTTTGAAACTGTGATTGTCCAATTTTCAATTTTTGTTTTTCAGAAGAGCTCAAAGCCTAAACAATATCAAAACAAACAGCAAATTAAGGTCTTGTGATCACATTTGATACTTTACTAGTATTAAAATTGAATTAAACATAAACTTGAATGAAAGATTAAGTTAACACTTAAAAGCCTAGTAAATTACAACTAAAGAATCTAAAGACATAAGTAACATAAGCTACAAGTATGAAATTTAAAACAACTACATAACCAGATATACATTGAGTTAATCAGATAAGAAAGTTAGAAACTACGAAAATAATCTAACTTAGAAACGCATTTTGGTATATTTAACTAGTGGCATTTTGGTAAATAAGTGGAAAACTAAAAGCATAATGTACCTAGTGGAAATTAAGTGTATAGAGTAACAAAAACCAAGTAGAGTAGTTTAATTACACTCAACAATTTACATGTGCAATTTACAAGTAGAGAAGATTACTCTGCACGTAAATTGTATAGTGTAGTTAAATTACTCTACTTGGTTTTCGTGATAAAGTGTAATTACACTATTCACTTGATTTCCACTTACCAATTTGCCACCGCGTTCAAAATTCCTTCAGTTCATATTCTTTGCACGTATATTTTACTTTGTATTTAATCTATCCTCATTATAACTATATATACATCTTCCAACATTAAATATAACCTAAACAGTTAATGCGGAAAAATACCGGATATCGGTCAAGGACCGATATCTAAGATATCGGTTATCGCAGTGAGATATCGGTGGGATATCGGTAATTTTAATATCATGTAAAATTCATATATATAACAATTTAACACTAATAATTCAGTATAGTCTTCTACCATTAACAAAGTAACCTTTTGCAAATTGCAAAAACACTAACAATCGTAGCAAGTAAGAATTGATTAAGACATAAAATACTAATGTTGAACACTAAAAGTTGATTATTAAGACTTAAAACAATGATATCGGGATTATCGGTGATATATCGGTCAAATATTAGTCCAATATCGGTCAATATCGTTGATATTATCGGTACCAATATTCCGAACCGATATTCAGATTTATATATCGCCAAGGGACCGATAACCGATATATCGGTGATATATCGGCGATATCGACTGCATAGAATATAACTTCAAAAGGTCATTTTATGAATAAACATTGCGCGTTAGAGAAAATATTCAGGGGGTGTTTGGGATTTCCTTATTTCACTCCCTCATAACTTTTCCCATTAGTTATACGTTACAACTTTGTAACTTATTAACTTATACTCAGAATAACACACAATACCAAACATTTTTTTAACTTTTACAAAAGTTAAGAAGTCATAAGTTTCTAAAAATAAACAATCCCTTAAAAGAATTTGCTCTATCCAAATTAAAGTATTTCCAAATAGTTCTACATTACAAATGTGCATATAGCAAGTCGAAACAGCAGTTATTTACCAAAAATTGAACCCTGGAAACTTTACATACCATATAAATACCATATAATCATTGTTACCAACATAACAAATAGTGTACATGATGTCCAAAAAAAGTATAAAAATGTATTTAGCCCCACAAAAGGAAGTGTATCGACTCTTACAAGATCAAAATAAGGTAATCTAAAAATTTTATAAAACAGAAACCAAACTGTATTATGTATGGGCTAAAAAAACAATAATTGCTTACCGATGTTTTAGACATAGGAGTCATGGGAATTAATTGCCTGGATTGCTTAACAGCAAGCTCTTCAAGTCTTTGAGTTCCCACAGTCAACTACAATGGATAAAATACTAAATGTAAGCATATGCTTATGATCATAAATTCACTATTTTCAGTTTTATGCAATAAATACCATAGGAGTCTGAGTTCTTGGAGGGCCTTGAGCCAAAGTTTCAGCCATGTTTCGTCCACCTGCAGCTCCAGAAACAGAAGCCGGATGCACCAGCGGTGCAACCGATGAGCCATTTCCATTACTACCAACAATCACAGGCACCTCAGCCAGAGCCGAGGTCCACCCATCCCCACCAATCACACCCGAGTTACCAACTGGCAGACTCTGAATCGCAGATGTCACCTTCCCTATATCATTATCCACTCCAAGAGACGGGAAATCCCTCTCAAAAGAAGCTTTCTTCACTATACTCAAATCACTCCCTACCTTTGCGGCCCCCGACTCGACACGTTTACCAGGTAAACTTGAATGTGACCGTCTTAACCCGTTTTTACCAAACCTAGTAGGCAAAATGTTACCTAACGGGTCAGAATAATCGACACGCCTACTTTCTAATCTTTCCTTATTTCTAAACTCAAATATGTCCTTATCCAGATCCCGATCGCGATCTCGATCACGACCCCTATCGCGTTGGTTACGGTTAAAACTACTGTAAGATCTTGAATGAGCCGAACCGTTATTAATAGAAGCACGGCGAAAAGGTCCTAAATCTTTTTCCAACGACTTGTTTCTCACTGTTTTCGAACCACCTTGTTCATCTACATCAAGAAAGAAACTAAATGAATATATACGATAACATAAACCTAAAAAGTTAAAAACAAACATGAATACAAGAATTACCAGAATGCAATGAAGATGACGCGCTCGAGCCTCCACTATTCTTTAACCATTCGGGTACAAATGTAGGCCTAGTTTTGTCCATAATTAATATCAAGCATCATAAGAGAGTAACAAAAATGTCCGAAACTGCATCAAGACTGACTCCAACCAAGAATGTAGTATTGTTTTCTCCTCTAACCAACCCGCTAACCCGTAAACGACTCCGAAACTATCACCTACACTCTAATTTCAGTTTCAAATCCCCATGGTGAACACAAACCCTAAATATTCATCACCAAGAAACACAAAATTGAACCCTTTGTGAATGAATTAACACACAGCCATTTGAAATGAACAAACCCTAGAACGAAATTAGCAGAAAGTGACGGAGTTAGGGTTTATCCGTCAAACGAAAATTCGTCAAAAACAGAGAGTGATTAACCCTAACGAAATTTCGCCTAAAAACCCCTAAAACGGCGGCTATTATATCAACGATTGATTATTAGAAATTAATAACAAGGAAAACGATGAATTTGAATTGGGTTAAATGAGATATTATTATAGAGAGATGAAAAGAGAGTGTGATTAATAACCAACCCTAACCGCTTTGAATAAACTGAAACCGGTTTGATTGCGTCTTGAAGAAGGAAGAATATATTATTATTATTATTATTATCGCAGTGTTTGTGTGTGTGTGTTTGGGGAAGAAGAAGAAGAGATTGTGAAGGTTGGTGTGTGTGTTTATATATATATATATATATATATATATATATATAGTTATACAATTGATTTCAAATAGGTTTTATTAACCCTAATTTTACTATTTGTCTTTGTGTTTTTGTTTTGTGAACTCATACCACTCCCAATCAAACCCTAATTGGTTATTAGAATTATCTATCTACTAAATATAATTATCAAATCGGGCTAAATCGTTAAAAGCTTATAACTTAACAAATCAAGTAATCTGGTAGCTTCTAAGGAGAGATGAGTGATTAGGGCGCGTCACGTAGTATGTTATGAGAGTCAATTCTATAGATTATTATAGATATGGATAGTTTTTTTTTTAATTTAAAGACCAAAAAAGAAGTTTTATTCATATTGTTAGTTGTACCATCGCGTTATGATCGTCTGGTAGTCTAGAATGTTCACAGAACTAACCCATCCGCCTGTTAAAAACTATTATTTGTGTTCCGGTATTGCAAATTATACAAACACTACTTTTCTCGTGTTATTGTTGGTGATCTCGACATGTTATGTACCCAAAGGAAGCCCATGAGTTTTATCTATCCAATCACATTCTCCAACATAACTGGTTTTCTATTGAACGTCAGTATGTTTCTTGATTTTCAAATGTGCTAAATCATGATAAGGCAAACGACATGAAAAATCTTAGACCATTTTGTTTGGACATTAGCGAGTATTTGTACAAACTCCAACAAATTCCTAGTACAAAACACAAAAATTGTTAAAAACAGAGATTACGTTTTGCATAATGTTCAAGATGTGTAATAATCTAAAATAACTAGCATTATATTTTTTATTATTTTTATTATAGATAATTAGTTATAAGTAATACCATTCCTAATCTATGGCTGTAAAAATAGCATTGCTAGTATGGATATTAGTTGATGCCAATGATGAATCCATCGTGACATATCTAGACAAAAAGTCAATGCAATCAATCAAGCTAAGAGAAAAAACTAAAGTATTCACTGAAAATGTATGGCTTTAATAAACGCCATATTAAATATGATAAAAGAAAATAAATCACTTAACAAAATCCGGTCATTTGTAAACAAAGGGAGCAAATTCTTACAAAATAAAATTAACAATTGTAAGACTTAAAAGAGATATAAAAATGTTTAGAACTTTAATTATTTTTATAACTACTTTTTTATATAGAACAGGTTAAAGTTTTAAAATAATTATAGGATCTTTATAAAAGTGCAAGAGAATTCAAATGATTAGAAAAATCTTTCCAAAAGAAGGTCTCCTAACATGTATTATGGTTTTCAATTCAAAACACCATAAAAGTGTGTTGTCTTGACAATTTGAAGGATGACATAAATTTGAGTTTGTTTGGCTTACCTAAATTGTTTGAATTTTATTCTCCTCTTAAAAGGTCAATATTTGGGTTTAAAAGATGCTTACAAACCTACTTATTTACCGATAACCCATATAAAGTAAACTAGGGTATAGGCCCGCGTGACACGCGGGTGGAATAACATGTCACTAAACATAATCAACTTAAACATCAATTTAAACAAATATATATTTCTTTAACTATTAAAACTTGGAGATTTACATGAAGATATTGATTTTGAGTTATAAATTTGTAAGTAACTTCTGAATATAATTGAAATCTTAAATGTTATTAAAATTATTAAATATTGTCTAAAACTTTTTACACATATAGTTATAATTAAAATTATGTAGTAACAAAAATTATATATTATTGAATAAATTGTGTAAATTAATATTATTATTTACAAAACATGCATCATATCATGGATTTTAATTTGAATGGAATATTTTATTTCAATTTTGGCAGATATTTGGGTTTGAGAAATTATTATGACAAATTTTTAGTGCAATAATGTATGGCATATTGGTATAATCACGGAATTTAAAGATAAAAAGAATATTACATGGTAAAATTTTTTGTGGCATATTTTAGGGATTCACTCAACATATATACTCTAAAGATTAAATATGGAAGTTGTAATAATGTTAATTAAAATTGTGTAATCAAAAATAATATATTTTTTTTACTGTGTTGATTTAGTTAAATCGTTATAAATTATGATTATTAAAATTAAACTCTATAAGTTATGAATTCATATTATTTTGAGAATCAGAATTTGATATTCGGTTAGATATATATATTTTATTTTTCACATCTAGGAATAAATATATTAATGAATTTAGTTGAAAGTGACATTAAAATCATAATAACTTGAAATATTTAGATATGGTTATTAAAAATTATTTTTTTATTTAAGGCATGATTATTGAAAAAATTATAAAATGGTCAATTATTCATTAAAATTCGGTTATTTGTAAACTTTATATAAATTGTGAGAATCTGAATTTGAATGGTTAAAATCGGTTTCTAAAATGTCATATTAAATGTGTATTATTTAAAACGTAAAGTACGATAATATTGGAAAGTATAATAATGTTTTAAATTGCGTTAACATTGATGATTGACAGTGATATTAAATTTCAAATGAATCAAAATGATTAAAATATAATAAATGGACTTTGACCCAAATAAATTACATAAATTGTGAATAATACATGAATAATAACAAAAATATACATCAATATTAAACAAAAAATAAGAAATCGTATCAACAAATCCCCAATCCATGAAATTAACTATATCAAGTTGGAGATATAACCTGAAATGGGAAAATTAAATATTAATATTAATATTAATATCACAGTTAACTAAAATATTTGAAACATAAAAAAAATTGGTTAAAAGGGTAGGAGCTTACACTGTTGCAGAAAATTTAATTATGAAAAATATGATAAACGATTATGTGAAGGGTTCGTATTATATAGTAGGATGTGAAGAATATACATTTTGGTAAACGTATTATGTATAGAAACTTTCTAAACATAAGTTTGAATATAATTAAATCGGTTTATTATAAATATTTTTTTCCTAAAATAACCGATTAATTATATTGAAAATGTATATTTAGAATTGTTTACTACATTTAAGGTTAATCAAAATCAGTTAACAAAAACAATAATAAGTTGCTTAATTTAAAAATGAAATAATAATAAGAATAATATATAAACATTAAACTCTCTCCTTAATTATCGTTTTTATAGTCAAACATTATAATATATTTGAATTTTAAATTAGTGAAAAATAAAAGATTAGTGTAAAATAAAGGATTAACATTTTTAGAAACTTCTAAAATATATTATATTTGGAAAAATAAAAGATTGATCATAAAAGAAAGTATATTTAGAATCTATGATTATATACTATTATATAATTAATATTATATAAAAACATAAATTATTTCCTTAATTATAGTTTTTTAGTCAAAACTTTAAATATAGTACGTAATAATTTGAATTTGAATTTCAAATTATAGTTAAAAGGTCAACTAATAACAGAATCAGTTATCACCATTAATATTTGTATAAAATTATATAATAAATTTTATTTGTAAGATGAATATTATAATTTAATATGTATCTTAAAGATCAATATTATAATTTAGTTTAGTAAGCTTAGTATATTTATAATTTATTAAATGTTAATAAAAAAATTAGTAATCTTATAATTAATATTTCAGGAATATTAAATTAAAAATTAAAGATCATAACCCAATAAAACATTAAACAGTACTGAAACAAAACTGGCCGGAAAAATATAAAAAATTGGACGGAATATATGATTCTTAATATTTAGTAAAGAAAAAATAAAAAATTGGACGGAAAAATAACATAAATTAGACATAATTTTAGAATTGGAAAAACAAACAATAAAAAGTTGGGCCAATTTGAAAAATAACATATTTGTGTTACAACATTGATATTGTGGAAGATTATAATTACAATTTATAACCGGATAATTTAAATGTGTCTTACCGGAAAAACGAAATAATGATATTTTCCATGATGAATGTGATTTTTTATTTAGAACCTAGAAGAACAACATGTAAAAAAAAACATGAAAGAAAAATATAAAACTTCAAATAAATATAAAACAACCATTGTTATAAGTATAACAAATAACCGGAAAAACTTAACGGAAAAACTTATCGGAAAAACGTAAATACGTCCACATATTAGTTTCATCGCTGTTTTTGATTTACAACCTAAACTGATTTTAATAAAAATCAGTTAACAATGAAAATAAAGATAAAATGTAGAGGAAACAATAACCGGAAGAAAATATAATGTTGCCGAAAATATATATATCAACAATCGGAAATTTTTTATAAAATATAAACTTACCGGAAAACGATTAATACAAATCTAGATCTAGATCAGTCGGAATATTTGAGAGGAAAGAAAAATATAAAACTTCAAATAAGTATAAAACAACCATTGTTATAGGTATAACACATAACCGGAAAAACTTAACGGAAAAACTTACCGGAAAAATGTAAATACATCCACATATTAGCTTCATCACCGTTTTTGATTTACAACCTAAACTGATTTTAATAAAATCAGTTGACAATGAAAATAAAGATAAAAAGGTTAGAGGAAACAATAACCGGAAGAAAATATAATTTTGCCGGAAATACATATATCAACAATCGGAAGTTTATTATAAAATAAAAACTTACCGGAAAACGATTAATACAAATCTAGATCTAGAGTAGCCGGAATATATTAGAGGGTGAAAAGAGATCCGGCTAATAGAGAAAGAGGAAGAAATATGTTTAGTGTGAAAAATTATGAATTATTAACTCAAATATACATAAAATTTATTTCCATTTTTGAGTTAATTTCCATTGTCCACTTTCAATACAATATGATTTTTAATATATAAGATATATTTTTCATTTTTAAAGACATCAAGATAGCTTAGTTGGATGGTTTGTGTGCTATGTATTAAGACTTTCATCTCGCTCAAAGCCCAGGTTCGAATCCTAGTCCACGCAACTAATTTTTGATTTATTAAAAAAAGGTTTGATGACACGTGCCAGAATATTAGGGCACATAAGAATGGAAACATGCTGACTTGATTGCACATGTGGACAACCTAGAAAAAGGTCATGCGTCCACATTGTATTATTTTAATAGTATTTAAAGATTCTTTGACACAAAAGTGTTAAAAGAGAGGTACAACAAGAAGTTAAATCTAGAGTTTGATGGTAGGTTGTAGCTATGCTTCAACCAATCTTCGAGCTTTTGATATTTTTTTTCTTTAGAAATTAATCTCAATCTCTCATATAAAATCAAAACTTAGACACTAATTGCACCCAATCTTTTGAAAACCAAGACACAAAAATTCATATTCTTTCAAGTGATCATTCATTCACACAACCCATTAATTTAAAAGATCAAGGTTAAAAGGTTGATTAAAGTTTGTTTTGTTTTTGTTTTTGTTTTTTTTTGGAACGACCAACTAAGTAACTTGCTTTTTTTATAATAAAATTTAGTTAACAAAGCAAGTTATTTATGTTCACACGCAAGAACCTTCTTGGTCACTTTCAAGTCCCAGATTGATAATCATACACGAATTAAATGACAAATTTTCGTTTATATTAATAAGAAAATCTAACTTAAAAAACTGATTACAAACATCAAACCCTAACTCGGTTTTACTCTTGATGAGCCCTAACTCGGTTACACCAACTTCACACTCTCTAATGTATAACCATAAATCGGTTTATATAGACTAACCTAACTTGCTAGCCAAGATATTACCAAATATAATAAAACTCTAATTCTTGGGTTGGGTCTTACACTCGAACCAAACAACAATTGAGCCAACACACATCATAGTATCAAAGGATTAGTACGATAATGCCTTATATTGTATACACTCATGATCATGCTACCGACCTCCCCTCTAAACCACACACACTATCTCTCTAGACCTATGTGTAGATATCTAGAGAGAGTGAACAAATATAAGCTTTTTAACTCATTTTAAGAATGCTAAGCTTGCTTGTCAACTCTTTTTATTAAATAAGTAAAGAGTTTTGGGGATATATTATACAAAACCGAGTTGCAGAGGTTTAAGTGGATGTTATCTGATATACTCTACGTCCTCTACCTAATTCTCCAAGGTAGTGATTATCGTTCTCTAACACACTATGTGAAGATAGTATATTTTTTACATTCCTACAAACCTTCACTATATCAAGATAGTATTCCCCTCCAAATGACCAACTAGTGATAACTGATAAGCAACTCATAAGCAAATCACTAGTCATAGATTAGTGATTCCCCAAACACTTATATAAGTAACTCATAAGCAAATCACTAGTCACAGATTAGTGATTCCCCAAACACTTATATGAGCAACTCATAAGCAAATCACTAGTCACAGATTAGTGATGCTCCAAACACTTATATAAGAGAGTATGAATGATGTTGTAGAACTTGTTCTTCTTTTTGTTCTTTCTTCTTCTTGATATCTTTTATTTAAATTGATGATAAACTTGAAGGATCTTAAAAGAGATATGCTAAGTATGTATGTTGAAAGATTAGAGTAAAATGGGTGAGGAAAATGTGTTGCGAAGGGTTCTATTTTTAGGCACACCACCACAAAACCCGTGCAAGGGATTGCACCTTCTACGGTCGATTCATTGATCGTGGACGCGTATGTACCTTGTTTTGGATAGAGTATTTCGGAACATTGTACAAAATCTTGTCCACTTTTACAAGCCCTTTTCTATGGATTAAAATTTGTTATTGAGTTTCCAATGTAACTTGTTAATTGATTTTCAAATGATTTAATAACCAATGTGGATGTAGTCTTTTGTATAAATAGTTAATGAAGTGTGTTGTTGCCACTTTTGTCAATGTAAAATCTCCTTGTAAGAGATGCGTTTATTTGCTTCTATAAATTTTAAGACTTGCTTAATCTTTTGTCTTTTAAAATTCAAATCTGTAAGTAATTCTAAATAAAATATTTAAAATTTTTCGGCAAGACGTATTTAGAAAATTCTTTTATAGTTCCATCTGTCGCAATGCATGTAAATCGGCTAACTGTGCATTGGCTTCGGTCGTAGCACGTATGGTAGTGTGCGGTCCAGACTCTCGGTCTCAAAACAATCGAACATATCTTGTAGTCGCTCCACGTCTGCGCAAGTCCCTTCCTTGGTTCGTGTCGATGACGAGCCCTCCATATTTCCTATTGTTTTTACTTCGTCTCCCAGAGGTCGGGGCAACTCTTATACGTCGTCTTCCACTAAATTAACCCCGTTTTCCTCGTTTTCATCGACAAGGTCAAAGTTACGAGCATCGGAGCGGGAGACGGGTGCGCTCGGATTTGTGAAAGACGAGGTCTTTGAACTTTTGACGGTCGGGATGATTCGCCGGATCGCGAGCGACAGTCATATGAATTGAATAATATTAATTTTCATTTTAACACCGGCGATAAGGGCATGTCACCCCCTCCACGTTCTCAAAAGTTATTGGTTTGGGGGGGGGGGGTCAGGAGACATCGGGGCAATTATCGCCCACTATGCTTGTTGGCTCATAGTAAAACTGAAGCTAGATTTTACCTTTTACGAAACCATAGAGCAAAACCGAAGCGTAAGTTTTTTTTTTTTTCCATTTGTGCCCTCCCCAAATGTATCGGAGGTTGAAAGCGTGAGTGGGCCACCCACCAATCGCTTAGGCCATTGAATCGGTCCTCCACCCCACCCAACTAACGGAATATATTATATTTATATAATAATAATAATAATAATAATAATAATAATATAACTGCTTTCTCTTCTGCTCCGGTGATCCTATTGCGTTTTCCGAACAAGGTATTCATTCTTTCTTCTATTATTATACGATTTAGGGTTTTTTCACCTATAAATTGAAGCGTTTATTGATAAATTGATGATGCGGTTGCAGGTTATTTCTTTCATCAATTTCCAAGTGTAATTCCTCATTGTTTTCAAAATGTATCAATTGATGTGATTCATTAATTATATACACAATCATACACACACACACATATATATACAAGTTTTCATGAACTTTGTCTTATTAATAGAAATGTTAATGGATCGTTTCGTTCATCGTGCTTTAATTTGGATTTAGGATACTTGCTTAATTATACAGATTAACATCTACAATTGTAAACGCTGAGTCCGAGCTCGGCTCGTGAGTCATTTTTTCAAACTCGAGCTCCGGCCAGGCTCGGCTAGTTTATTATTTCGTAATTGTTAATTGTTTTTGTATATTTGAGAAAAAAACAAACGAGCCTAAGCTTGGCTCGAGCTAGTTTGCAGTACCTTAAATGAGCAAAAGCTCGGCTCGAGCTAAGATATGTAGTTTGAAACTAATACATAGAAGTTCAGAAGAGTTAAAACTCGACGAGCCTAAACGGTCTCCCCATACAAGGCTCTAGCTTGGGTTTGATAACTAAACGAGCTTTATTTGGGGCTCGGGATCGATAAGACTTGGCTCTCCTCGAGCTATTTTTTTTATCAATCTGATCTCAAGTATTTTGCGAGTGGCTCGGCTCGTTTGCAACCCTAGGAATGATGTAATTTTGAGAATTTTATGAGGCATCTCTAAATTTCAAAATACCTTTTTTCAATGAAGAATAGAGAACTGCTTTGTATCAAAATTAATTTCCTATAAGTATGAAGTTATAGAAATTATGCAATTTTGCAAGACAAAATCCTGAAGGAAGGTACTATTAGCATGAATATTCTTGTGTTCAAGTGTTAACAAGTTATACAGATTACAGGATTTCTACTTGCATAGTTGAAATGTTATTGATGCTTTGTCTAGTGAAATAATGTATGTATTAATGTTTCATTTTGTTTTGTATTTAAGGGCTGATGAACCAGTTGACCAAATGAAGTATTTGGAAGATTCTAGCAAGCCAAAGTGTGTTAGACCTCTCATTGAGTATCAGGTGCTTTCATAATCCACTCTTTCACATCCTAAGTACTGAATTTGCAGTTGTATTTTCAATATGGTTTAGTATCTAAATTGGAAGTGACACATTTTTTATCCCAAATTGACAAAATACCTTTTTATAATGAACAATAGAGAACTATTTGTTAAACATTCAAGGGGCGGTGCACTGGTAAGCTGTAAGCACCTGATTTCCCTTTAGCAGAGATTCAAATCTTGCTTTCACTGGTTTCTCACCACAACCTCTTGAAGGCCACACCCGCAAAACGCAAGCTGTGGTTTACTTGATCTCGTTGGTTAGCAAAACGGTTACCAAATTTGCATTTTTTATATTTTTCTATGGTAGAGTGCTTAGTTAGTGATTTTCCAACTTAAATTTCTTTACATAGTACTAAGCAACAATGCTTATAACAAACGTGACACTAAATTATGGTGCGCAATCTATGAAAGTAGCTGGAAAGATATATCTGTGTGTGATATACCTCCATAGCCATGCCAGAAAGAAGCATCTCCATAGCCATGTCAGAAAAAAAATCATCTTCATGGCCATGCCATGTCTCAAAGATGTCATGCGTTCACTTTTGCTTGTGTATGATTAGCTTAATTACATTGATATTGTTGATAGGTGACTACTGGTTGTGTAGAAGATGTTTTCATGAACATATTAATGTTATTAAGTTGATGGTACACGAGCACAAGTGGGTACACAACATGTATGTCGTGTATGTCATGGCTTTGGAGGTGGTATTTTCTAACATGGCTGTTGCAGATATCCCACCTGCAACAATGGCTATTTTTGTGATTTTTTTAAAATTTAATCAAGGGTAAACAATAAGATGCATGTTGAATATGTATCTTCAAGTGTTAGCTGGAAGTGTATTTCTGGAAATTGAATGTAATTCCCACATGGGAAGACGACAAAAATGGAACTGCAAATTAGTTCAAAATTGGCATGCACTAGTTGGGTCTGAAAATCTTATTGGCAAGTGTTAACTGAATTTAACATCTATGATGTCCTATATGCTTCAGATTTAATTTTTTTGTATTTGTGTTTTCTTTACATGTCATTCTACATCAATATTAGCATGTGCGTCTTTTTAGAACTGTGTCTTAATTCAAATTGTTCTGTTTGATGAGACCACGAGTTTTTGGTTGCGTCTAATTCAAATATAGTGAAATTTACAGGCATGTATGAAACGGATAGAAGGAGATGAAACTCGAGAAAAACATTGCACCGGACAATACTTTGATTATTGGTATTGTATTGACAAAGCTGTAAGTTTATTTTCCTTTATCCCTAGTTTGCCATGTTGCTTTTCACAATTCAATCTGTTACCAAAACATGCTTCTGTGTTTGTTTCAGCTTCAGGTTGCACCAAGGCTATTTGAAAAACTGAAGTGAAAAAGAGATGTTTTACCAAGATGTATGGATTACATCTTGCTTGTCGGTTATTGGTTTGTTTAAGGTATATTCATCTGCATCGGCTTTCTTGATACTGTAGTCATGTAGTTGAAACGAAATAAGTAGCATCTCATCTTCATGGTGAAGTTTTAGATCTTCATTAATTCACTTGATGTTCTTCCTTTGGGTGTCGCGATGACAAAATGAGACTTACTTTCTTGTTCATGTGGTAATAAGGTCTGAACTCTTTCGTTACCTTCAAAACTTTCCGCTTAATTGTGATGATTCGGAAAGAAATGAAATGAAATTAAACGAGGTTTTATATCTTCGCGTGTTATAATGAGACAGATCAAGGAACTTTGTTTCACTGATGCTTCAAATAAGGAGATCAAATCCTTCTTGTACAATGTTAAATTTGTACTTCACATATCATAAAATATGGCCATAAAATGTCAATGTTGGAAGGTAATAAAAGTATTAAAAAAAACGTTACTTTGTTATAAAAAATAGTGCATTATTTTTCAAGACTGGGGTGCAAGCTGTGATCAAACAGGTGATCCAACTATCATATATAAATACATTTTTTTGTCATACATGGCTGGATATTTAAATGTTTGAAGAGGCTTTATCATCTAAAACTTGCACATCCTGTGGCTCTATTGCATTTTACTTTTGCGTGTGTTTCATCTAACATAAGCACACTCGCAATTCAGTTTGTCTTAATAAATTGCCCACGAGTTTGCGTATCTTTAAATCCTTATTAAATATTGAGCGCATGACCATCATCAATTTTTTTGCCTGCATTTTTAGCAAAAAGAACACCATCTATTCTATCTCACCAATTTGAGCATTCAATGCCAACTGACTAAATTTCTAAACAAAGCCCAACACATTAGTGAAGGACGGCTCTGAAAATTTACGTGTCTCTGCCGAGCCGAAAAAATATGCCCCTTAAACCTTAACATACTAAATAATGTAAACACATTTTTTATACGCCGATTAAAATTATAGCGATTAACATAAAAATTAGAAAAGCATGATATTATAATGAGTTTATGACACACTTAATAGATTAATAGCTAATTGAGGATTTGTGAAGCTCTCATAACATTTTTTTATAGCAAATTGGTGAATTAACTCTTCACAGTTTATGCTCTCTAATGTTCCGTTCTTGATAACTTTCATCGCCAACCCGCTAAGTCTTTCTTGAGGCATTTTGGGTGGAAAATAGGATGTCAATAACTATAATTTTGAAAAACTCATATTTTCAAATGCTATCGTGACTGCTGGTGTTCGAAGTCGACGTGGCTGCTGGTCTTCGAAGTCGATTTTGCTATTATCGCGCCTATTCGTTTCTTTTATTTATTTAGCTTTTATTGATTAATTAAAAGTACTTGACATTTTCCAAATTTTAGTAGGCCTATAAGTCTTTTGTTAATCCAAAAAAATGGGGTCTAAAAGGTGTTTGAGTAATATAAAAATAATGATTATAAACATTCGGGTATTCTACATATATAACACTGAGAATTTTTAAAAATTTTGTGCCCCCAAAGAAAACGTGCCCCGACCGGTCGCCCGCTTTGTACACCCCAAGAGCCGGCCATGTTAGTGATTACTGACGATTTCTTATTTTCACTCGCCATTAAAACCTAGTAATAAATCTCCGAGAGGCTACAAGGAAAACATGCGCATTGAGTTGTCATATAAAATTTTTAAATAGACATTTACTATTGAATCTTATACTTAAATTGCACAACACTGTCTTTTTAAGTGGTGAAGTTTGATCACTTCACATAACTAAACATTTTTTCTTCATACTTCAAAATATCATCATGCCTTTTAACTCCTACAAAGATGGTATAAGAAGGCGACAACATGAAAAAAAGACTAATCTGCAAACTTTTTCATACTTCAAGCAAAGGGCATCATCCTTCCTTTAACTCATAACTTGATAGAATAAAAATTTTGTGACATGAAAGAAGACACTGTTGTGATCAAGATTCTAGAGAAGATGTCTCTTAGAACCATGTTGCCACGAGTTTGATCCTCATCCTCCGACTTAAGATCCCTGGAACGAGACCTTTTGAGGCTTCCAGTATGTCATCTTCATCCTCTGAATGTCTATGCATACACCTTCGTCTGATCAAAGAGTCCTAAATATTCAAGAAACTTCGTGCACACAACATTCAGAAGAGAGCCACAAAACTCTAGTCTCTTTATAACAAGTGTCTAAAACACATCAATACATGAAGACAGTATGACGCTACTTTACATGCTTGCATCCTTCTCTAAATGGTTCTTGCTGGTCCTCTTTAAGACAACAATTGTCATTCTGAAAAACTTCAAAAGATAAGAAGAAATGATCCTCAAATCCTAAAAATATATGAAACAAGTGAACGTAAAATAAAAGCGTCAAGTCAGAAGCCTCCGAAGTCAAGTTTTAGAACACCATTCAAACTATCCTTCTTGTCATTTGTACTTATCATCTGTTCAAACACTTAGCGAGGCCTTGTAACAAAGTATCCCATCCCTTACCTCATGTATTCTCTTAGAATACAATGCCTATTTTAAACTCCTTCATACAACTCAAATATCAATTGTTTTCCACACTTATGGAGAGACTTGTTGGGATCTACAAATTTTATTACCTTGCAGGCTTGCGCACACGTAAAATAATAACCAGTTTAACTAATACGAAGATGTACTTTAATAGGAGAATGCGAAGAAGAAAGGTGGAAGCGGTGTAGCTATGGCTGTGATTTGGTGGTGCGAGCGAGGAAGGTGAAAGAAAAACGCGACGGTGGCTGATAAGGTGTAAGGATCGCAGAAAAAGAAAACACGTGTTAGGAATGAAGCGCTTAGCTTTACAACTACCCACGTTGAAATTCGTATTACCTTGTAGGTTGCACACACGTAAGAAAATAACCAGTTTAACTTATTCAAGGTTCATGAACAGTGAGTTTTGTGAGAGAACCGTCACTTGGTTTTTTATATTAATACACCACCATATTAAATAATAAATAGTAGTATAATAATAATAGTTATTATATAAAGGTGTTTGGGATTTCTTATTTTGCCTCCTTATAACCTTTCATTAAGTTAATAAGTTACAAAAGTGTAACTTATGGAACTCTTCCTCTCACAATATAAGCAATCCCAAACACATTATTACTTTTCAAAAAGTTTATAAGTTATAAGTTGGTGAAAATAAGCAATCCCAAACACAAACCTCCTTACAACTTTTCAATAAGTAATTAATAAGTTACAAAAAGTGTAACTTATTAACTTTTCCCTCTTTTACAAAAAAATCAATGTCAAACATCTTTATACTTTTCCAAAAATTTAATAAGTAGGTGAAGATAAGCAATCCCAAACACCCCAAATAAATATAAAGTAAATCAATAATAATAATAATTTATATAAAACAAAATAACGGTTATATTTAAATAAAATATAATGATAGTTATACAAAATAAAACAATAATAATAATAATTATATAAAACAAAAGAAAATATAAATGAAACTAGTTTGATCCTCCCGTATTACGGGAGTTTGTTTAAAGTTTTGTTTTTAATCGTTTTGCTATTTTATAATGATTATTTTATTTTTTTAACGTAGTTTTGTTTTAATTTAATACATATATATTAGTTTGTTATTATATTTTTTAACGTTTGGGTTTTATCAGTTGAGATGTTTAAGTTTTTTTAGATTTTTAACGAACAAACATAAACGAACACGGGCATGTTGATTTTTTTAAATGTACAAAAATGAACAAAAATATTTGTCTAATGAAAAAAGAGGCGTTGATTTAGTTGACGATGGTGGGTAGTATTGGAAGTTAACCGACGATCGAGATGATAGACCAGCAATGAAGAACATGTAAAGCAAAAAAAATTAAATTATGGTTTGATAATAAAGTGTTTATCAATAAATGAGATTTTATAACCCATTTAAGGGCTATTAGAGTTTGGTAAGACACATAACCCGTGAAAATTATTCTTTGATAATTAATGGGTTATTTCACAAATAAATGAGATGTTATAACCCGTTTAAGAGTTATTCGGGGTTTGGTGAGACCCATGACCCGTGAAAATTATTGTTTGTTTATGAAATAGTTTTACAATTAACTGAGATGTTATAACCCATTTAAAGACTATCCGGGTTTGGTAAGACCCATACCCACGAATTCGGGTCAAATGCATGAGAAATTTTATTTATAAATCAAGCAATCTGGTGGCTCTAGAGTATTGGGGGAGCAATTTCTTGAGTTTTTTTTTTCCATGAGATAAGAAAGGAAATGATAAAATTTTAATTTGAATCTTCATTCTTGAGTTTTTTTTATAAAAGAAATGATAGAAAATAATAGGAAAACTTGGGTGTTTTAAGTCCCAAAGTTTTCTTGCCAATTTGGCGTGATTTGGAAAGAAAAGAAAGGATAAATATTTAAAATTACCACTTTACCCTTCAATCTACATCTAATAACTGTTTTAAAAAGGCTATATTTGTAAAACTACACATTTTTTTCTTTTCCTTTCATTTCATTTAAACTAAAGAATATAATTAACCATTTATTTTCTTCTCATTTCTTTCATTTTTCATTAAACTAAATAATACATCATATGCATGTACTTTCTTTTCTTCTCTCGTCCTGTCCAATCTTATATGTTCCTTCCTTTTAATTAAAAACTCACCTGGTAGGATAAATAAATAACTTTATGTAAATGAATTCGGGTGGTAGGCGATAGCTGTTGAACATAATAGAAAAGCAAACCACTACTCATTGCTTCCGTTGACTGATGCTCCAAACCCTTGACCACCGATCAATTACTCATGTAAGTAAATTAATCCCTAACTGAATCCTCTCAGATCCGTTAATAGTTAATCTCGTGTTTAGATGATTAGGGTTAGGATATCTTCTTATCCATGTATTAGAAGATTTTGGAGTTATTATAGTTTATGAAACATGGATGTGATTCAATCTTTTGAGCTAGCTCTTTCCAGATCTGCTGCTTTTCGCAGATCGGAACCCGATATCGAAATAATTTTCATTTTGGGATATTATAGTTGGATCATAACATGTCTTTGGAAGATTTTTTAAGATAAATGTTATTTTTGTGTAAATTAATAGTGTATTTTGTAATAGGGCGGACGAAGAACCGGTTGACCAGAAGAAGTACTTTGAGGATTCCTGCAAGCCTAAGTGCGTTAGAGCTTGGCTCGACTATCAGGTTATTTATGTTAACCATTGAGCATATATTCAGTGTTTTAAATGGTTGTGTCATTTTGTATTTCAAGTTACCCATTGAGACTTTATTATGTGATTGTTTCAACATTATTACTGACCATGCAATATGATGGAGCTACTAGCTACAAAGTTAAGTGTTTCATCTTTGAGTTGACCGTGGATTGTATGACGGTCTATCCTAGTATTTGATGAAATACAAGTGATATGTGTGTCAATATAGATATTTTATATAGCTTTTGCCAATGTAGGCAACTTGGGAGGGTCAATGGGTCAATTCTGGTAATTTTTGGTACCATTTGAAACAGCCTTGGGTTGACCTGAAACTTTTGTTCAAATTTTAAAAAGGTTTTTGATGGGAGGTGTATGGGATTGCTTATTTTAGCCAACTTATAACTTTTTGAAAAGTTAAAAAGGTGTTTGGGATTGCTTATTTGTGAGGGGATGAGTTGATAAGTTATAATATTGTAATTTATAACTACTTATCCCAAAAATAAGTTAAGGAGGTTAAAATAGGGAATCCCAAACACCCCCCTATGAATAATACGTCAAGTATTATTACAAAAATGCATATCAATACTATACTTTTTTTTTTCTGATCGAAGGGTTTTAGTCAATTGTTTGTATTAAAATCTTGAAGTTATGCTTTATGCAACTGTTGACTGTATTCTTTTGTAATTTAGGGGTGTAAACGGGCCAAACCAAGCTTGAGTTTTGCTCCCTTAGTTTACGAGAGCTCAAGCTTGAGCTTGGCTTGTTTAGTTAATGAGAGCTCGAGATTGGCTCGTTTAGTTTGCGTTTAATTTACGAGAGCTCAAGCTCGGTTTGTTTTGAGCTCTATTTCTAATGCTCAACGTCGGCTCGTCAGTAGTTTTCCAGGCTCGAGCTCGACTTGTTATTATTTTATTAATTAGTTTATATACATTCAAATTTATATTCTATATATACTGTAATTATAATGTTTATATATAACACAACATATATATTTTTACTTATTTTTATCATAATATTACATGTAATAATAATTATTATAAATATGTATATATTTATTATATTAATAAAAATTTCTATAATTAATAGGCTGGTGACCCAGCTTGAGCTTGATAAGTGAAGCTCTGGTTCGGGCTCGTTTGTTAAACAAGCTTAGTTTTAGGCCCTAGCTCGTTTAAGCTTAGTTCGATTCAAGCTTTTAGCAAGCCGATCTCAAGTTTCTTACTAGCGGCGTGGCTCGTTTACCCCGTCGTAAGTAAGGGGGCCAAATTTGCCACTTCTACTTTCCAAGCTAGAGTATGGTCACAGGCAATGCGATTTAAACAAAAAAATATTTTTTTCTGTTACCTTGGGCATATGTGCTCCCAAAAAATAAAAAGCTGCCGGGTTTCTTAGATAAAGTGAATTATGATCAACAGGGATGTGTTAAAAGGGTTGAGGCAGATGAAACCGGGCACAAGCATTGCACTGGGCAGTATTTTGATTACTGGCATTGTGTTGACAAATGTGTAAGCTTATTTTTCAGTTATCTATATCTTTGAATAAATATAAATGTATAGATTTTCATTCATTTGTGTGTTTGCTGCAGGTTGCGCCTAAGTTATTTGAGAAACTCAAGTAATTGGAGGGATTTTATGAGGATTTTCAAGACTGTATCTTGATATTTATGATTCCTGTTTGGTTCTTGGAAACTTGTTTCTGCAAAAAAATTAGACTGAGTTGAACATGAATGAATAGTGTATTTGTTTGGAAGATTTTGATGGAATTTAACTGCTTTGAGTCGGTTTCAAAGAACTACTTTGTGGCCATAAGTTATGATGCAATAGCATAGCGGATCTGGTATTTTTGTTAACTAAGTATAAAAATGTATAATAACGATAAGTATTTGATAACTGCAACAACCTGTTAGCAGTAAACTCACGGCATCCCACCAATATGAGACTAGAAAATATGGTTATAAGTGATCATGTGAATTTGGATAGCCATGCGTCATAACTAAAGAATAGACCAGTGAGCAAGATATATTTAGTTATATTGTTACAAGTCATGATTATAGAGGTAGGGTATCAAAAAGACCCAAATACCCTTAAATACTACTCGCAGGTCATAGAGAACCCTCTTATAAACCACCCGCGGGACACTTGGCCACCCGCATGTTACGAGTAAAGAGGAACGTTCTCATAACACACGCGAAAGCATCCTAGCAACCTCAAAAGTCATCCGCAAGACAGGACGTATGTCCGCATAAATAACTGGAGGACAGTGTAAGTAGGACAGCTGTCACCATTCAAATACTTTCTAGAAGAAAGGCTCATGAATATTACTTGGGGAATACGTGACATACTAACCAATGAACAAATGACACCTGGCCAGGTTGTTATAATCGTGCACATGGTCAGGGTGCGATCTATCCTATCAGCTGGTGACATGTGTCCAGGTTGTTATACTCATGCACATGGGACGTATAGCCCAATCTATCACAAGAAGACACGTGGCCAGGTTGTTATAACCGTGCACATGGTCAGGGTGCGATCCATCCTATCAGCTGGTGACACGTGTCCAGGTTGTTATACCCATGCACATGGGACGAATAGCCCAACCTATCACAAGAAGACACGTGTCCAGGCGGTTATCAAAGATCTCCTAGAAGAGGACAGCTGCCCCAATCATCTTCCATCATCCTTCGGCTATAAATATCTTGTCAAACGATATGAGGTATTCATTCATTCACTCACCTGTATTCCGACTACTCTTGGTCTTTGTACTTGAGTACTTTCTTCATTACGAATGTTACTGATTCTCACGCCGGAGGGTGGTTACAGGAAGACCCCCCCTCTTGTCCTTCCTGTAACGAGACTCACGGTGTTTGTTTTGCAGGTTCCGGCCACTGGACTTTAGGGAACTTTACTCATATCGTGGTAGTAGTTATCGTATTATACCCTGTGGACACACTGGATCCAGGACCCATACCCGGGGAGTGGATCCGTGTTTCTTCATTGGCGCCATCCGTGATTTGTGTTAGAACAGCAATAGTTTTCGTTGGTTTTTTGGTTCGTTTGATATGAGTAAACTTCCTGAAGAGTCGACGGGAACCCCTGCAACTGAGTCACGTGTAACTAACACAGAAGCACCTCCGGGTCTTAGTGTTTTTGCACGCATCACGACTCCAAGTGGCCGTACTCTTGAGCGAGTCACAGCTCCAGGGTCACGGAACATTGACGTAACACCTGGGGGTTTTACCCTAGAGAACGTCACAGCACCAACCGGTACCACCCCCAGATATGGGATGGACCTCGGCACCGGAAGGTTCTAATTTGGGTAATCTCAGACGGATTACGGAAGAAACTCGCCGAAAGCGGTCGGTGTTGGATCTAGAAAATGATTCAGGTGACTCTGAAGTGGCGAGATCTCATAGACGTAATTCCAGATCCAGAGGAGCCTTGACTCCTGAAGAGTGGCTCCATGTGCAGCAACAAAGTTTGGTGGCTGAATACGAGCGTAGAAAACGTAATGAGCAACTTCACGCCCGCACGTTGGATTATGAGGAATCCCCTAGGGGATCTCCTTCTCCAACACCAACAGTACGAGGAAGTCAAACCCGTAACAGTCAACAGACGGAACTAGAGTTTGGCGAACTTCCAAGGCTGCGTCCTCGTCCTCGCATAAATATGCGGATGCCATCTTATTTAGATGAGTTTGACGGTTACGATTCATCCTACCACCCGGGAGACTATAGTATGTATACCGGAGACAGTAGGATGAGTTCTCAGGCAAAAAGCAGCCGTCCGCATGACATAGTCCGCCATACCGAATACCATAGCAATGCGGAACGAGACTTTTCTAAACCATACCGCCCCGTGGCCTTCGCCGAAAAATCAAAGTTCATAGCAAGTATTGCCACAACACCCTTTCCCGTTAATGCTAAGATACCTACATCGGTGGGTACGTATAATGGTATGACTGATCCAAGTGATCATCTCCAAAACTTTATTGCAGTAGGTGGTGTTAGTGGTTGGACGCTGCCTTATTGGTGTCACATGTTCGCATTGACACTAACAGGGGCAGCAAGAGAATGGTTTGAAAAGTTACCCAACGGTGAAATTTCTAGTTGGGACGATCTGGTGAAAAAATTTTCCCAACACTTCAGTCAACAGAAAAAACATACGCGAGACCAATAAAAAATTTTGGATGTTGTCCGCCGCGATAACGAGTCCATAGAAGATTTTATCACCAGGTTCAATGACGAAAGTTTAAACATCGGTGGAATCAGTAAAGACATGCTTCGTGGTGCCTTCCGCAAAAACGTCAAATTTGACGATTTAGTCTGCACACTTACGGGCAGAGATGGAATGCCAAAAGAATGGGACGACCTAATGACTGCGGCAAAGGTGTATGCTAACACTGAGAAAACATTGAGGAATGGTAACACGAAACAAAAATTTAAAGTTGAGTTTCAGAATCCGAGACCTAATAGACAGACGAAAGGCCCTATTTGGCCAAGACTTCAGCCAAGGGCGGAAGCGTCAAAACCGTTTGACGCAAGATCCTCATATGCAACAAGAAAAAAGCAGGACCTGTAAACCGAGGTCCCAACAATTGGACTCCTCTTTCAAAGACTCCCGCTGAAATTCTCACCACAGAGAATATAAAATTTAGAAAGCCACAGCCATTAACAAGAAGATCATTCTTGGATGCTACTAAGCACTGTCCGTATCATGACGACATTGGTCATAATACGAATGAATGTAGAACATTGAAAAATGAAATTGAGACGGCTGTGAAATCTGGAAAACTCAAACACTTGGTAAAAAATGGAAAACCAGACAATGTAAAAACACATGTTCGGGACATCCAAGGCCCGAGTAAGAAACAAATTAAAGATTTGAATGTTCATATGATACAAGGAGAGTTCCATACAGGGAATAAGAGAAAAAAAATCTGATGATGAAGAGTGGAAGAATGAACCAGTGATCTTCCCTCGAATTAAAGGAGGCCCGAACAATTAGAACCCCTTGATCATCACTGCTCTCTTCGGACACTATCGTTCTCATTACGTCTTCTTCGACACCGGCAGCACATCAGATATCATGTATGAACAATGCTTTGATCAGCTAGACGAAGAAGATAAAGAAATATTGAAACCCATCCACGCTCCAGTGTCGGGATCCAGAGGAGAAATAATGCATCCGGGGGGTGTAATTTCATTCCTAGTCACCCTGAGTGATGGAATTCATTCGAGGACCGAGGAGGTCGAATTTCTGGTTTTGCCAGCAACATCAAGACATGATATTATCCTTGGACGAGAAGCGATTGGTGATTTCAATGCTCATCCGTCCACAGCACACGGTGCAGTAGGAGTCCCAACTTGTACTGGCATCGCAATAATTCATGTTAACAGGCACTGCTTTGCAACCGAGAGTTCAAAACCAAGCAAGATTCCAAAACAAGCTTTGAGAACTGAACCGGAAAAGTGGGTCTTGAACAAAGATTTCCCTGATCAAACTGTAATAATTGGACCTGCTATCTCCGAGATAGTGCGGACTTTCTTGAAACAGTTATTGTCAAAGAATGTCGATGTTTTCGCATGGCAACCTGCGGAGATGACGGGTGTCCCACGGAACATTGCGGAACACAAACTAAGGTTAAACCCGTTGTTTGCGCCAATTGTTCAAAAACAACGTAAGGTGGGTCCGGAGCAAACAAAAGCAATGAATGAACAAGTTCATGACCTCTTGCAGGCAGGAATCATTCGTTCAATTCGTTACCAAATTTGGGTCGCCAACCCAGTTATCGTCCCCAAAAGCAATGGCGGCATGGCGAATGTGTATCGATTTCAAGGACCTAAATAAAGCATGTCCCAAGGATTGTTGTCCTTTACCCGAAATAGATCTCAAAGTTGATGCTGTGGCACCATTCAAATTCAAGTGCTTCTTGGATGCTTACAAAGGCTACCATCAGATCCGCATGGCAGTGGGTGATGAGGACAAAACAGCATTTCGTACCGATCAAGGCACCTTTTGTTACAAAATGATGCCTTTTGAACTAAAAAATGCGGGAGCCACATATCAACGATTGATAGACACAGCATTTAAAGGACAAATTGGTCGAAACTTAGAGGTGTATATGGACGATCTTGTAATCAAAAGTGTTGAGGAAGATCAGATGCTGAGAGATATTGAAGAGACTTTCGAAACATTGAAAGGTATTAACATGAAGCTAAATCCAGCCAAGTGTTCATTCGGAATGGAAGAGGAAAAATTTCAGAGAGTGATTGTCACGGATGCGGGCTTCAAAGCTAATCCAGACAAAGTTCAAGCTATAGCTCGCATGCCTTCCCCGTCCTCCCTCAAGGAAGTTCAGACACTCAATGGGCGTTTGGTTGCTTTGAATCGATTCTTGGCAAACTATGCAGCCAAATTTCACCCATTTATCTCAACACTAAGAAATTGCCTTAAGAAAGCACATTTCAATTGGACTGCGGAAGCAGAACAAGCTTTTTAGGAGGTTAAAAAATGTTTAATGGAGCTGCCCACGTTAACAGCACCCAGTGCAGGGGAACCTTTAACGTTATACCTATCAGCGTCAGACATCGCCATTGGGGCCGTCCTCCTGACAGATCGAAAGAATATTTAAACACCGATCTACTACGTCAGCAGAACATTATCGGACCCGGAAACAAGATATTCCATGCTTGAAAAACTTGTTTTAGCACTGGCCTATGCTGCCCGACGCCTCCGCAGATACTTTAAATGGCACCCCATCAATGTTTTCACCGGATACAAGCTCAAAAATGTTCTCAGTAAGCCCGAATTATCTGGCCGACTGGCCAAATGGGCCATCGAATTAGGTGAACATGCAATAGAATACAAACCTAGGCCAGCAATCAAAGGGCAGGTGTTGGCGGACTTCGTGACAGAAGTTCCGCATCACAAAGAAAAAGAATGTTTAATCGAGAAACAACCCCAAACACCTCCGGAATTAGGACAAATTTGGTTCTTATTCACGGATGGAGCTTCAAGCGATGAGGGATGTGGCACAGCCCTCATGCTGGTCAATCCCGAAGGCCATGAGTTTACATATGCCATACAGCTGGACTTCAAAAGTATCAACAACGACGCAGAATATGAAGCTTTCTTGGCAGGCTTGCGGATAGCCAAAAAGCTCGGGGTTAAACATTTAGAAGCCCGGGTGGATTCCATGTTGATTGCGGGACAGATCAATGGTACATACAAAGCAAAAAACGATATCATGGCTTCATATGTGTCACATGCAAAGGATTTGATGCTTCAGTTCTCTTCTTGCAAAGTCATTCATATAAAGAGAAGTGAAAACAAATCAGCGGATGCTCTCAGTAAATTGGCTTCAACGAACTTCGAACATTTCGCCAAGGACATCCGCATTGAAGTATTAGACAGCCCGTCTGTTCCGCAACATCAGGTTTTAGTGATCCAAACAGGAATAGAATCCTGGATGACATCCATTATGGCATACTTGTCATCTGGAGCACTTCCGGAAGGAAAAGCAGCTGCCCGGAAAATAAGGACAAAGCCTTGAACTATCAGATTCTTGATGGTATTTTGTACCGACGTTCTTTCCTCGGACCACTACTTCGATGTGTGGATGCCGAGGACGCGAATTACTTAATCAGAGAGGTTCATGAAGGCATTTGTGGTTTTCACGCTGGTTCGCGGATGGTTGTAGCAAAGATAATGAATGTCGTGTATTACTGGCCGGGGATGCATATGGATGCTGTACATGAAATCAGAAAGTGTGATTCATGTCAACGCTATGCTCCTAACACGCTTCGACCAAAAAACTAGTTAGTCCCAGTCACTTCAGCTTGGCCGTTCCAGAATTGGGCAGTTGACATAATGGGACCTTTCCCTGAAGCCCCGGACGTATCAAGTTCCTGATAGTAGCCATCGACTACTTTACAAAATGGGTGGAGGCCAAACCAGTTGCTTCTATAACAGTAGCGAGTGTTAAAAAATTCTTGTGGGAATTCATCATATGCCGTTTCGGCCTCCCTCTAGAGCTCGTTAGTGACAACGGGACACAATTCGCGGACAGTGGGTAGCAAGAATGGTTAAAAGAGTTACACATTTCTCAAATCTTCACCTCTGTAGCCCACTCGCAAGCGAATGGTCACGTCGAAAGAACAAATCGGACGATCAAAGAAGGAATCAAAATGAGGCTGGGAACAAAACGAACGGGATGGCTGGACGAATTGCCCCATGTACTATGGGCCTTCCGCACTCAAAGGAATTCCAGCAATTCCGAAACCTCCTTCAGTTTAACATATGGCACAGAAGCCATGATTCCCGCCGAGATTGGTATCCCATCCGCCAGAGTCCTTATGATTGAAGATAACGATCATGAGCTCCGGATGAACCTCGACCTCCTCGAGGAAAGGAGGGAAATGGCATCGATCCGCGAGCATAATTACAAACGACAGTTGCAAAAGTATTATGACTCGCGGGTTCAAAGATGTGAATTCGATGCGGGAGATTATGTCTTCCGCAGTAACGAAGCCTCAGGGCAAGAGCCTCCGGGCAAGTTGGCCCCTACATGGGAAGGACCTTATAGAATCCAAAAAGTTCTGTCTAAAGGTGCCTATAAACTAGAAAGGTTGGACAGGACAGAGGTCCCTGGAACTTGGAATGGGGCCCAACTGAGGAAATGCTACATTTAGTATGTTTATCTTTTGGCCTGCGCGCCTAACTAGAAGTTCACAACATTTGTAATTTCATTTCTTGTAAGTTGGCTTATGCCCTAGTTATGAAAATTTTCATTTCAGTCATTTGAGACTTGTATTATTACGTAATCCTTTATTGGCATACAAAGAAGATCCTACTAAACACTTATATTATGACAAAATAAACAAAGTGTAACGGATGCAAAATTGAAACTTCTTTATATACACAAATGGGATTACAACAAATGATCAAGTTACAAGAAAAAAGAAAATTCTATCTATGGCGAGGCATCTTCGTGTTCCGCATCGTTACCTCCAGCATCTTCAGCATGGTCTTCTTCTTCTTCTTCGTTACTTCTATCAAGTTCAAGAAGAGTCTTTAGTCGTTGAATGCTATCCTCTTCGTCAGCAAGTTCGGATATCTGGTCCGCCAAAGGAAATTTCAAAGAATCAAAGTCCTTTGATTTCTGTTTAAGAATGGCAACAGTATCCTGACCAGCCAAAACGTACTCCTCAGGAAGCTTGGAAGTGGAACCAAACTGATAACCTTCTTTAAAGCCCAGTTGGCGACCAGCTTGCTTCGAAGCTTTGAGGAGGATAGCAACACAATTCCCAAGTTCGTCACTAGGTCGTACATCGGCAATGACCTGATAAGACAGTTACACATAAGTAACTCTAAAAATACTGGGAATATTTATGATAAGAATGAGACACATACCTTGGGAATAGCCTCTGCCAACAACCATTTTTGATCTGCCTTGGCCTGAATAAATTCCATTTTGTGTTTGGCACATTCTAAGGCTTGATCACGGTTTCTGGCATTAAGGTCAGCTAAACGCTTGTCTTTGGCCGTCGACTCAGCCCGAAGGGTCTCCAATAGCTTGGCTTGTTCAGCCACATCTTAGACTGTTCATCCAGTTGTTTCTGGAGAGTGACATTGGCTTCCTCGGCAACAGACCGAGCAGTTTCTTTCGCCTTCAGGGCCCGTTCGGCTTCCCTAGCTTCATTCATGGCTTTAAGGGCTTCTTCTTTGGCATCGGAAGCGGAGGCCGCTAGCTCGTCCCATTGCTCATTCATCGTCAACCAGTCCCTGGTTATTTCATGGGTGGTGGAAATAGTGTTCGCCAAATAGTAAGAATGAGAGTTCAGTAACTCTTGGCGAACACTAAGACGTCTCTTCTCGTTTTCACCGTGCGGGAGACACTCCCCCAGAAATTAAAAACATGTGTCCACGTTACGGATTGTCGAATCCCGACGTAAGGAACAATCAGGTTGATGAGGGGTGGGGTCCTCCTCCTCAGGAGTAGGAGAGGTTCAGGAAGAATAGGGGAACGTGCTTATGCCCCCTTGATCCCTGAATTGGTGTACATTGTACGAAGGTGACACCTTGGCGTGAACAGCGGTGTCCGCCTCCTTATTCTTCAACGGAGAGTCGTCCGTCACAACAACCGGGTGCTCAGCAGTATTAGGAGGCGGCAGTGGCGGACGAAGAGGTGAACTTTTCAATCCGGAAATACCCTCGGAAAGATTATCCAGGTTCACTGAAAAACACTAACAATGATTTAACATCACAATAAACAAAGAGAAAAGGGAAGTAGGAACTTTGCATACCCAGCGAATGGTCCTCCGCATTAAGGTGTTCCAATCGTGCTTCCAAGGCGGAAGGTTTGGTCTTTTTTGAATTCTTCTTCTTGGGAACATCCTTTACAGGATGAATTTTCCGCTTGCCCGCCGCCTTGGAGGCGCCCGCATCAACGGCCGGGCGTTTACCCTCAGCAGTAATATCATCAGGTCCCGAACCTCGACTTCTACAGTGGTGTCAGCATCATCTAGGCCCGTTGATTGAATAGTCGCGGCTCGTTGATGGGTGAGACCTGCAGTTGAGCCCATAATTTTGTTAACATCAATCGAGCATATTTCTCCAAACAGTGACGACTCCTCGCTAGACGAGAAGAGCACAATCACTCCGCTGGAACTAATAGCAGTCACAGTTTGGGTTTCAAAGCGCCCTCACCTTTCTGGATGCATTCTTTAACATATGCCTCACCTTTGGCATACATCGCCTCAGAAACTTTGGGTTCCGGGCGGAAAGCTGTGGGAAACACGAAATTAGAACAGGTGCGCTCAAGAAAGGATGCATCCCTTTTATCGATTGGGCGGCGCACCATCATTCCCCCCTTGCGATCTAACAAAGTGCTAAAGGCGGAACCTTCATCTACGAAAAGCAAGAAAACAAATTAGAAAATTCTTAATGACAAAACAAAGACAACAATAAACTTACTCTTGTCGGTCTCCTCGTAGTACGGTTCCAGAGTTAGAAATTGCCACAATCGGCTCATCCTCGCACTCACCATTGCCCCTTCGTGGATTGGGCGCATGGGAGTCGGTGTGGAGATCAGCGTTTGATACCATCCTGATCTTCATGGGCGGAGGCCACAACCACTGGCATAGCCTCTTTCGCCTTCCGTTTATGCATCGCGAAAGGAATAACATCCTCTCGGATCCAGAAAAATTTAGGTTTCCAGCCATGGAGGCTACGGAGCCATTCCGTGCCTATAACTCTCTTCTCCACAGTCGCGAAGCTGTACCATCCATCACGGAAGGTTATCTTGTAAAAAACGGCGAACATGCCAACATTCGGTTCAAGGTCATGGGTCTGGCAACAGAATTCGAAGTGTCGAATAAAATACATCCCGAAGGGATGGATCTGGGAAAGATGAATCCTATAAGTTGTCAAGACCGATTGGACAAATTGGTAATCGGAACCCGGAAGTTCCCTGTTGTAAAGTGGTCTATGTATACAACTATTTTATTTGAAGGCGGACTAGTAGCAATAGAACCACTAGCAGGAAGTTCTGGTTCCCAATCCGTCGTCAACCCATAAACATTGACATTATAGTCTTCTTCTTTAAGACAAACGACAACCTCGTCGATAGTATGGGTACTCTTCTTCTCTTTTGCCATTTTAACTTCAAAAAGATCAAGAAAATCACAGAAAGAGGAAGAAATATCAAAGAAAACTGAAAAACTTCAAACGTTTGAAAGAAAAGAAATCTGAAAGTGATAAAGAGCAAATAGAAGATACAAGGGCCATATTTATACTCATCGCAATTAATGCGATCCATAAAGCGCCAGAGGAGAGAGAAACCACGGACCGACAGATGACTGACACGTCAGGAGGGAAATTCAAGATAATGAAAACAGACTGTCGGAAGCGTCATATACGTCCTGTCAGTTACCCTCAAGAAGTTTCTCTCTCCGCCACGTCAATATAGTTATCCAAAACTTTCAAATATTTCAACAAATTGAAGGATTCAGAAAATTCCTCTCAGAAGGTATTAAAAGCAGTAAAAAGATCACAAGAAGTCAAAAGAAATATTCTTCATTAATGTTCCAAAAAACATTACAAGAAGGAAAGAAAACTTTTTACAAGTTATAAAAACAGTAAATCTATCCTAAGGGTTTGAAGCGGACGGGTCTTCCGGAGCCTTCACAGACGTATCTTCCGAAGAATCATCCTCAGAGTCTTCCCCAAGATAGGCCTTCAAAAGTTGTAGGCCATCATCTGCGGATGCAAACTCCGGAAGCATTTGCTGAAGCGGAAACACTAGGTCATCATGTTACTTTACCCGCGTAACTCGGGCTTGCTTGACATAAACTCCATGAAGAGGATGATCTGAATGTGCGGTTGCTCTGAGCATACTTCATCCCTTCATGAAAGCCCACAACACGCCCAAGTGAGGAAGAAGCAGAAATCGCATTGGCAAAGCTGTCATTTAGCTCCTTACCTCCTTTGATATGGCGAACAACCTGTTAAGACAAAAACATAAGTCCCCAATATTAAAAGGTACGAGTGAAACAAAGAATGATAAAGTGTGACTTACAGCATCAACTCCCCGAGTAAGGAACCATTGACGGTCGTGTTCCGCACGCTCGGCCCGCGCTCAGAACTCCTTTGATTCTGCGATGGCTTCCTCATGAGCTTGGAGGAGGGAATCATAAGCAGTCTGTATTTTAACAACACTTTGATCCTTAAGTTCAGCCCGCTCCTTCTGCAGCTTTAGCTCCGCTTCAAGATTGTGAATTCGCGCACCTTGAAGGGCTACTTGATTTTCTAATGAAGTATTAGCCTCTTGAACACGAGCCAATTCATCCCTTTCCCTTTGAGCTTTAGCTCGAGCAGCCTCAAGAAGGGAATTTTGCTTTTCACAAGCTTCTTTCCATCGCCGGGCAGCCTCAGCATTGCGATCCTGCTCGTTTTTCAAGGCGATTTCCGCATCAGATTGTTTCCATTTGGCGGTTTGGGCCGCAACGCGATGCTCCTCAGCCTCTTTCTTGGCAATCTCAGCCGCCCGACGAGCTTCCCCCACCTTCTCGCCTAGAGTATGCCACTCACTTAAGACCTCCTGGCTACCGGCTAAGGCATTAGCCAGATGATAAGCAACATTTGTATGAAGGTCGTGGCGGGAAAGATCACGCTGATATGCCATCTCAGCAGGGGGTGCGCAATGTTCAACAAATTCCATACAAGTTCTCGGTTGGGAAAACCGAGAACCATTGGTAATGCCCCATGGAGGGACAAACAACTCGTGTTTGTCACCTAAGCCCGTATCCCCGTAATAACGGGAACCCGAGGGTTTAAGGCGAGCCGGGGTGGAAGAAGACTGTTGAGGAGGACGTTGGTGTGGAAGCTCGTCAGTCTGAATATGATCCTCCTCAGCAGTAGGACTGTCTTGCTGATCACCACTACCACCCCCACCTTGACACAAATAATCAAAACGGGTATCACGGCTGGACTGATCGTTCGGACCCCCCGTTGAAATATCAATCGGAGGAGTAGGCATCTCCTCATCCACAGTAACCCCAGCCTGGGGAAACTGATCCTCCACGTTAGCAGCATCAGGCAGAGTAGATGGTTTATCCTCCGCCCCTCCCCTTGAAAAAGGGGATGATGGTTTTTCAGTATGAGGAGTGGGTGTTGATAACTTAGATATATATTCACTAAAAATCAACGGATCTACACAACAAGATTTATACTTAGAAAAGTACTAATAAAAAAATAATAAAAAATAATAATACAGTATTTAAAGGCTGGCATGTAACTTCAACAGTGTCAAGACGGTCAGCAAGGCTATACTGTGGCTTCTTGGGATGGTGTATTTTCCGTTTTATCTTGGACGGTCCCGCCTCAGAGTCCGCAGCCTTCTCGTTCGTACGACCCGTCTGGGAAGCTAAGAAAACTCTCCTTTGCTCCAATTCTGCCAATAAATGTGAGACAGAGGAAGGTTCAGAAGTATCGAAATCCTCTTCTTCGGAGGCAGAAGACATAGAAACGTTACCACCGTCATCACTTGACGATAAGATGGCAACTATCCCGTCCGAAGTAACGGTAGTAAGAGGAGGAGGGTTTAGAATACGCACCTGTTTTAAAGGTGGCATTTGAGATTACAGGTTTAGCCCGAACTTTCTTCGGAAACAGAAATTGAGATTTAGTTTTGTCAAGAATGGGTTGGTCCCCCGCCTCACGGATACCATTACTGACACAACCCCTATCCCCAAAAAGAACGTTAAACATGGTACTCCGACCTTAGGAAATAAAAACTTAATCATTCAACGATTCAGAATAAAGAAGAAACAAGTATACAAGGGAACTTACGCTCATGCAAGTCTACAAAAATAGGCTCCATGAATTCCGTCGGCCACAGACGACTCATGCCTGCCCACACCAATGCCTCTTCCGGCAAGGCACGCATAGGTGAGGGCTCCATTGTAAGCATGAGATACCATTCACGACCCTCATGAGCAACTGTCACTACCTCCGGGAGAGCAGAATTCACAGGGCGGCGAACCATGGGTAGAGGCACCACGTCCTCGGATATCCAGAAAAACTTGTTGCGCCAGTCGGCGGACAACCTTTCAACCTCATTCCCAAGGCTCCGATCGGAAAATCCTTGGCACGTATACCAGCCATTATGGTTAGCAAGGCGATAGAAAACCGGGAATCGATCTATGTAGGGAACCATATCATGTGCTATGCATACAAATTCATAATGACGAATTTGCATCATAGCACGCGGGTGTAGTTGAGATAAATGAATTCCATAAGCGGTCATAATTCTCTCTAAAATTTTTGTTATAGGAAGACGAAAATTCCCGTGAACAAAATAATCGGCATACAAATCCAATTTTCCCAGGTGGTGGGAAACTGGCTATGGATCCAGGAGCAGGGAACTCTGGCTCCCACTCCGGTGGAATGCCATAAGTCTCTAGCAACTTCTCGTAATCAGAATAGTCCCACGACACTTCTGTCTCGTCAACCTCAGTTTGAACATTCGACATCTTAGAAAGATTTGATGAGAGAATACAAGAAAGTTCAATGCTTTATCAGAAAAAAAATTAAGAAGATAATCAAAGCAAAAGAGCGATAAAACTTCAAAAAGAAGGAGTCTCTCCTTATTTATACCCATCGCAGTTAATGCGATGGGATATGAACAGCAGAGAGAAAAAAACATTACCCAACCAGTGACTGCCACGTCACGCGTGAAAATCAAAAAAGAGAAAAGTTGTACAGTCGGGTACAGTGACAGCCGTAAAAAACGTTCCATCATCTGTTCACGCGCCTGCGAGTACTCAACTTGTCCTTTTTCGTGACTATCCATACAACAGAAGATATTTTCTACCTAACCTCCGAACAACAAAAATCCCCAAAACATACATTAAGTCCAGAAATTTCACCCGCACAAAGACTTTACGCGGAAGAAACACTGGACTGAGGGGACTTGTAGAGGTAGGGTACCAAAAAACCCAAATACCCTTAAATACTACCCGCGGGTCATAGAGAACCCTCTTATAAACCACCCGCGGGACACTTGGGCCACCCGCATGTTACGAGTAAGGAGGAACGTTCTCATTACACACGCGGAAGCATCCTGGCGTCCTCAAAAGTCATCCGCAAGACAGGACGTATGTCCGCATAAATAACTGGAGGACAGTGCCAGTAGGACGGCTGTCACCATTCAAATACTTTCTAGAAGAAAGGCTCATGATTCTTACTTGGGGAATACGTGACATACTAACCAATGAACAAAGGACACCTGGCCAGGTTGTTATAACCGTGCACATGGTCAGGGTGCGATCCATCCTATCAGCTGGTGACACGTGTCCAGGTTGTTATACTCATGCACATGGGACGTATAGCCCAACCTATCACAAGAAGACACGTGGCCAGGTTGTTATAACCGTGCACATGGTCAGGGTGCGATCCATCCTATCAGCTGGTGACACGTGTCTAGGTTGTTATACCCATGCACATGGGACGTATAGCCCAACCTATCACAAGAAGACACGTGTCCAGGCGGTTATCAAAGATCTCCTAGAAGAGGACAGCTGCCCCAATCATCTTCCATCATCCTTCGGCTATAAATACCTTGTCAAACGATATGAGGTATTCATTCATTCACTCACCTGTATTCCGACTACTCTTGGTCTTTGTACTTGAGTACTTTCTTCATTATGAACGTTACTGATTCTCACGCCGGAGGGTGGTTACAGGAAGACCCCCCTCTTGTCCTTCCTGTAACGAGACTCACGGTGTTTGTTTTGCAGGTTCCGGCCACTGGACTTTAGGGAACTTTACTCATATCGTGGTAGTAGTTATCGTATTATACCCTGTGGACTCACTGGATCCAGGACCCATACCCGGGGAGTGGATCCGTGTTTCTTCAATGATGTTAAATATGATAGCCATGTGCCATGACTTAAAAATAGACCCAAGAACATGAAGAAATTAGTTGTATGTACCATTCAATGATCTATAATCGTCAAACGTTTTCCCTTAAAGATTTCCTAATCACAAGTTTAGGTGGTGATTTCTGTATCCTAAACGCGTGTTAGGCTGCCCCCATGGTTTAATCGAGTGGTTTTTTCTGTATCCCGAAATCTATCCATTTCAGTTTGATTATTCAATTTCTTATTCGATAAGGGTTTAATTGCTATCATTTGGTCTGATAGTCAGAAGGTTTTCCTTTAAAGATTTTCTTCGTGGAGAGGTCTGGGGTTCATATATTCAAAACATCAAGCTAATAATGTACGGTTAAAATTCCGTCTTAAAACTTAAACTCAGAAACTCAGATATTGATGATTGATAGGCTTAATGATGTACTACATACTCAAAACACCGTTAAACAAAACTTATCTTCACTTCTTAAAAATAAACACCTTGGTTCTAGACATTTCAACTCCTTTGTATTTGGCGGTAGGCTTTGTTTAACTTTATTCAGCTAGCTTGTTTAGTTGTTTATAAAGAAAATAATTTGAATACCATATTTTAATAACAATGAATATATTTCATAAAAAGTGAATAAAAGGAAAGAAAGAAAAAAAGAAGATAAATAAGAAATAATAATCGCCACAGACTCACTCCAATTAACAACACTTTTTTTGTTTGTTTATAATAATAAAAACACAAAAGTCAAAAAAACACGTACACAGTCACAGTCACAGTCACAGTCACAGTCACAGTCCAGCCTGCTTCTTCAAACTAGCTGAAATGGCGAACAACAACGGTGTCGGCGAATGGGAACACAACTCAAAGTTATACGAAGCCTACAACGAACTCCACGGACTCGCACAGGAGTTCGAAACTCCCTTCGACGCACCAGCCGTGTTACTCGTCGGACACCAGACGGACGGCAAGAGCGCACTCGTAGAAGCCCTAATGGGCTTCCAGTTCAACCACGTCGGCGGAGGCACCAAGACTCGTCGTCCGATTACTCTCCACATGAAGTTCAATCCGGAATGTGACTCGCCGATGTGCCATTTGATTTCGGACTGTGTTGCTCAGGAGAAATCGTTACGAGAGGTTCAGGTAATTGTTAGGGTTTGGTTCGTTACTGAACTGAAATTTGTATGTTTGTGGTGATTATAGTGGAAAATGTGGACGACGTTATTCGTATTTGTCCTTTTTCTAATATACACTCATTTTCATCACTCTTGTGTAAATGGCCGAGATGCGATTTTGAATGAATGCCAATTTTTGAAATACTTTAGAATTTGAACATGTATCGTTTTGATTTATACTTAGATATTCCCGTATTTTGTTATATATATTAGTAAACTTATGGTATTTGACATGTATATAATTTCCAGAAAATTATAATTTACCATGCCAGAGTACTCCCCCACCTAGACCGAGTATTCGCAACAGCCTGGCAACGCTTAGCGACTTCTGCCACGTTGATTTTCATATTACTTGTTTGTGTTAATCACTTACCGTTGAAATGATTGATAATTCCTCCATAAAGCTTTTCCTTGTTTGCTCTAATAACATTAGCCAAATTTGCCTTTATATCAAGAATGAATGTTATTGTATTACTATATCCCAATTCGGTGCATGCTTCTGTGTAAGAACTTTAGTCACTATTATGTATGTACCTAGTATTTCTTTAATCCCTTTTGAATAATATATAGGAGTACATTGAAGCTGAAAACATGAGGCTGGAGCGTGAAACCTGTCAGTTTTCTTCAAAGGAGATAATTGTTCGAGTGGAATATAAATACTGCCCGAATCTTACCATCATAGACACTCCTGGGCTTGTTGCTCCTGCTCCCGGACCAAAAAACCGAGCTTTACAGGTTATTTATTCATAATATATATTCCTTTCTGCAAGACTTTGTAACTTTTTATTGCTTTTAAAAATCTTTAACCCTTTATATAATTTACAGGCTCAATCTCGTGCGGTTGAGTCTCTAGTGCGTGCAAAAATGCAGCATAAAGAGTTCATTGTGTTATGCCTTGAAGACTGCAATGACTGGAGCAATGCAACTACTAGAAGAGTAATGCAAGTATGTGATTCTGTAGTGCATTATATCATTTTTGAAAACTACGTTTGATTAACGAGTTATTATTTGTGCAGATTGATCCTGAGCTTTCCAGGACTGTTGTCGTTTCAACTAAACTCGATACAAAGATACCTCAATTTGCACGCGCTTCAGATGTTGAAGTTTTCCTTTCTCCACCAGCTTCGGTTCTTGATGGTTTCATGCTTGGTGATTCACCCTTTTTCACATCTGTACCTTCTGGAAGAGTTGGTTCAGGACAAGAATCGGTTTACAGATCCAACGATGAGTTTAAACAGGTATTGCTTTAAATGATTGAGCATAATATGTTGTGTATAATCTAAACAAGATTGCTTTCATGAATCTGTGCATAGTGACATACTGCAAAAGGGTGTTTGGATGCGCGTTTTAGAAATGATGATGTGATATTGAATAGTCAGAATCAGTTAATCAACTGTAATAAAAAGGAATTGTTTATTTTACAGGCTATTTCTTTAAGAGAGATGGAAGATGTGACATCTTTAGAGGAAAAGCTTGGAAGGCCACTTTCAAAGCAGGAAAGAAGCAGAATAGGTGTGAGCAGCCTTAAATCATTCTTGGAAGAATTGCTGATGAAAAGGTACATGCCTTTGAAAGGGTTTGACTGACTTCTTTGTTATTATTATTCTTATTGATAAGTTGACTTTTATATTATTTCAAGGTATATGGATAGCGTACCCTTGATCATTCCTCTTCTTGAGAAGGAGTATCGTGGTACAACACGAAAACTAAATGACATAAATCAGGAACTCAGGTTCGCAGTTATGACCTTTATAGTTACATGTCTCTTTAAGAATATTATACAATGATATAAACCAAGGGTTATTTATAACTTAAAGTTTGTGCTTCTAGAATGATAAGACTTTCTTTGCTTTTGATGCTATCCTAGTACTTTAGATGAAGTCAAACTAAAGGAAAAAGGAAGAGCTTTTCATGATCTTTTTCTTACCAAGGTATGGATTTTATTTTTCTAAATATATCTACATATGATGCTTGATTTTTTTTCTTTTTATGTGTTACAGTTATCACTGTTATTGAAAGGGACAGTTGTTGCACCTCCCGATAAATTTGGTAAATATCCCTTTAACTCAGACATTCTAAATAATGATTTTAGACTTTTAGTTTATATCCTATGTCTTTGCTTCCATTGATTATAGGGGAGACGCTACAAGATGAAAGGGTTAACGGAGGGGCACTAATCGGTATTGATGGCTCTCAGTTTCCACACAAGCTAATACCTGTAAGCTTATTTACAAGTATTAAATTTGTTAATGGAACAATATGGTTTTGTAATCATTTGTGACACACTAGCTATTATTTATAGGGATAATTTCATATATCCCCTCTAAAACTTGGTAGTTGGTATAACATCATGTTTATCCATAAAAATTTATGATATCAGATATACCCATTTCCATGTTTATGACATTTATGCCCTTCTCTTAATACTTGCTTAAGATACAAGAGTTGGAGTGTAAGGAGTATGATGGTCATATTTTAAATTGTAATTAATGAAACGGATGAATATGAAATTTAAGTATTTTGAATGGGTAAATTTGAGATGACCATTTTTGCTACCACCAGAATGCAGGTATGCGTTTATATGGAGGTGCTCAATATCACCGTGCGATGGCTGAATTTCGGTTTGTTGTCGGAGGGATAAAATGCCCTCCAATAACACGTGAAGAAATTGTAAACGCATGTGGAGTCGAAGATATTCATGACGGAACAAATTACTCTAGGACCGCATGTGTCATTGCTGTTGCAAAAGCTCGTGATACTTTCGAACCATTTCTTCATCAGGTTCTTCTTATTCTTCTTTTCTAATCCTCATTAATTTTTTGTTGTTTCATTAAAACTCTCATTTTGTTTACAGTTGGGCACTCGACTTCTCCACATCCTCAAAAGATTGCTTCCCATATCCGTTTATCTTCTTCAGGTGCTTGTTTTGACCCATTTGACCTGTTTGACCAATCTGACCTGTTTTGACCCATCACCCGTTTTGAAACAGAAAGAAGGTGAATTCTTAAGTGGTCATGAAGTATTCTTGAGACGCGTGTCTTCTGCCTTCAACAACTTTGCTGAATCAACTGAAAGATCATGTCATGAAAAGTAATAAAATTAGTTTATATCATTTCATCCTTTTCACTTCATGTATTTTCTTTTTATATAATTTCTTGACCTCATTTACAGATGTATGGAGGATTTAATAAGCACCACACGCTACGTCACCTGGTCCCTTCACAATAAGGCATAAACATCACGACCCGGCCCGTTTCAAATTTCAGCTTCCTTTTTATCTTCTAAAATTTTAACATTTTTCTCTCAGAACCGTGCTGGATTACGCCAGTTCTTGGATTCTTTTGGTGGAGCAGAACAACCGGCTAATGGTAATAAAAGACTGATACCTAATAAAACTTATTGCAAATGTCATGCCAGCTTTTGGAGTACATGTGGATGTCATGTCAACAATAACTGATTTCTATCTTGTCATTTGATCTAAGGTACCGACTTAAGTACAAGTGTTCAGAACACAGAAACAAGATTAGCCGATCTTTTGGATAGCACACTTTGGAACAGAAGACTAGCACCTTCATCCGAACGTATCGTTTATGCTTTGGTACAACAAATATTTCATGGCATTAGAGAATATTTCTTGGCTTCAGCTGAATTGAAGGTGACTCATTTTTACATTATTTATATACCAAAATGTTAATATTCTACTAAATTTGTTTTTATGTTTATTTGCAGTTCAATTGTTTTTTCCTAATGCCGATTGTAGAAAAATTGCCCGCACTTCTTCGAGAGGATCTTGAATCTGCATTCGAGGATGATTTAGATAATGTTTTTGACATTACAAATCTTCGACATTCACTGGGCAACAGGAAACAAGAAACCGAAATCGAAATGAAACGGGTATTTTTAAATATTATAATCTGCTAGTGTTAGCACTTAGCAGTTTTGAGCTAACTGAGTTAATCTTGGAATGATTGCAGATTCAGAGGCTTAAAGACAAATTTAGAAAAATTCATGAGCAGCTTAGTTTGCATCAAGTTATGCCAGGACCATGAGTTCTTCATGATTTACAGGTAATTTATTTCTCTAATTTTTGGTTGTGTTTTTGTGTATAAACAAACATACAATTAACAGCATGAAGAATGCAATGCCTACTTCATTATTTTCTTTACATGAATTTGGTGTTGCGTTGAAAGTTAATGACCTCTAGTGACCTGAGATGGAAGCATAAAGAGTGTCAATACATCATCCCAACGTGATTGAAGTTTTATGATATCATAACACATCCGGGTTAGCAAACCTTAGAACCGTTTGCTAACCTTGAACCCATAACGATAAAGAATGTGGAATATAATTTCTGATCTTTGTGTAAGGGCGTTGTAGTTACAGGAACACTCTTGATCATGTCTAACTTATCTGAGTGTGGAAGCGATCTCACTTCCACACCTTAGAGATTTTAGAGTCCGGCTGATTCCCATGTTCCTTTTCGAAACTAAGTTTGCTTTGAAAATGGTGAGGGTGAGATTAAATTAAACGGTTTTACCATGGTTGGGTGGCTCAGGCCGATGCAAATATGCAATAACTACCATGTGGTTAGCGGCCTACCGTTGCCATGGTTTGCATGCGGTCACATAGGCTAGGCACACGCGTTTTAGGAACCGTCGTCAAATATTGTCCGTTTATAAGTGCCGATAGTGGAGAGACGAGGGAGGGGGCATAAAAAATGTTGATAATCGTGAGAATCACATAATCTACATGTATGTAGTGTTTTAGATGTGATGCATGCAGTAGTTATGTAATATCCTCACTTTCTCTATTCACTACTTCGATTATGTTCTATGCACCATATATATATAATTACATAATTACTCTACTTGATTCTCACAATTAGTACACTAATAATACATTATTGGTTTTGAAATGAACATGCCCATATATAATATATAAATAACTAAATAATTATGACTAAAAATCATTTTTACATAATAACATTTTTGTTTCCTTCATACCAGATTACTAGATGCTTATGTTTGGTACCGAATATGATTTGTAGTTATCCTTGAAAACTTAGATAGGCTAGTCATTGCTCGTGTTTGTTAACAGTATATGCCACACACTGATTCGTTGTATATTGGGAGAGACTCACCATATACCCAAAGCACAATGTTCTATTAAACGGTGAGAGCGAAATCACTTAAAGTGGGAATGAAATTAACATCTTGATGCAGTAAGTTGTGATTGTCGTGTTCAATTTACATCAATTGTTACCCATAAACCATAAAACCAACGTTTATAATTATGTAATTGTCGTCATTCGAACTTGACACTGTTCTAACATAATGGTTTTTTAACGAGACCATTGTTTCATAGACACGAACTCGACACTGTATCAAACATCATAATAGTTTTTTAAAGATACCATTGTTTCGTAGACACGAACTCGACACTGTATCTAGCATCATAATAGTTTTTTAAAGAGACCATTGTTTTGTAGACACGATTACTTGGAAGGGATTTTAGAAAGCTCCTCTAAGTATGAGAAAGTTTGATTGAAACAATCACATTGAGAAAAAGTGGTTGAAGCCGCTTTTTATGTAAAGAGGATGTCATTAGGTGTTCTAAGCTCCTTTGAGGGTCATACCTAATTACCCGTTTATTGAAATTAAATAATTTATGTTAAATAGTTTTTCAATATAAGTTTGGTATGTCAAACAAAATCTGTTACTGTTTTTTTTTAAAGATGAGCTTAAAATGAATAAGTGTGAAGGTCCAAGGAAAATAACCAAATGGACTCAAATAGGATAAGATAAAACTGAATTAAAACTTAATTAAAACTGAAGGCTCATCAAACCCTAATAAAATCTTAACCTTTTGGTTTTATGTTAAAAGTTTAATCCTAATCAAATCGTGTTCACCCGTTAGTAGCTCCTTGTCATTAATAACTTTTATTCTTCTAATACTATTCTAATCAGTTTCAAAGATCTATGATAGAGTTAATTTCAGTTTGCGTCCCTGAGGTTTAACCAGAATGACTAGTTAAGTATCAAACATGTTTTTTTTATAAATGTAAAACCTAAGATTTTCATATTTTATCCATTCGCATTATTTTCACTAACTCAATTAGATTTTTCATTTAAGTGGTAAAATAGTCCAGTCATTTTAATATTTCCATACTTTTATCTATTTTATCTATAGTTTTCATTTAAAAGTTGTAAGGCATGTGCTATTCTGTTAAGAGAATTTGGATTTAAATAATCACAATTATTACTATTGGCAAATAATAGTCCTAACTAATAATTATATGAGTAACATATTTATTTTGACTTCTTTTATTTCACTATTTTCCCCTTCATAATATGTAAATATACAACTTACAAAATAACAAAAAATTTCAATTAAAAAAATGAGCTTTAAAAAGAGAATTGTCTTCCACATCACTAACCCACTTTCAACCATATCTAATATTCTGGTATCATTTTATAATTTTTAAATTTTCATTATTAACTTTTTAATATTCTGGGTTATTGAATTTTGATAATCTCAACTTTCACCTATTAGTCAAGATTAATCGCAACTCAGAAAATGTATATAGACAACCCCAACTTTCACCTATTGCTGATTTGTTGGAGGAAAATATGTTCAAGGTTGGGATTAATCGCAACTTTCACCTATTAACTGAGATTAATCGCAACTCAGAAAATGTATATAGACAATCCCAACTTTCACCTATTGCTGAAGGAAAATATGTTCAAGGTTGGGATAATTTGCAAACATTTTTTGAGTTACGATTAACCTTGACCAATGTGTAATAGTTGTGATTATTAAATTCCAATAACCCAAATATTTTTTCCATGCTTTAATTGTTCGAAGTAATTTCGGACTTCAAGTCATAAGTCGGTGAACGAGTTAGATTTTAACCAAGGTTTGAGTTATTCCGTGAGCAATCGGATTCGGTTATAAAAAGTTGTTCGAAATTGATTGGTCTGTTCAAGTAGGGATGTGAAGGCTCAAGTCGTTTTGATTGTCTAAGTCAACCACGGAAAGGAATCGATTGGAGCGAGTCCATCGATTAAAAGTCCGGTTACCTGAGATATGTGAAATTTACCTGAGTGATTCGGGTGGTGCGGTGTGATACCGGTGAGGAAAAAAGTTGTCAATCTGTGACAGATTGATCAGAAATTCAGAGTGATTGTGTGAATCCATCAAGAACAAGGAGAGAAGTCGGTTGCGTGAAGCAATCAACTTGTTGTGAAAGCGAGTTCGAGAAGAACTGGTATGTGACTAATCAAGGGGAGAAAACAGGTGATTCGATGAGAAGCCGATCAAAACTTGTGTGAAGCAAGTTCTAGACGAGTTAATTTAGGAAGAAGTAAGAACCGTGTGTGGTGGAATGATAAAGACCGAGATGATCAAGACCATGATGGTTATGAAATCCGAGATGGTCAAGATCATGGGTCAAATCACACGGGTCAAAGAAGACAAGTTTGGAGACAAAGATCCGCATATTTTGAGTCAAAAATTAAGGTGGGGGGGGGGGGGGGGGGTTTGATTGTTGGAAGTAATTTCGGACTTCAAGTCATAAGTCAGTGAACTTGATGGACCGATATTGAAAAGTGGGTCATAGTTGGTTATGTTTACTAATTGTATTGTAATTATAATAGGTAATGCTTTGGCTAGCAAGTTAGGTTAGTCTATATAAACCGAGTTATGATTAGACATTATAGATTGTGGTGTGAGATGTAACCGAGTTAGGGTTCATCTAGAGACACACAAGAGATGTAACCGAGTTAGAGTTCATCAAGAGTCAAACCGAGATTCCATCAACATGAAACATGAGTCTCTAATCTAACTAATATAATATATCATACATGGTGAAATTGTACCCGCATATGTTCTTTTAACATATTTAGACCTAGCTCCCGTCATGGATAAATCATTAAATGCTTTGTAGATTAGCTATTTTTTTAATGGTTGAAAAGTAAAAGAGATCGAGGATAAACGACTATTGCTAGAATGGAAACCAAGGAAATGGTTAGGCTAAAAGTGATAGGGAAGTCAAATAGAGGCAAAAGTGAGGATCAAGGTTTGAGTTCCTTGCACTATGAATGGAAAAAAAGGACTAATCACCATATCCACCAATTAATCTATATCTTCAACTCCTTTTCATAATTAATATTTTATTTTATTCTTTAGGCTATCCAAGCCATAAAATATAGAAAAGAAATCTTACCAAAACAGTAGAAAAAAATGTTTTAAGTAACATTACTTTCTTAGTGGTATCATTACTTTCTTAGTGGTATCTAAGTCGGTTGTTTTCTCTTAATTCTTTTTAAATTTAGACCCATTAATAAAAACCTACAAATTATATCATTTGTTACTCTCATATTAGGCATCATTCTTAAATTGTGCTTCAAAAATTGTAAATCTACTTCACTTTTTTTTTAAATATTTGAAATGTATAATCATCTATTTTTTTTAATAAAAAGGATATTCAATATTATATATATACTGAATTTAAGTTTAATGTTTTTATTCATAAATTTTGCTATATATAATAATAAACATAATATTGGTTCGTATATTCCATACTAGTTATTACCCATATTTAGATTGAATAAATCTTTACTTTGTAATAAGTGTGTGTATAGGTTTTGGATCATATACAAATTAAAAATTGATACTAAACATACGAATCAAAGGAAACCCAAGAAATATGACGCCCAGTTACAAATATCATTCCCTCAACTCCTACCTCCATTGTTACAAGCAAATTCAATAAACAGGAAATCGTTCGTTCGTCCCCTAATTATATATACCGGTTCAGTGTGTACGAGGTAGCCTAATTATTCGTCGGATGAAAGCGAGCGTTTGAGTAATCGAGAGTGGTGATCTTTTGGTTAGGTCATTAAAGCTCTGTGATTGTAATTGGAATTTGGAAGGGAAGTCATGTGAGAGTAAGAGTAGTCAATTAAGCCTTGCAAATCATATTTAACAATCAATTATACTTAACCGATCAAATAGATACTGGGTGTGAAGTTATACAGACAAACTAGGAGTGATTTTGAAGCATACTATTTGAGGAAGAAGAAACATATTAAACAGTTGGGGAATGTTCATGTATATTTTGATCTTAACATGAGTATGTAGAAAATAATGCCAATTTATATAAAAATGCGAACGTAAGAAACAATACCAACTACAATACCAATCTACATAAACAATGACTTATAATAACAAAGAAAAAAACCTAAAAACTACAACAAAATAATCAAAATCAAAAACAAAATAATAACAACATATACCAGCAAATACTAATAACAGCAAAAGAAAACATCTAATAATAACAAAATATATATAAGCAAATACTTATAACATCTCATAATCGAAAATTAGCAAATACGAACAAAAAATAGCAGCAAACACCCATAAAAAATACACCTAATCATAACAATAAATTCATTCTCACCGTTTTCATGTTAAGAATAAAATGTATTTGATCATGTTTCTTACTCTACTTACAAAATAATTACTATAGTTGAACAAGTAGTGTAATTTAATTACACTTTATAAATTACGAATACACTAATAAAAATTACTTTATTTGTAAATTATATAGTGTAATTAAATTACACTACTTGTAAAAAATATAATAGTTAAATTACACTATGTTTTTTCTTGAGTTGTGTAATTACATTCATTACAAACACGATTTCCACCTATTTACAAAAATGCCACCGATCCAATTTTATTTTAGTTTGTACGCTTCGTATTATTCTATTTGTATTTTAACTTTACCCTATATATAGATACACACACACGCACAAATTTGTTAACTTTCATTGCTAGCATTCTACACGGTGGTTTTTAAATTAATGTCTAATTAATCAGTGACAAACATGTATGATTTACGACTTAACTCTTCTTTAATGGGTTGAAATAATAAAGTATACTTCTACAAACTAAAACATTTGTCATCTATAACTTTTCTAAGAAGGTGCATTGATAAAAATTTTGAGTATTTTCTTGCTTTTCAGTTTACTTAATTTGTGTTAAAAACTAAAACCACTCTGAAAACAAAAGTGTATTGTTTATTTTAAAATTGTTGTAAAAACTATTGTAAACGATCGTGTATTAACAATGTTTGATATGTTTATTGTATATCGATTATATATTAATATTAAATATTGTACTTAATGAATTAAATGTGTCAATTCGGGTCTCAAACTAGTCATTAAGTATGCAAGAGCGAAAACGGTTATAAATCGATGATCAGCTTGATCACACGACTCCTATTTTAGTCTTTAAACGTATTTAATAATCGGCTATATATTTTTTAATTTAGTTTGTTCATGAAGTTTTTGATGCTTAAATATCTTGAATAGTTAATGCAGCCTTCAAATGGAGCACGACTCTAAACTTAGCAGGATAAGGTTGAGAAATTAAGTAAGGATAAAGTGTGAAAATGGTTGATGATAAGCACGGATTTGAGATGAATTGATTCCTTTTGGGGAGTTTTACATGTAATTATTACTCCTTTTGTTCACACCTTCATCTCTCATTATCACTTCACTATTGTGGATTGATCTTTTACCTAACCATGGATTTTGCCGTAATTAATTACCTTTGACCCTTCTTTATTCAACATTACTTTCTTTTAGGAGCCAGCCGGCTTTAGTTCATTCTAGTTTTACAAGGCGTGTTATAATTGACATAATTAAAACTAAACCACACAAAATTAATCAAGTTCGGGTTGTTATGTCTAAACCGTTTACTAAATAGGTCTTGTTTATGTTGATATGTTTTAACGTTTTTAGGTTGACGAATTGTGTTCATATTGATATGGTTAATTCATTTAGGTAAACATATGAAGAGGTAGGTCCCAGCAGAGCCCAGTTGGATCCGCAAGACTCACCTTGAAGAGGGACGTCTGCGTAAAGACCAACTGGTTTCGCAGGACCCACCATGCTCAGAGAGATGAAGACCTTACGCGCAGTACGCCAGCTGTTCCCGCAGGAAAAGCCTCCCAATGGTGAAGTAGCCCGCCTGTTCCCGCAGCTGCGGATACAAGCCATCAGGGAAGGCTACCCGCACTAATAGCAAGGCTACACGCACAAGGCACTAACTCTCAATAATTCAGTAATGTCACCTGAAGAAGGAATGAGCAAGGCGGGAATACTCCCGCCCAAATGAGCCAGTCCGTACGCTTCTGGAGGATCTTTTGTACTATACCTGCCAAGGTATGGACAAAATAGACAAGATCTGACCAAAGCAGCCCATGAACCAATCACAGGGTGACAGCTCACTGACAACAGTACGACGAGGAGCACGCTCTAGTACACTATCAGCCGCTGCCTACTCACCAACCCTTGTCGTGGCACGTACATAGCCTGCAGTTGGTGGAAAAGGAATAGTACACAGCCGGCCATGTCACTATCAGCCGCTGCCTACCCACCAACCACCAGCATGGCACGTGCGTAGCCCACAGTTGGTAGAAAAGGAATATTATACAGCTGGCTGTACCTGCTTGGAAACCTACCTTCGGCTATAAATACTCCAACACCTTGGAATGGTATCAGGATCTTATACTATCTCATACCATCACATATCTTATCTGCTCTAGCTATTTCTCTTAATATTCATTTATATTCAGAGCAATCTAGTCTGATTCTCACGCTGGAGGGTGGTCACAAGGAGGTACCCCCCCTTCTCAGTGACGAGCTCACGGTGTCTGTTTTGCAGGTCATCAGAAGAATAACCATCTTTGCCGGACCTAACCCTCGTGGGAAACATCTACTTGACCCTAAGATTATCCGTAATCTGCCGGGGTCAATTAGTGTTTCTTCATTGGCGCCATCCGTGCATAAAAGCTAGAATTAATTCTTTTTTCAGTTTTTTCAAAAAACCTCTGGAAAGATGGTTAAGGTTACTCCGGGGCCAAGGCCAGCGAGTGACCAAGAAACCCCGGTAACCACAACCCCACCTACTGGGGGGAACACCGGAGAGTACACAATTTTTACGAACACTACCCCGGTTACCCAAGCTGGGGCAAGTGCAGTAAACAATCCTTCACTGGGATTCACCGATACCCAGTTGGAGAGACAACAGACGAGGCTCCCCCGCCAAACACTTGATCAAGTTAAAGCGTGGGCAGAAGCACGTCAGAAAGAATTCCAAGCTGAGTTGGATGAACGTTTACGTTCACTCCAACAGGCTAATGACGAGTTCGGAAACACTCGACAATAACTCAACATGAGTAATGAGTGCGAGTATGATGAAGATTGGGAAGAATCTGATAGTGACGCAAACCCGCGCCATAGGGCGAAAGGGAAGCGTAAACAAGCAGATTTCCACAGAAATTTTGGAGAAACCTTTAAACCAAAAAACGCGGGTGGAAACCCACGTGACTTCTCTAAAACCTTCAGACCAACTGTTGCAAATGTAGGAACGTCCAAATTTGCAAAGAAAAGTGCCAAACAAATGTCCAACATAGGCACATATGATGGTATATCCGACCCAGACGATCATTTGAACAGATTCATAGCGGGGGCAACCGTCAGCAATTGGACGGAACCCACGTGGTGTTACATGTTCCAAATGACGCTTGTTGGGGCAGCCAGAGCGTGGTTTGACCGTCTACCGGTCCACCACATCTACGATTGGGCAGACTTCCAGCAGAAGTTCAGCCAACACATCAGTCAACAAAGAAAGTATACCGAAGAGCAATGGACGATCCTCAACTGCATCCGAGAGGAAGATGAGTCTTTACTAGACTTTATCACGCGCTTCAATTCAAAGAAGCTGAGTCTGGGCACCATAAGCGAAGATCTTGTTCGCGCCGCTTTCATCCAGGGCGCCGAATACCCACAGCTTATCCGCACGTTAACGGGTAAAGACGACATGCCATCCACGTGGGATGCCATCATGACAGCAGCTAAACGCTTTGCGGAAACGGAGAAGCAACTGGGTAGAGATCTTCCCCAGAGCACAAACCTCTACACCCAGAGGACGAGAGAAAATAACGTTCATACCGCCCGACAAAACAAAAAGAGGAAGCTTGGTATTTGGCAGTCAAGGGTAAACTTTGACACCTCATCCAGCTCTCGCCCTCTCTTAGGCAGAAAGGACAACATGCAGTCGTCGAACCGGAATCCCAGATGGACGCCACTCACCAAAAGCGTCACTGAAATACTTGCCACCGAGAGGCTCCCATGGCCAAAGGCTCCAATAATCCAACAGCGTCACAACGCTGATCAGAGCAAGTCCTGTGACTTCCACGGGACAAAAGGTCACACCACTGAGGAATGCATATCCTTGAAAGACATCGTCGAGACATTTGTCAGAGATGGGAAACTCACACACCTCGTGGCGTAATGGACGCTAAGCAGGCTAATGTGTGTAGAACCCCAGTTGGGGAAAACACGAATGAAACTGCAGCTTCAATGTTGGAGACTACATACTGCGTAAATAACGAGATTCCGAACCAGGCGCATACCGGCTCGAAAGGCTCGATGGCACCCCCATCCCAAGAACATGGAATGGAGCTCAATTACGCAAATGTTACATGTAGATCAATTCCAAACTTAAAGAAAAGGCCTAGAGCCACTTCTAATGGAAATGATTCTTCTTACACATTGACGCTGATGGTCTTACATTTATACTTATGATCTGACCACACTGATATGCCGGTATTCACCGCATAAATAAGTGGGGAAGTAAGTCGTTGCGTAAGGAAGGCGGCAAAACCCGCATAAACACAAAAAATGGCAAAAATTTCTAAGGAAAAGATGAGGAAAACCTTCACGCAGGTCAGTTATAGGTGAAGTTTGGTCATCCCACTAAATGAAAGTGACGGTCCTACCCGCACAATCATGATAGAGGAAACTGAACATTAACTTATTGACAACCACGCGTCGAAAAGTTAACTTATTCAAAACACTGATATGCCGGTATTCACCGCATAAATAAGTGGGGAAGTAAGTCGTTGCGTGTGGAAGGCGGCAAAACCCGTATAAACACAAAAAACGGTAAAAATTTCTAAGGAAAAGATGAGGAAAACCTTCACGCAGGTCAGTTATAGGTGAAGTTTGGTCATCCCACTAAATGAAAGTGATGGTCCTACCCGCACAATCATGATAGAGGAAACTGAACATTAACCTATTGACAACTGCGCGTCGAAAAGTTAACTTATTCAAAACACTTAGAAAACTTCTAAAAAGATGAGGAAAACCTTCACGCAGGTCAGTTATAGGTGAAGTTTGGTCATCCCACTAAATGAAAGTGACGGTCCTACCCGCACAATCATGATAGAGGAAACTGAACACTAACCTATTAACAACCACGCGTCGAAAGGTTAACTTATTCAAAACACTTGGAAAATTGCTAAGTTAAACTAATGTATGCATGAGCGAATCATATATTGTTTATGAGGCAAAACAAGTGCCAAATTAAACTATAATATGCATGAGCAAGTCATATAACGTTTATAAAGCAAGTCAAAAAGATTCAAAAATAAGAGGGACTATACCCCCTTACCTTGGTAACCAACAAACCGTAAGACAAGTGCGGGTACAGTGTCAAGGTGAAACCCTTTACATACTTAGCACCTGCAGGGAATTGAAGCCAAGAATACCTTGGAAATCAAGTAACTATAAGACGAGTGCGGGTACAGTGTCAAGGCGAAACCCTTCACATACTTAGCACTTGCAGGGAATTGAAACCAAGAAGGATCTTCTGGGCCATGCTTGTGGAAAGGGAAATAACATCCCCGCATAGCGGGAACGTTGAGAACTAGATTGTTTGAAGCTCCAAGATGGAATTGGTTGTTTAACATAATTGATCACTATGTCTAAAACTACCAAAACCTCGTGGAAGAATCTACACAAGTGAAACTCAACGCTCCTAACTTGCGAGGAGGTTACACACCTACCCGCATCATACCCAAAGATCAAGCAGAAAAGTCGGGAATTTCTGCACGTGACATTAGGAAAACCGCGGGAAGAATCCCCACGGAAAACCATAAAACTAAAAACCCTTTTCAAAACCCTTTGCTTAAGTCCAAAAGTTCACCTCACTTATTAACAATTCATGAGAAGAACATTGGACTGGGGGGACTTGAAGAGGTAGGTCCCAGCAGAGCCCAGTTGGATCCGCAAGACTCACCTTGAAGAGGGACGTCTGCGCAAAGACCAACTGGTTCCGCAGAACTCACCATGCTCAGAGAGATGAAGACCTTACGCGCAGTACGCCAGCTGTTCCCGCAGGAAAAGCCTCCCAATGGTGAAGTAGCCCGCCTGTTCCCGCAGCTGCGGATACAAGCCATCAGGGAAGGCTACCCGCACTAATAGCAAGGCTACACGCACAAGGCACTAACTCTCAATAATTCAGTAATGTCACCTGAAGAAGGAATGAGCAAGGCGGGAATACTCCCGCCCAAATGAGCCAGTCCGTACGCTTCTGGAGGATCTTTTGTACTATACCTGCCAAGGTATGGACAAAATAGACAAGATCTGACCAAAGCAGCCCATGAACCAATCACAGGGTGACAGCTCACTGACAACAGTACGACGAGGAGCACGCTCTAGTACACTATCAGCCGCTGCCTACTCACCAACCCTTGTCGTGGCACGTACATAGCCTGCAGTTGGTGGAAAATGAATAGTACACAGCCGGCCATGTCACTATCAGCCGCTGCCTACCCACCAACCACCAGCATGGCACGTGCGTAGCCCACAGTTGGTAGAAAAGGAATATTATACAGCTGGCTGTACCTTCTTGGAAACCTACCTTCGGCTATAAATACTCCAACACCTTGGAACGATATCAGGATCTTATACTATCTCATACCATCACATATCTTATCTGCTCTAGCTATTTCTCTTAATATACATTTATATTCAGAGCAATCTAGTCTGATTCTCACGCCGGAGGGTGGTCACAAGAAGGTACCCCCCCTCTTCTCAGTGACAAGCTCACGGTGTTTGTTTTGCAGGTCATCAGAAGAATAACCATCTTTGCCGGACCTAACCCTCGTGGGAAACATCTACTTGACCCTAAGATTATCCGTAATCTGCCGGGGTCAATTAGTGTTTCTTCAACATACCAACCAGTTAGTTACCAGTTAATTAAGAATTAAAATATGTTGTATAAGGTGAACTTGTGAATCATAAGTTATTTACCTATTTATTATTAGTGGATAACTATTTTTTAGAACGACATTTTGGAAAGCTCAACTAGCAAAAAACTAGCCGAATAAAAAAATTACAAGTAAAAGTGGGTTTTTAAGTCACTCAATCAGGCATCTTACACTTCCGAATCATAGGTAAAAACAAAGAAAATCACGAATACTGTCTTCTTTCACTCCTTGATATTTTGAAATAATTCCTCGTTTCTGTACCACCAAATCATCCACCAAGCGATAAAATTAATGGCCTTGAGTATGTTCTTTTTCATAGGCTTCAAGTGTATAGCTTTAATCCATTCCAAGATCGAATTAGGGGAGACGTCAAATCGGGAAATTCAGGTCCTTTCACTTGTGCTGATACTTGATTCACAAAAGAAATTATGTTCACTTCGAGCTCATATAGCCATAAATATCTTGAAGCCGAACTAGTGTTTTCAACCAAATGTTATTCCAAATAGAAGGAAATGCATCATTTCAACTCGTTTAGTTAAAGTAGAAAATAGAACACCATTTTCCATATATAGTTTGGCAAATGATTTCATGATCCTACTTTACACATAGTTCCCTTGAATCGAAAAGTTGACGGAAACCATCCCCACTCTCGGCCTATGTAAAACCGATATCACATTTACTCCCAAGTTTCATTTTTTTTTCATTAACAAACCTTCATCACCACTTTTGCATGAAATTATAACTAAGCGCCTTCAAAGAATGAATCCGAAGGCCACCAATCATACTTCCATACTTTCATATTTTAACTCACTTTCGTTAAATAGTACATACATGATCATTCTGCAACCCTTTAACCTATGCAAATATTATTAGGGTCCGCAACCCTTTAACCTTGGCAGATATTATTAAGGTTTGCAACCCTTTAACCATTCAACCATACATACATTCCTACATATATATTTATATACATATACAATCATACTTTCTTAACCTTTCCAAATACATACAACATTCACATGCCATACACTTACTAGTAAAAATAAGTGTATCAACTTATCACATAGGAGTATGCACTCAACCTGGAAAACATAAACAAAGAAGTGAGGCTAGAAAATCACCTGGATCCTTTTTCTTTTGAAATTTATTGTAACACATATCTTCAGCTGCGCACGGCTAACTGTGTAACAATTTATAAATGTCGATTACTACTTCTAACTAGATCACACTTCTTAAATTAGTGAAGCCCCTAACGAACAAGTATCCGGGGGCAGCGCCCCTGGTAGCGGGGTCATAGGGGCGCCCCTAGCAGGGTTCAAGGGGCAGAGATCCTATCTGGGGTTTAACGAATTGAGTCGAGTTTTACAAACGAATCGTATCGAATATTCGAACAATCGAGTCAAGTTTTACAAACGAATCGAATATTCGAACGAATTGATTCGAGTTTTACAAACCAATCGAATCGAGTTTCCACCAACCAATCGAATCGAGTTTCTGGAAAGCCAATCGAATCGAGTTTCTGGAAAACCAATCGAATCAAGTTTCTGGAAAATCAATCGAATCGACTTTTACGAATGCGATTCAAAACTGATTTTCATGCCCTTCAGCTATAATCGTTTTTTTCATCCTTCCTAGGCCCATTTTACCCTTTTTAACGAGTTGCAGCTTTAACAACCTTATCTACTCATTTTTACAAGGTCTGAACGCCACCCCTCGTCCCGATTCATTCCAAACAACTTGTTTATGATCAAGTTTACGTTTTTCCTACACTCTAAGGTCTGAATCATTAGCCTACCAAAGCGTTTGGAAAACCGACATGAAATACATAACCTTAAACTAAAACTTGCCACTTTCGATTCGCGTTCGAGTCTAGACGCAGATCTGGACGCGTTTCTTGCTTCGGGTTTGATTCAACACGTGAATCTAGACGTGTTGATTGTTGTTTAGGTGAAGATCTAACACGGACTCACCTTGGTTCGGATTCAGATCTTGGCCGGAATGTAAAAGGAGTGTTTGTGTTTGTTTTTTAGTGTGTATGGACTATGGAGGCAAATGTGATGGAAATATGGGTTTTTAGGGAGGCTTAAGGGTGTTTAAATACTCTAAGTGTAACACCCCGACCAAAGGCGGATTATACATCGGGACGCCACATATTGTTTCATTACTCGTGACACTATTGGGTGTCAATATTTAATAAATACATTCATTCGCGCACGCGCAAGTAGACACAAGATAACATAAATCATCATAAATCAATATATTATAAATCATAATATTCGAACAGCAATAACTTGTCTTGATACATTTTAATCTAGGTCCAAAATAAAGAAAACTTCCTACGTGTCCTCAAACTCCAAAACAGCTACTGCAGACCTGAACATGTGTTAAAATAAAACGTCAAACACTTGCGTGTTGGTGAGAAATCAAGTTTAATAGATAATAGATAACAATAAATCTGCGCGCAACATGTGTATGTCTGGTTTTCAACAAGGGTGTAATCCGATCGGGACCAACTCTAAGATTCATAGACTGCCAGTGCTCACAATTGAGCTCACAAACAAGAAAGACTGTGCAAGTGTAAACAAAAGAGAAAATCATAAACGATAGTTCTCCCGTGTTCATCTAATGGTACCATGAGAACTGCGGAATAGACCGACAAGACGGTTAATGATCCACACATACAAATAAACAGCCAAGTCTACGTCCTCAACACATGGGATACTGCGCGACTAAAGTTCATAAACAGTTTAAGACTCTAAGTTTGTATGAACACGTGAACATCCCAAAACATTAAAAGCAAAAAGGGATTAGATACGAGATTACTCACTTGCTAAACGATGCGGTGTAAGATAAAGCAAGAACCAACTTTAAACAAGCACAAGTTAACCTATAAATAAGATTATTGTTTTAATGATCTGTTTTAAGTCTTGATTATAAGTTAGCATAATTAATAAGTAAATTATTATATGTAATATATATTACCGGAAAAGCAGGGCAGAACAGGGAGGAAGACGGAGGCAGAGAGGAAGACGGCAGAGAGAGCAAGGAGCAAGAGAGAATAGGAGAGTTTAAGTGCTTTGTGTGTGTAGTGTTAGGAAAAATAACATTATTATTTATAGAGAAACCCTAGGGAACACAATCCCTAGAAAAGGGGAAAAGATCTCAAAAAGCAAAAGATTCCAAAAGCAAAAGATATCAAAAGATATGGCAGCTGCAGTGGGCAAGATAAAGCTGACAGGGAACAGTAAACAGGCATGGGCGGGTCAGATAAAGGTACTGGTCAGGCATAGAAAAAGCAGATCTCAAAAGATAATGTCAGTCACTTTTTCTGCCAACCAATGGGGTTGGTGCGCATGCTGCGCCGAAAGTAACTTTTCAGACATAAGATAGGTCAAGTCAACAACACAGGAGATAAGACATCACAAAAGCAAACGGCTAGATTAAACAGAAGAAAAGACTCAAGACATAGCGCGAGAAGGCTTGAGCGCACGCGCGAGGGCGAAGGCAGACAGAACAATCCTTAGCGCGCCGCGGGAAGGACTATTATCCTTAGCGCGCCGCGGGAAGAACTACCATTCTTAGCGCGCTGCGAGAAGAACTACAATTCTTAGCGCGTCGCGGGAAGAACTACCATTCTTAGCGCGCTGCGAGAAGAACTACAATTCTTAGCGCGCTGCGAGAACAGTTCGCCTCGCGTATCGCAGGAACAACTGGTCTTCACGCAGGCTTCCTTGTAAGGAGTCTGGCGCGTGGAGCTGCGCAGACAACCTTAGGCGGGAAGGGACAAAGGACAAGCAAAGAGTTAGAAGAAAAAGAGGGAAACAAGGCTAAAGGGCGGGACGGCGACAAGAGGGAAAGAAGGCGGAAAGAGAGAAGAAGAGGGACGAGACGGCGGAAAGAAAGAGAGAGAAAGAGGCGGAAAGGAAAATATATTATTATTATTAAAAGTAAAATATAAGTATAAATAAATATTAAATCATAAAAGAAAGAGATCGGGTCAGAGAAACGGGTACCTGGGTCGGGTCGGATCGGGGCAGATGTCACAGTCTCCCCTACTTTAAGAAATTTCGTCCCGAAATTTATCTCGAAGTAGGTTGCGCAGAGAACAGGTGCGGGTACTTGATCTTCATCAGATCTTCCCTTTCCCATGTAAACTCGGCTCCGCGCTTGGACTCCCAGCGAACTTTCACGATAGGGATGCGACTGCGCTTGGTTTGCTTTACCTCGCGATCCATAATCTCAACAGGCTTCTCAACGAAATGCATAGATTCATCAACTTGAACTTCATCGAGTGGAATGTGAAGGTTCTCGTCAGCTAAACACTTCTTGAGATTGGATACATGGAACGTTGGATGCACATTACTGAGCGCGGGCGGCAGGTCAAGTCTGTAGGCAACTTTTCCCACACGCGCGAGAATCTTAAATGGTCCAACATATCGAGGAGCAAGTTTACCTTTCTTCCCAAAGCGAACAACACCCTTCCAGG